>NC_041386.1:131011118-131224419 GCF_002162155.2 Triticum dicoccoides | reverse complement strand
CGGGGAGGTAGATATTTCCGCGGAAGCCGAAAATTTGGAATCCCTTCAGACAAAAAACTGGCGCGCAAAGTGTCATCAGACACGGTCCCTTATTTAGACACGGTCCGAAGATATTTTGTGCTGCATCTCACACGGTTGGTTATAATAAACTGTGTGGGATCTACTTGATTTTTGGTCTTGATTTGAATTACATAATGGGGTCACAGCGGCCATGGACGGTGTTTGAATTGCTAGACCTTTTATTTGTAGTGATCATAAAAGAATTGGAATTATTCGGGGTTCGTTTTGACATTTTTATGCATTAAGTGAGTTTTCAATGCATTTATGTGCATAATTCAAATTTGAACTACATGCACATGCTACAGTGCATATAAATTCGTTGAAAAATCAAATCTTTGTCCTTGGGTGCATGCTTAGGTCGCATGCAAGAAATGGTAATGAATTTCAAACACCATGGCACCGCTGATTGCCGGAAAAACATTGTGATGCCTGGTTTTTAAATTCTATTAAATCCAAAACCCGTCTGAGATTCATGAAACTTGGCATGCTAACATGGAGCTGCATCAACATGCCGTGGTACAAATTTTGTCCCATTTGGGGCAAGTTTGGGTATATGCTTCTCACAAACCGGAACTTCTCACAACAAGCATGATGGTTTTCGGTAGGGAACGTCCCACCTTTGGGGACGAAACCATATCAATTGCCTCTTATTGCCTTCATGTTTTTTTCTCGTGTCAACATAAAACAACATGAGTGTTGTGTGAATTTTTGTGATTTTTCGGGGTTCGTTTGGACATTTTAATGCATTAACTGAGTTTTCAATGCATTTATGTGCATAATTGAAATTTGAACTACATGCGCATGCTCCAGTGCATATAAATTGGTTGAAAAATCAAAACTATGTCCGTGGGTGCATGCTTAGGTCCCATTCAAGACATGGGAATGAATTTCAAATGCTGGTGCATAGTTGATTGCCGGCAAAACATTGAGATGCCTGTTTTTTAAATTATAGTTAGTCCAAAACTCGTCTGAAATTCATGAAACTTGGCATGCTATCATGGAGCAGCTTAAACATGTCGTGGTACAAATTTTGTCCCATTTGGGGCAGGTTTGGGTATATGCTTCTCACAAACCGGAGCTTCTCACAACAAGCATGGTGGCTTTCAGTAGGGAACGTCCCACCTTTGTGGACGAAACGATATCCATTCCCTCTTTTTTGCTTTCAATTTTTTTTCTCATGTCAAAATAGAACAACAGGAGTGTTTTGTGAATTTTTGTGATTTTTCGGGGTTCGCTTGGACATTTTTATGCATCGAATTAGTTTTGAAGGATAGGAGCTCATCATCGAAGATGCCCATTCACTCCAAAGGTTGGTCCTTGATTGTTGTTATGAACCTAAGCAAATAAATGTGGTCTCTACGCCTAAATTGGAGACCCTGGGTGCAATTCGTGATCCGTTTAAATGGTTCGAGATGGTGTTTTCCTCCACACCTACTGAGGTACTGTATATTATTCACGTACACTTTTGTAATTTGCATTTTTCATTTGTGCGCATAAGTTAAGTATCATCTTGGAGTACACTTTCCGTGCTAATATTATGTTCTGTGCTCAATGAAGTGCTTGTCCATCATATCAGTGGTGGTGGATTCTGTCAAGACCTTATATATCAGTATGTGGTGTTTTGATCTCAACATCATTATTGCCTTGCTGCAATGCTTTCCATGTCTAGAGAATTTGTATATAAAGGTGATGATTTCACGCACATTGAAAGCCCATATAATGTACTATAATTAATTGTTCAGCTATCACTCTTTCAACATAATCTTTTTTTAGACATTAACTGTTTTCAATCTTCATCTCTATTTAGGCAACAACACATGGAGAAAAAGGTATAACCAATCGATGGTTGATGAAGCACGAGGATTTTCTCAGGTCTCATGACATTCGTTTGAAGACAGTAACGCTGGAACGATATTCATCCAACAATGCAAACACTAGCTTTGTCAGATTCTTTATGTTGAATGTGAGGGCTCTATTGCCCGTGCGGATTAAGTTTTTTAACAAGAAATTGATCACGGATGCAAGTGTTGAAGAGCATAAAAAGAAGTTTCAGGTGGACCTAAGGGCTTCTGATCGTGTTCGGCTTCTATTTACAATAGCATGTGGTCATCATGGAGCAGTAGAATTATTGTATTGGGATCTTAATTTTATGGATCATATTGATCCATTGGATTGTAACTGTCGAAAACTTTGGTTGAGTTAGCTGTCATTGTCCTATTCAATCTGGGTTATGTGTAAACCCGATGAACAATTAATCCTTGTGCTTTTGTACCTTTTGTAAGCTGGAGCTAGACATTGTTACCCTTTTCCACTAGGGTTTGACCCACATTTTCTTTCATACTGGGCCAATGGCTTGCCATTTCTTTAATTAGGACATAAATATTATAAGCATTCACAATATAGGGAAAGAGCCTCACTCTCACGAGATCCTTGAGATCTTTGTTCATTACAGAACCGCAAGTTCTTAGCGCCCACCAGCACCCACAAACTTATTTTCAGCCAGCACACCAAATGGGTTGTAATTCTTAATAAGAAAAGCTACATGGTAGTGACAAATTTGGATTTGTCATTTTTGACCCATGATGAAAAAGCCTATCCCAGTTTTAAAATTACTGTAAATCCAAAACTCGCCTCAAAATTATAGAACTTGGCATGGTGTTATGACATAGCACCATCATGCTGTGGTAAAAAATTAGTCCAATTTGGGACAAGTTTTGGTACAAACTTCTTACAAACCGGAGCTTCTCTCAAAAAGGCTCATGGTTCTGAGAGGGACCTTGTCACCTATGTGTGTGAAACGACATAGACTATGTCTTCCTGCCTTCATTTATTTTACAGAGGCAACATGCATCTATAGTAGTGTCGTCCTAAAAATATGAAATTATTCATAGTTTGTTTTGCCTTTCAATACATTATTTGAGTTTCCTAGGCATTTTGGAACGTACTTTGGTGTGTGCAAAGGTCGTGAGTGTACTAGCCACATATGTAATTGGATGTTCAATCTGTTTATGGAATCAAGTCCTTATAAGTTATAAGTACATATGATGTTGTTCTGTGTGCAATGACATCGCACACGGAGCATACTGGGGAACCCGTCGGTGATGATTTCATCAATCGCTGACAACTGTATACCACCAAGCGTTTACCCACAACACACATGACTTATTAGCAGCACTCGTGTGTGTTATTATCAGTCTTCGCACACATTTCTGATTACAGACCACTTTGCCGCGTATAACACACATCTTGTTATATTGAACCGTTTTTGTTCTCTTGGCTCAAAGCAAACAGTTTATCCGATTGAGCCGCATGCCATATATTGCACATACCTTGATCTAGCTGACCGTTTCTTTTGTGTTGCCTAATCACAAACAGTTCATCCGAGTGAACTGTATGTTGTATATCACACACACCTTCATCTGGCTGCCCGTTTCTAATATTCCTCATCATCACAAATAGTTAATTGAACTGAACCGTATGCCCTGCATCGCACACGCAACCAAAATCTGAACCGTGTTTGATGCATCCTCCATCACAAACATTGTGCACCTTTTTTGACGGTTTTTTACACCGCCGTATGTGATTATTGCATCGCACATAGTTTCGTCGAGGGGTCTCTGATCGCAGTGTCATGTTAGCAGCATCCTGTAGTAGTGGCCCATTGTTTCTACGGCTCGTAGGAGGCCCATGGTAACTACAGTAAATATGTAGCCCATGGTTATTGTGGCCTAGTTTTAACAAAATAGGTTATTGCGGCCACTAGCAAACCGCGGAAAAAGAACTGCACTGACTACAAGAAAAAAAATAAACAAGACAACAAGGAAATAAATAAGCAAGCAACTTATTCTAGGCTATCACAGCTATTACACATATTACATCCACTAGGCATCAAAATTCGCCACCATTGCAAATATAGGGAACAAAGCAGCATATCATATACACTGGTTGTCAAACTTGGCGACCAGTGCAAATAAACGCCGCATCAAAACAAGTCCAGAACTGAAACCACTTCAGAAGAGCTCAAGAAACAATATCCTGGGTACCCATAATGCTGCCAAGATGCTTAGCAAGATTATTAACTTTCTCTTGTTTGGCGCTTATATCCTCTTGCACTTGCTGTTGCACTAGAAAGTATGCATCTGAATTCTGCAGGGACTTCCTCAGTCCTTCGGCTTCTTGCCACATCACAGCTGACTGATGGCTTTCAGCTTGTAGCTGAGACTGAAGAAGCTGAAGTGATTCAGGCAGCGAGGTCGAAGAGCTTTTGCTAGCGGTACTGTCTAGTAACTCAAACACTACATCAACGCAGGACTGTGGGGTTTTCTCACTATCTACAAGATCGTTTCTATCACCTTTATTGGAGACCAACATGGTTGTCTCACTATCTTGAACCTTATCTGCATTACTTTCTCTACCATTGCATAGTGGGGTTCTCTTCTCCAATATTCTATTCACATACTAGAAGAGAAAAAAGCGGACACATCACACGTTTAGCATATAGTATACCAAACCCATTTTGGTAAACCGGTTCAGTAGTAAGGTGGATAGGATAACAGCATGAAACAAACATATATCTATGTACTATGGTCACCGTATTGTCCATATCATTCTAGTTTATGTTGCAAAATCAAGATAGAGACATAGTTCAACTCATATATATTTAAGAAACAACAACATAGACAAAATATAAGTGTGAGAAACTACACAACATTGGAAACACTTGTAATGTGCATCACATGAGAACATAACTGTTTATACAACTGAAACTGAAATCAACATAGAGCAAGAAGTTAGAACATCAATCCAGTTAAAGAAATAGGTTTAAAACATACCTGTTGCGCCATTGGAGTTTCAATTGGATCCTTCAAATTCGAAAGTAGTTGGTATGAGTAAATACAGTGATGCAACAGCAAAGGAGTATGGACCATAGCTACAGAATCTAACCTGAGAACAGTTGCTCTTCTGCTTTAAACATGGAGTTTGGGTTCACTGTTGTGGTCTTCGTGCTTTGGGCACTGTAGTTGCTTTACAAACTACTCGTGTGGGGGCACTCTTTGGTGGACATGGTGCTTTGTCAACGAGAAGTGGGTTACAATCCGCTGGGGTTGGGGTTACATGGGTTGTAGCTGGTTCTCTACCCAACGGTGTAAGTGTGCAATCTGGAAGAGTGTCGATTATGTGTGGTGGGGCATGTTTGTGGGCCAGTACAACCATGGTTCTGTCTGCGTCGACGGGTAGCACTGTCTTTTGTGAAGAATAGGTCTTTGCTCCCATAGATACTGCCATCAACCCCTCCAATTCAAATGGCTGATAAACAAGAAAATAAATTGAACGTACAGACATTGTACGATTGATAGATGTGGTAATTCACATATATGTTGTCTAACCAAACAGGACAACATGACACAATTTCACATATATGATGCCTAACTAAATAGGATAGCATGATATATGATGGATAACTTAACATGATATAATGGCATAATTCAACATATGATGAGTATCTAAACAGGATGACATGACAAAACTATATGATGTCTTTCTAAAATAGGTTGGGATAAATTATTCACATAAATGTTGTCTAAGTATATAGGATGGCATGATACAATTGACATAATTGATTCATATACTAAGTAGCTGGCACTCGCATGTATGATCTCCAAAATAAGCAGATTGAATTCAATATTGTGCATATGATGTCTAAACTAAGCAATGCAAGACACCATATGCATGACATGAGAAATGTAAACATTGCAACTTAGAGCATACATCTCAGGTGGGATATAGGACTATACCTAGACGCGAGCCAACTCGAGCTGGCTCGGGCCGAGCTTGCCCAAAGCTCGCCGTTCCTCGGGCCGAGTCGAGCCGAGCTCAATGCTCCGGCGAGCCTCAAAACAGAGCTCGGCCCGGGCTTTGCCCTAGCTCGGTGCAGCTTGGCAGGCTCGCCAAGCCTGGGTTCTCCAAGTCACTGCCATGTGGGCCTCCACATGGGTGGTCACCGACGGGAGGCAAGGAAGATGATGGCCGCGCTCCTCGTGGACGTACGCGGGCACAGCGAAGAAGGTCCAGAGCACGGCCACGACGATGAGGGGAGTGAGCAAGTAGTGAGCAGGAAGAGAATGCCGACGAGGTGAAGGAGGAAGGGAGGACGAGCGGCGAGCCGGCGTCGGCGTCCGGCATGCTGCTGGCGGCGGCGAGGAAACCCTACGGAGGCTGGTACAGCGTCTCTCTCTCTCTCTCTCTCTCTTTTTCTCGTATTGCGCGGGCGTGAAAATGTGCATAACTGGGCCAAGGCAGCGTGCTGGCTATGGGCTGCGTGAGACAACGTGGTGGGCTGTTTGCTAACTTGCTAAGGGCTGTGCTGGGCTGCTCTACCGTCCGAGCTTTGGGCTCACGAGTTAACCCGAGTCGAGCCTGGCTCGGCTCGAGGTGAAAACGAGCCCGATTGTGCAGCTCGGTTCGGGCTTTTTGTGTTGCGGGCCGAGCCTGACTCGCTCCGAGCCGACGCGAACTCGGGCCGAGCCCAAAAGCTCGAGATGAGCGTCCAGATATATATAGGACTGGTCATCTGTCTCTGAATCCTCTTCTGAGGAGCTCCCTGTAACCATCGAGATATATGCTTCAACGGGTACCATTGCCTACACTGAAGACCTTGTTTTCACTCCTCAGAGGTTACACGAAGCTCCCTGTAAGCATATATCTCGATGGTTACAAGGAGCTCCTCAAAGGAGGATTCAGAGACACATGACCAGTCCTATATCCCACCTGAGGTGTATGCTCTAAGTTGCAATGTTTATATTTCTCATGTCATGCATATGGTATCTTGCATTGCTTAGTTTAGACATCATATGCACAATATTGAATTCCATCTACTTAGTTTAGAGATCATATATGCAAGTGCCAGCTGCTTAGTATATGAATCAATTATTTCAATTATACCATGCCATCCCAACCTATGTTTGAAAGATATCATATAGTTTTGTCATGTCATCCTGTTTAGATACTCATCATATGTTGAATTATGCCATTATATCTTGTTAAGTTATCCATCGTATATCAGAAAATGTGTCATGCTATCCTATTTAGTTAGGCATCATATATGTGAAATTGTGTCATGCTGTCCTATTTGGTTAGACAATATATATGTGAATTATGACATTTGTCTATCATACAATGTATTTACGTTCAATTTCTTTTCTTATTTATCAGCCATTTGAATTGGAGGGGGTGATAGCAGTATCTAAGGGAGCAAAAACCTGTTCTTCACCTTTCACCAGTATTTTTTATAAATTCCAAAAATATTCTCCGTGAAGTTTGAGGTCATTCTGAGAACTTTTCTTTCTGCACAAAAATAACACCATGGCAATTCTGTTGAAAACATCGTCAGTCCGGGTTAGTTCCATTCAAATCATGCAAGTTAGAGTCCAAAACAAGGTCAAAAGTGTTTGGAAAAGTAGATACGATTGAGACGTATCAACTCCCCCGAGATTAAACCTTTGCTTGTCCTCAAGCAATTCAGTTGACAAACTGAAAGTGATAAAGAAAAGCTTTTACAAACTCTGTTTGATCTTGTTGTAAATACGTAAATCCAACATTCAAGTTTTCAGCAAAGATTATGAACTAACCATATTCACAATAACACTTAGGTCTCATGTTTAATCATATCAATAGCATAATCAACTAGCGAGCAATAATAATAAATCTTGGATGACAACACTTTCTCAAAACAATCATAATACAATATAACAAGATGGTATCTTGCCAGCCCTTTTTGAGACCGCAAAACATAAATCGAGAGCACCTTTGAAGTTCAAGGACTGACTAAACATCGTAATTCATGGTAAAAGAGATCTAGTCATAGTCATACTCAATGTAAACTAATAGTAATGCATGCAAATGACAGCGGTGCTCTCCAACTGGTGCTTTTTAATGAGAGGATGATGACTCAACATAAAAGTAAATAGATAGGCCCTTCTGAGAGGGAATCGGGGATTTGTAGAGGTGCCAGAGCTGGATTTTTGAAACAGAGATGAATAATATTTTGAGTGGTATACTTTCATTGTCAACATAACAACCGACAGATCTCGATATCTTCCATGCTACACACATTATAGGCTGTTCCCAAACAGAATGGTAAAGTTTATACTCCCCCACCAACAACAAACATCAATCCATGGCTTGTCCAAAACAATGGGTGCCTCCAACTAACAACAATCCTGGGGGAGTTTTGTTTGCAATTATTTTAATTTAAGCATGGGACTGGGCATCCTGGTTACCAGCCATTTTCTCATGAGTGAGGAGCGGAGTCCACTCCTCTTGAGAATAACCTGCCTAGCATGGAAGATATAGACAGCCCTAGTTGATACATGAGCTATTCGAGCATACAAAACATAATTTCATTTGAAGGTTTAGAGTTTGGCACATACAAATTTCCTTGGAATGGCAGGTAGATACCGCATATAGGAAGGTATGGTGGACTCATATGGAATAACTTTTGGGGTTTATGGAAGTGGACGCACAAGCAGTATTCACGCTTAGTACAAGTGAAGGCTAGAAAGAGACTGGGAAGCGACCAGCTAGAGAGTGACAACAGTCATGAACATGCATTAAAATTAATCAACACTGAGTGCAAGCATGAGTAGGATATAATTCACCATTAACATAAATATTGTGGAGCCTATGTTGATTTTGTTTCAACTACATAAGTGAACATGTGCCAAGTCAAGCCACTCGAATCGTTCAAAGGAGGATACCACCCTATCATACCACATCACAACCATTTTAATAGCATGTTGGCACGCAAGGTAAACCATTATAAACTCCTAGCTAATTAAGCATGGCATGAGCAACTATAATCTCTAATTGTCATTGCAAACATGTTTCATTCATAATAGGCTGAATCAGGAACGATGAACTAATCATATTTACAAAAACAAGATAGGTCGAGTTCATACCAGCTTCTCTCATCTCAATCATTCCATCATATATCGTCACTATTGCCTTTCACTTGCACAACCGAACGGTGTGGATAATAATAATAATAGTGCACGTGCATTGGACTAAGTTGGAATCTGCAAGCATTTAATACACAAGAGAAGACAAGGTAATATGGCCTCTTGGTTAGATCAACAATAATGCATATGAGAGCCACTCAACATTTTCATCATGGTCTTCTCCTCTCAACCCCCAAAGAAACAAAACTATTCACACGGGAAAGCTCCCAACAAGCAAAAGAAGAACGAGAAATATTTTTGGTGACTCAAAATAAAAGTGAATCAAACTCATTAGGATTGATAGCAACTACTCCCACAAGTGCTTAGAGACCATATCATGCACTAAAACTACTTTTGACCACATAAATTTGACATGCAGGCTCAAGTACAGGGTCACCTAGGCAGCTAGAATTTGCAATAAATAAAGCACTAGAAAAAAAGTAATTGGACCATTGGAGGAGTCACATACCAAAGAACAATCCCCCAAAGCAGTTTTTGAATGGAGCTTTGAGCAAGGAGCTCGAAAATGGCAGCAAGATGAGCTAGAACTCGGGTTTGAGCTGGTGGAGGAATTTTTCTGGAGGATCATGAAGTGTGTGGGTGCAAGAATAAGTGGAGGGGGGCCCATGTGGGATCCATGAGGCAGGGGGCGCGCCCCAAGGGGGTGGGCGCGCCCTGGACCCTCGTGGCCAGGTGGTGAGGCCCCTTGGTGTGTTCTCGGCGCCAATAATTCTTAAATATTCTAGAAAAAATCATATAAAATTTTTAGGACATTTGGAGAACTTTTATTTTCTGGGTATTTTTTAATTCAAGGATAATTCAGAAAACAGACAGAAAATATTATTTTTTCTTTATTTAATCTAAATAACAGAAAGTAAAAAGAGGGTACAGGGAGTTGTGCTTTCTAACTTCATCCATCTGCTGCTCATCAAAAGGAATCCACTAAGAAGGTTGATCAAGTCTTGTTAACAAACTCTTTTCGAATAACATGAAACCGGAGAATTTTTGAATAACACTAGGTTACCTCAACGGGGATATGCATGTCCCCAAAAATAAGAATATTATATTTCTTCTTGACAGTGGGAAGAGGGAATTCAAAACCTCCAATAATAATCGTTAGAATTTTTCCAATAGAATTTATATTGTGGACTTGAGGTTGTTTCCTCGGAAAGTGTACCGTATGCTCATTACCATTAACATGAAAAGCGATATTGCCTTTGTTGCAATCAATAACAGCCCCTGCAGTATCCAAACAAGGGTCTACCAAGAATAATAGACATACTATCGTCGTCGGGAATATCAAGAATAACAAAGTCCATTAAAAAGTAACGTTTGCAACCACAACGGGAACATCCTCACAAATACCAACAGTTATAGCAGTTGATTTATTAGCCATTTGCAAAGATATTTCCGTAGGTGTCAACTTATTCAAATCAAGCCTACGATATAAATAGAGAGGCATAACACTAACACCGGCTCCAAGATCACACAAAGCAGTTTTAACATAGTTTCTTTTACTGGAGCATGGTATAGTTGGTACTCCTAGATCTCCTAGTTTCTTTGGTATTCCACCCTTAAAAGTATAATTAGCAAGCATGGTTGAAATTTCAGCTTTCGATATCTTATTTTATTTGTGACAATATCTTTCATATACTTAGCATAAGGATTCATTTTAAGCATATCAGTCAAACGCATACGCAAAAAGATAGGTCTAATCATTTCAGCAAAGCGCTCAAAATCCTCATCATCCTTTTTATTGGATGGTTTAGTAGGAAAATGCATGGGTTTCTGAACCCATGGTTCTCTTTCTTTACCAAGCTTCCTAGCAACAAAGTCTCTCTTATCATAACGTTGATTCTTTGACTGTGGGTTATCAAGATCAATAGTAGGTTCAACCTCTACATCATTGTCATTGCTAGATTGAGCAGCAATGTGAACATCATCATTAACATTATCACTAGGTTCATGTTCATTACCAGATTGTGTTTCAGCATCGGAAATAGAAATATCATTGGGATTCTCAAGTGTGTCAACAACAGGTTCACTAGAAGCATGCAAAACCCTATCATTTTTCTTTTTCTTCTTCTTAGAAGAACTAGGTGCATCAACATTAGTTCTCTGAGAATCTTGCTTAATTCTCTTAGGGTGGCCCTCAGGATACAAAGGTTCCTGAGTGAATTTACCCCCTCTAGTCACAACTCTAAGAGCATTATCATTTTTCTTATTATTTAATTCATTGAGCAAATCATTTTGAGCTTTAAGCACTTGTTCTACTTGAGTGGTAACCATAGAAGCATGTTTACTAATAAGTTTAAGTTCACCTTTAACTCTAGACACATAATCACTGAAGTGTTCAATCATATAAGCATTACGTTTCAATTGTCTACTAACATAAGCATTGAAGTCTTCTTGTTTAACCATGAAATTATCAAACTCATCCAAGCATTGGCTAGCAAACATAGTAGATGGGATTTCACCATTATCAAATCTATAGAGAGAATTTACCTTTACTACCTGTGTCGGGTTATCAAGACCATGTATTTCTTCAATAGGTGGTAAATTCTTAACATCTTCAGCTTTAATACCTTTTTCTTTCATAGATTTCTTTGCCTCTTGCATATCTTTAGGACTGAGAAATAGAATACCCCTTTTCTTTGGAGTTGGCTTAGGAGTTGGTTCAGGAAGTTTCCAATCATTTTCATTACTAAACATATTATTCAATAGCAATTCAGCTTGATCAATAGTTCTTTCCCTAAAAACACAACCAGCACAACTATCTAGGTGGTCTTTGGAAGCATCGGTTAGTCCATTATAAAAGATAGCAAGTATTTCATTTTTCTTGAGAGGATGATCAGGCAAAGCATTAAGTAATCGGAGAAGCCTCCCCCAAGCTTGTGGGAGACTCTCTTCTTCAATTTGCACAAAATTACATATTTCCCTTAAGGCAGCTAGTTTCTTATGATTGGGGAAATATTTAGCAGAGAAGTAATAAATCATATCTTGGGGACTACGCACACAACCAAGATCAAGAGAATTAAACCATATTTTAGCACCACCCTTTAATGAGAACGGAAATAATTTAAGGATAAAGTAATAGAGAGTTTTCTCATCATTAGTGAACAGGGTGGCTATATCATTTAATTTAGTAAGATGTGCCACAACAGTTTCAGACTCATAGCCATGAAAAGGATCAGATTCAACCAAAGTAATTAAATCCGGATCGACAGAGAAATCATAATCCTTATTGGAAATACAGATAGGTGAAGTAGCAAAAGAGGGGTCATGTTTTATTCTAGGATTCAAAGATTTTTCTTTCAGCTTAGCTAACAGTTTCTTAAGATCATATCTATCATTGCAAGCTAAAGAGTCTCTAGCAGTTTCTTCATCCATAATATAACCCTTAGGCACAACAGGCAATTCATATCTTGGGGGAGAATCTGCATCGTCACTTTCATCAATATTATCAGTTTCAATAATTTCATACTTCTCTTGGACCTCTTATGGTCGAAACGGGGTCCTATTGATCGGGAGGGGTGTGGCATACCACAAAACGGAGGAAACAGACTTCTCTTCGACCTCCTACGGTCGAAACGAGTGTCCTGTTCATTAAGAGGGGTGTGGTGTACCGCAAAATGGGACTCCACGAGCTACTGTTCAACCACCGTCTACAGCTGAGGGAATCTCGGATTAAGGGGTCCTCGGGTGTCCGTCCCATGTGTTATGGGCCGGAGTGATGGGCCGTGAAGATACAAGGTAGAAGGCCTTCCCCCATGTCCGGACGGGACTCTCCTTTGCATGGATGGCAAGATTGGCGTCTGGATGTGTAGTTTCCTTCTTTTGTAAACCGACTCTGTACAACCCTAGGCCCCTCCGGTGTCTATCTAAACCAGAGGGGTCAGTCCCTAGGGATCATCAAAATTCATATAGGCTAGACACCTAGGTTTTTCCCATTACGATCTTGAGGTAGATCGACTCTTTTAACCCATATACTCGTCAAATACCATCAAGAAGGATGTAGGATTTTACCTCCATTAAGAGGGCCCGAACCTGGGTAAACATCGTGTTCCCTGTGACCCCTGTTACCTTCGATCCTCAGACACACAGTTCGGGACCCCCTACCCGAGATCGGCCGGTTTTGACACCAACATTGGCGCTTTCATTGAGAGTTCCACTATGTCATCGACAAAAGGTTCGATGGCTCGTTCGATCATCAACAACGATGATGTTTCTAGGGAAATCTTCCTCCCCGATCAGCCTTTTGTGTTCGGCGGCTTCGCTCTGCTTGCCAATTTAGATGGTCACCTTGAACAGATCGACAGCTACGCCCCTGGTCATCAGATAAGATTCGGGAGCCTGATTTACGTCGCCAATATCCGAGGAGACTTGATCTTCGAAGGATTCATGACCTCGACCACTATTCCTCATCTCCAAGAAGGAAATTCATCAGATACGTCATCAGGCTCTGCTCAAAGACCAATTATCATCCCTGCCCTGGCCTTAGATCCAGAGCAGATCACTTCATCCATAGATGAGTGTCTTAAATCCACCGAACTCTCTCCTTCTATGGAGCTCTTTTCCGAAGACCCAGAGGCAACTATGTCTTCGGAGAACCTGGAGTTAAGCTGGACTCCACCTATCATCAGAGAGCCGAACTCGCCTCTGGATGCCAACTCTAAACTCTCAAGGCCTGCGTCTAGTGAGCACAGCCTGGTAGAATTTGCCATGCCTAGCCTCGCAGGTTCTCGGTTCCCCGTTCCGCCTTCACTCTTAAGCGAGGCCTTGGACTTAATGCGATCCCTTGCCATTACGGAAGCATAACTTCCGAACCACGCCCAGCCCGAACTAGGGGCTGAGCATAGGGAATTTTGCATCCCACCCACCACCCACTTTGTAGCCATTGTCAAAAACTTAACCGACATGCTAAACTACGCCTCTGAAGACATCGACGGCATGGACGGCGAAGCCAGAGAAAAACTAGGCCAAGACCCGCCCTTTATCGGGCGTTGGACGACCACCTCCACATATGATGTGTATATGGTGGATACACCCAAAAAGGATGACGACAATGGTAGGAAGGATCCAAGCAAGACAAGCCCATCGAGGCACCACCAAAATGTCGACGTCAGCGGTGCCGCTCAAAATCGCGTCGCGAAAAAGAAAGCAATACCGTCACCAGAGATAATAAAACTCAGGACGATGCCGAAGATCCCGAAGACCTGGTTGAGCCTGCATCCGAGCAGGATGAATGGGAGGAGGGACAAGTTAACCCCGACGAGCCGGTCGGGAATGAGGATTCGAAAGACAGTAACTATCTACCAATCTCCGAGGAGGATCTTAGCCTTGGCAACAAAGATTTCATCATGCCAGAGGAACCCCTCGAACAAGAACGCTTCAAGCGACAGCTCATCGCAACTGCAAGGAGCTTAAAAAAGAAACAACAATAGCTTCATGCCAAACAGGATACACTCAATGACATATGGACCCAGGTCCTAGCTGCCGAAGAATATGGCCTCGAGCGCCCAACAAAGAGTTATCCAAAGCGTGTGCTGCTGCCACAATTCAACGGCGAGGTCCTTGAGACAATATCGTCAAGATATGACCATGCTGATGCACCAATCTGATCACCACATGGGCGAGACAAAGCGGCTGCTTACGGCGAATACCAACCCGCACCACCTCGCCATAGAGGCAAAGAGGCGGCGGCTCCCGGATATACCTATGACTTACGCTAGGACTTGGACAATAGAGCTGGTCAAGCTAGATCAATCTATGGGTCAAGGGGCATGCCCCGACGCGAGAAGATGGCCATCAAGCCTGGCGCGATTGGCATAACCATACCCGGGCTGAAAACTGAACACGGATGTCATCCGAACTCCGTCGTGACGTTGCCCGATACAGAGGCGCCGCACACCCCTTATGCTTTACCGATGAGGTAATGGAGCACTAGTTTCTAGAAGAGTTTAAACCTGTAAACATTGAATCATACGATGGAATGACAAATACCACGGTATGGATTGAGGACATTCTTCTGCATATTCACATGGCTCGCGGTGACGATCTCCACGCAATCAAATACCTCCCTGTAAAGCACGACACTGGTTAAATAACCTCCCCGAAAACTCCATTGGTAGCTAGGAAGATTTTGAAGATGCCTTTAGAGACAACTTGCAAGGTTCCTATGCCAGGCCTCCAGATGCTGATGACCTTAGTCATATAGTCCAGCAACCCAGAGAGTCAGCCGGCAAACTCTGGACTAGGTTCTTAATTAAAAAGAACCAAATCATCGATTGTCCAGACGCTGAAGCCCTCACGGCCTTTAAACATAGCGCCCGCGACGAAGGGCTCGCCCGACACCTCGGCCAGGAAAAGCCGAAGTCTATGGCAGCTCTTACCGCACTCACGACACACTTCTGCGCGGGAGAAGACAACTGGTTGGCCCGTAGAAGCAACAGTACCAGCGACCCTCGCACCTTCGAAGCCAGGGATGGTAATGGCAGGCCACGACGCAACAAACATAAGCGTTGAAACAACAATGAAGAAACTGAAGACACAATAGTTAACGACAGATTTAGTGGCTCTAAATCTGGTCAGCGAAAGAAGCCATTTAAAGGAAACAAAGATGGTCCATCCAATTTGGACAAAATACTTGATCGGCCTTACCATATTCATGGCACCCCTGACAAGCCTGTCAATCATTCCAACAGAAATTATTGGGTCTTTAAATAGGGAGAGAAGTGCATATTACACCCCCAACTCTAGCCCTAATCTAATATACACCCCTCAACTCCAATACCGTCTAAAATACACCCCCAACTCTCAAAACCGGCTAGAATACAACCCTCCCCTCCCTGTTGACCGGTTTTGACCCAGTTTGACCGGTTTTGACTGAGTGAACAGTAAAAATAAAAATTTTAAAAACATTTTTTTCTTGACAAAATTCAAAAATTTCCAAGTTTTTGCACCGCGTGAGCAGTAAATTCAAAAAAAATCACCTTTCAGCATGTTTGGATACCTGAGTAAATTTGAGATGTTCGTAAATTTGAAAAAAAATTCAAAATTTTCAGCATGGTGAACAGTAATTTGGGAAAAAAATCCAAAAAAATCACCACACGCTCAAACATCATCCATGCAAAAAAAGGGTTTTAAAAAAATCGATTTTACTGTTCACCAAGCTAAAATTTTGAAAAAAAAATCGAATTTACAGACATCTCGAATTTACTCAGGTGTCCAAACATGCTGAAAAGGTGATTTTTTTAATTCACTGTTCACTCGGTGAAAAAACTTGAAACATTTTTGAATTTTTTCAAAAAAAATATTTATGGTTTTTAAAATTTTATTTTTACTGTTCACTCAGTCAAAACTGGTCAACAGGGCGGGGAGGGTTGAATTATGGCCAGTTTTGAGAGTTGGGGGTGTATATTAGACGGTATTGGAGTTGGGGGTGTATATTAGACTAGGGCTAGAGTTTGGGGGTGTAATATGCACTTCTCTCTTAAATAGGCCAGTAAGTTAAACACCGAACATAAGGGGAAAGGGCTGCCAAGCGAGGACGATGAGGAGCCCCGCCCATCGAACACAGGGGGACAAAAGAAATTCCCCCCGAGGTGAAAACAGTGAATATGACCTATCTCACACATATCCCCAAAAGGGAGCACAAGAGCACGCTAAGGGACATCTACGCCGTAGAGCCTGTCGCCCCCTGAATTCAACCCATGGTCTGCTTGTCCGATCACCTTCGATCATAGGGCCCACCCGACCAGTATCTGTCAAGGAGGTTCGGCAGCTCTGGTCCTCGATCAAATCATGGACGGATACCATCTCACCCGGATCCTTATGGACGGCGGCAGCTGTCGGAGTCAAAACCGGCGGATCTCGGGCAGGAGATCCCGAACTGTGCGACTAAGGCGGATGGTAACACACTAGTAGAAAAAGGGCCTTTAGTCCCGGTTCTGGAATCGGGACTAAAGGGTCGGTACTAAAGGCCCTCCACGTGGCCGCTGCCTGGAGGTCCACCTTTAGTCCCGGTTGGTAACACCAACCGGTACTAAAGGAAATTTTATGATTCTTTTTTTGAATTTTTTTTAAGAATTTTTTTAGAATTTCAAATTTCTTAATTATTTTAACCTCTAATCTCTAATCACCCAACAGCACTGCTCAATTTAACCTTTAATCTCTAATCACCCCTCATCATTCCAAATCATCTAACTTCCCGAACGGTCACCCATCCTCTCACTACTCCAGCCTGAGCATGCTTAACTTCCGGGCTCTATTCTCACTCGTTTCCAAGTCTGCACTTGTTGTTTTCTTGACAATAGTAAGATGTCAATCCTATTAACCCTCAGGAATTTAGCTTGAGCATGAAGTCACACATTTCACTGTTTGAGTTTGAAACTATTGTTCTAAAAATCAATAATTATTTAGTAACACTAATATTTCTTGAATAAGTAGTTTGACCACAGTTTGACCCTAGTTTGACCATAGTTTGACCATAGTTTGACCAGATTTGACCAAAATTCAAAAACTGAAATAATTATTTAGTAACACTAATATTTCTGGAATAAGTAGTTTGACCATTGTTTGACCACAGTTTGACCATAGTTGACCAAAATTCAAAAAAACTGAAATAATTATTTAGTAACACAAATATTCTTGAATAATTATTTAGTAACACTACTACTTCTTGAATAAGTAGTTTGACCAGATTTAACAAAAAATCAAAAAAAACTGAAATTTGAGCATAACTTTTTTTCCTTTAGAATTTGAGGATTCTAAAAAAATTGCAAACATGCCGTAGGCGGTCTCCATCGGATGCATATTTTCATGCTGAATTTTTTGATATATTATACGTTTTTTCCGACATCGTATGCAAAAGTTATAGCCGTTTTACATTTTCCCTACACTTTTTGCAAAACATGTCCAAATTTAAGTTTTTTAATTTTCCTAACTAGTAGATGTAGTAATATAACTACCTCTTGAAGGATTTTATTTTTTGAAGTTTTTATCATTTTCTTTTGATTTTTTCAAAACAAAAAAGGCGATCCACAGGGGGGGGTAGAGTTTGAAAATGGGACCTTTAGTCCTGGTTTGAGACACAAACCGGGACTAAAGGGCATCGCACCCTTTAGTCCTGGTTCGTGTCTCAAACCGGGACTAAAGGTCTAATCTTTAGTCCTGGTTTGAGACACAAACCGGGACTAAAGGGCATCGCACCCTTTAGTCTCGGTTAGTGTCTCAAACCGGGACTAAAGGGCTCAGGTGAGCCGGGACTAATGCCTTAGCCGCACGAACCGGGACCAATGCTCACATTAGTCCTGGTTCATGACTGAACCGGGACTAATGTGAATATTGCCCCATGACCAAAGCCCTGTTTTGTACTAGTGACAGGAGGCAGGGGACACAATGTTTACCCAGGTTCGGGCCCTCTCGATGGAGGTAATACCCTACGTCCTGCTTGATTGATCTTGATGATATGAGTATTACAAGAGTTGATCTACCATGAGATCGTAGAGGCTAAACCCTAGAAGCTAGCCTATGATTCTGATTGTTGTTGTCCTACGGACTAAACCCTCCAGTTTATATAGACACCAGAGGGGGCTAGGGTTACACAGAGTCGGTTACAAGGGAGGAGATCTACATATCCGAATTGCCAAGCTTGCCTTCCACGCAAAGGAGAGTCCCACCCGAACACGGGACGAAGTCTTCAATCTTGTATCTTCATAGTCCAACAGTCCGGCCAAAGTATATAGTCCGGCTGTCCGAGGACCCCCTAATCCAGGACTCCCTCGGTAGCCCCCGAACCAAGCTTGAATGACGATGAGTCTAGCGCGCATATTGTCTTCAGAATTGCAAGGCGGTTTCTTCTCCAAATTCCGAATACCTGTCGAGTAGTGTCCGGCTTCCCATCAATGTTGCACTCCTTGGCTTCTGCGCCTAATAATGGCTATTCTCCACGTGTCGAGCGAATGCGAGAAGTCGGGGCATTTTTACACTTGCCACCCTAACCATGCGAGTAAATCATTTATTTAAAGAGACGGGGTGTAACAGCCTGGATTTTGGCCCTTTTCTTTTTCTTTTTGATTTATTGGTTTTTGCTCTCTTTTTCTTTTTGGAGTGGTTCTGTGGCCTTGTCACCTAGGAAATCATCCTCTTTTTCCTTCGCCAGTGGCTCATCATTCTCAAAACCTTGCCAAGATCATGTCAGTTCACTCCTTGACCAAACCCTAAAATCTTCTTCTTAGGAATATTCCTTTTTCTATTAAAGGAATAATCCTATCTGCCCTAGGTTGTGAAGCAACCTATATTTCTGTCCATCCAAAAATTCCCAATTAATTATCATAATTTCTTTGGGTCATATATTGCTCAAATATGCCCAAACTTTCCTGTCCTAGCCCAAGAATATTCCCCCAATAATTAATCTTCATTTCTGTCCAGTGTGCCTTTCTGTGAAGGAAGTGCCACCTATCCTTTCCTGATTTCTCCCAAACCTTTTGGGCATTTTCTTATTGCCAAATAATTGCCTCATACCAAAATTAAATTTTATTTGCCTAGCCCATCTCCCTCAGTGAATTTTCAAACTTTCTGCCAGGCAGAAGGCAATGTGAAGGAAGTGGTAGCTAGGAGTACCAAATGAGTTGAAATTTTGCATGCCTCTTCATGTGCTCATATAATTATCCTCCTCCAAATTTCAGCTCCATCTCTTGATTTATGTGAGCACAGGACCAAATCTTTGATTCTGGCAATATTTTCAGGTTGTGAAGCAAGTGCATTTTATATCGCTTCATTAATTCTGAGAAAATACCAGATTGTTCTCCAACCCAAATAACTTCTCTCCACCAAATTTGGCACCATTTCTCCTATCCAATATTTCTCTAGGATTTTTGCAAGTTTCTAGTCAGCAAGGATGTTTGTGAGGCAAGTACCATTTTGGTAAATCCAATTGGTATTAAACTTATACAGCATATTTATATGATCAAATAATGAAGCCTTGCCAAACTTGAGCTCAAGTGGCTACACCATTTGAGTGCATCATCCAAATCTCATTTCTGGACCATTTTGGTCAGTTGCAAAGCAACTATGATTTATCTTGATCCAATTCTTCTCCAAGTTACCAGGATGAAAGTCCTTCTTTACCTCAACCTCACAGACAACTCCATTTGATCCAAAACCCTTCTTGTTGATCACTAGTGCTCACCCAAGTTTACTGCAGTGAACTTCAGAGGGTTCTCACCGTTTAACCAGACCACTTTTAACCGAACTACCACCGTAGTTGAGACCTACCCTGGATTAACTACCCACTAGACAACATGGTCAAGCCCCTCTCCCCCGCTATATGCCAGTGCACACGGTGACCGCGTTAATGGCACCACAGTGCACACACTCTGTGCACTACGGCCGCGTCCAGTGGTTGTTTGTGCTTCGGCCCCTCCTCCTCTCGTCGTCTTCGCGCGCGTAATCGTGTCCAACAGCTAGCCTGTGTCGTCGCCGTCCTCCTGGAGCCACCTCCCCCTCCGTCAGCCCCTCCGTCAGCTCTCGTCTCCGCGCACCCACAGACGCACTGTGGCCGACCGAGCCTTAATGGCGCCGTGGTTTCTTCCTCTTTTTATCCCCGAGCTCCGCTCGTCTCCGTGACCTCTACGGCTCGTCCGCACCCCCTCGTCGCGTTCCCGCACCTCCCCGTGACCGCTGGCCGTCGCCAGAGCCTCCGCCGTACATGCCCGGCGACACCCAAGCCCGTGCCCCTCGCCCCCGCCTATATAAGGCCACCCCGAGCTCCCTCGAATACACCAGCCTCCTCACCTCTCCCCTCTAGGCCTCCCCGACCACCCAAACGAGCTCGCGGAGCTCTCGTTGCCCTCCCATGGCCGAAGCTTCGCCGTGGTGCTCCACTCAAATCCGGCTGACCCGAGCCACCCCTCCACTCCCTGATCTCACCCTCGTCTTCCCCGTGCTCCTGTGAGTCTCCGCAACCCCACGCCTTGCTGCCGGAGCAGCCACATCGCCATTCCCGCATCTGCCCGAACCGCCGTCCGCCGGAGTGCATGTCGTCATCGCCTCGGTCCATTCTGGAGCCCGCGACCTCCGCCTTCGGGTGCGGCTCCTCCTGCTGAGCTCGCCCATAGGTCGAGCAAGGCGAGGGATGGCCGGAGCCGGCCGGACGAGCCCCCGCGTCGGCAACCTCCCTCTGTTCTGCGGGCGCGAGCGAGGTAGATGAAGACGACGACCCCCCTGCCAACTGAACGCGGGCCCCGCGCGTCAGCCCCTCGGCGTTGACCCTGCCAATCCAGCGTGGATAAGTGACGGGCCCCACACACGTGGGACCCACACGTCAGCATCACACAAGCCAGCCCCGTGTTTGCCTAGCTGGATAAGTGGAAACACATTTGCTGAAATGTGTTTTCATCAAGAGAAGGCGTATTCTGGTCGTAGTTCGGTTAGAACTACACTTTCCTTCGGGGAAAGCATATTTCCGCTTAACTACGGCTAGAAATACGTTTTCTCAGCTGGAAGGCATATTCATCTAAATGTGCTCTCTATTTTTCAGCTCAGGGGCCTGTTTGTAGAGTTTATTTTACATATTGGCCCCTAGAATTCAAGCGCTTATAACTTTTCAACCACAACTCCAAATCAGGTGATTCCAAATCCCGCTTCTTCGTTTTGTCGAGCCCATTCTGATGGAATCATTTTCACCATGTTTTGACATTCTGAAAATGACCATTTTGCCCCTGCCCTTATTCAGACACCTCCGAGAGAGTACGTTTTCCGGTGATCCTTTCTGCGAGTTTCTCGCACTTTCTCCCGGTGATTTCTTCCACCCCAGGCAAGCCACACCCTCAATTGGCATGATTGCAATGTAGTGACATGGTTTAAATTATTTGAACTTGTTTAAAATATTGCTTTAGCTACATGAGTTTGTGCATGGCAATTTCTCGGAGTTGTATTTTGATCTTGTTATTGCCATGATATTGCTTGGAGTTCTAGGACTTATAATTTGTAGCTTATGTGGTTGACATGTTGCATTGGATTATTAGTGGCTTATGTTATGATTATTTTCATGGTGGTGTTGGATATGATATTTTTGGAGTATTACTTTGGATATCATGCTGCCTTTGGATTATTAGTGGTTAGTATGATTATTTTCATGATGGTACCTGTTATTATACTTTTGGATTATTACTGTGGATATCTTGCTGCCTTTGGGTTATTAGTGGTTAGTATGATTATTTTCATGATGGTATATGTTATTATACTTTTGGAGTATTACTTTGGATGGCATGCTGCCTTTGGATTATTAGTGGTTAGTATGATTATTTTCATGATGCTAGTTGATGTTCTGTTGCTTGGAGTATTATTTTTGGTAATGAGTATTACATGTGGATCTTAGCCGAATAACATTATTCTTGTTATTGGAGTAGTAGGATTATTGTTTTCGGATCCATCATGACAGTAGTGTTGTGTTACCCTTGGAGTATTTTGAGATGATGATATTATGCTTAAATTATTTGTTGGATATGGCTATGATTTGGATTATAGTTTGATAGTTGATATCGGAGTATCAGTTACCACAGTTATATTTTCAGGGATAAAATTCCATCATTAAGTTGGCTAGGTGCCGTCGAACCGGGCTTTTTCCAGTGCAACCACATTTCCCTTTGTGGGAAGGCCTTGATTCCGTCCATTGACACAGCCTCTGGTCGGTGCCTCCATCTAGGGAAGGTTATGTCGTGCTTGCCCTGGCCCGGTAAGCATGCATAATCTTGTGTGCTCGTTGATGAGATTATGGTATCGAGTCCCCGAGTGGGAGTGTCTCCGAGTGGGAGTGTTTTGACCATGACGGTGGTCGGGGTGTCTTTGGTAGACACGGGGCCACCCAGGACCAGCCTATTGGGGATTTGGTTCGGAGTGGCCGGGAGAGTGATGTGGCAATGGAAGGGTTTTGTCAGAATGCCGTTGGTCCACCCGAATGGGAGTGCGAGGCCATGGGTTCCGTGGTGTGGGTACAGTGTGCTACCTCTGCAGAGTGTATTTAATCTATCGATAGTTGCGTCTGTACTAGGTCCCACCGTTCGGTCAACACTCACATGACGGAATGACTTATAGGTGATTTATATGCTGATATGTTGAGTAGTACAGATTGGCAGGATGTTGATGCTAATGTTGGAGACCAAGTTATGGTCGTGGTTGTGATCGCCAGAAAGATCACAGTTTGAGACCAAGTGTCGGTCATGGTTGTGATAGCTGGAAAGATCACAGTTTGAGACCAAGTGTTGTCCATGGTAGTGATCGCCGGAAAGATCACCTTATGGTTTTGATCACGAGGTGATCGAGATGGTATATTGCTTGGCCGGTTAGCCAAGAGAGATATGGTTATGGAGATCTGATATGGTGATTTATCAACATTGTATTAGTTCGTCTCATTCTTAGTAGTTGCTTCATCATGGTAGTTGTTAATTAATTAACCTGTTAATGCTATGTTATTGTCTTGCCTTGATGTTTTTTGGTTGTTGTGAGCTTGCAAGTACATTCAATGTACTGACCTGGCGTGTCATGCCAGATTGCAGGTGATGCCGTGATTGCTTGATTGCTTGTCATGGTTTCCGTTCGTGCGAGCTAGATTGTGTCCCAGCCAGAGTCCCTGTGGAGTGGACTTCACCACCTTCGTCATTGTTCCGCTGCAAGAAAAATTTTCTGCTGCTACGAGTTGTTCCGCTGTTAGCATAGAGCAAGTGTAGTATCACAGGTGTAGTGTCGCCATGCTGATGTAATCATTGTAACATCAGACCCGTGTAATTATTATTCTTGTAATAAGAGCTGATTCGTTCTATGCCAAGCCGTGCCGTATTCCAGAGACTTCTCCTCGATCTCTGGGATGGAATACGGGGCATTCCGGTTTCTCTGAGCCGGGGTGCCATAGGCTTGGTATCAGAGCAGGTCTGGCTGTAGGAAGCCCTAGTCAGCGTAAGAGGTAGAAACCGGTATAAATCGGTAGTTTAAAGTCCGACTTGTTTATTGCATTTGGTTGTTGCATTTGTTTGTTGCATAGCATGCATATAACCTTATTATTTTGTTACTAACGGTTTAATCTGGTGAGTGTAGATGGCATCGGTCCGGATCCACTACAGCTCAGCCTTTGCATTTCTCCAGTTTTCTTTTCTTGCTCATTCTTCAGTGTTTGGTGTCATTTCTATCCCAGTAGAGTGATGCCAAGTGATCCTGACACTGTTTGCAAAAATGGTGCCCGAGTATCGCGCCAAATCATTTCCTTCAGCCCCACCTTTTGTTTCGGTGGTAGACATGCTTCTATCACGGGTTGTCCTTTTTCTTGTCATTTTGGCAACCCTTAATGATCGTAGTTATCAAGAAAGGGCAATGTCAGCAGCCTCAGTTTTCGCCCGCTATCTCCGTCCGCTTGATAATAATGTGGTTGCGACCTTCGTGTCCCCCTACATGATTACCGAATGCGTCCTTGCCTCTGAGCTAGTCCAGGTTGCTACCTGGCTAAGCTAGCACTTGGTGTAGCGCTGCTTGCACCAATTCTTCCACACATTTATTTGTCCTCATGCACAACGTCACAGCATGCTAGATCGTAGAGCCGGAGATCCCGCGAGAATTATGTGCTTAAGTAGGCATGCGTATTGTGTGACTAGCAGTAATATCTGACATTGATTGTGTGTGAATTTATTGTTGTTGTGTGTGTTTTTGTTTAATTGAGTTTTCTTTTGCTTCTTTCTTTTTGGGCCCCGACGTTACATTATTTTCCCCCTATAAAGACTTGCTCATCAACTGACACCGGACTTGAAGAATTAATAAGTATTTCAAATATTTGGAAGAAGCTCAGCTAAACATTATGGCCTTCTCAGTCAACCGCATGATATAAGGAATATCTGCTCAGAATGCCAACTGTGTCTTGGATTGATTATCCGCATCAATTCTACAGCAGTAATGATCCAGCCAGAAGAAAGACAAATCAGATGCAAGACCAACGGTATATTTTTCAGTCAAAGGTATGGAGCATAGGCAAAGTCTTGGCTCAGCAACAAATGATACTTGAAATATGTTATACTCCAAGAGAAAGTCAGGATGTGATATGCTCAAGGAAGACAGTCAAACAAATTTTCTCATGCAAATTATCAGCCGCAAAATATTATGGACGTGTGCATGGATTTAAGTCTGCATATCAGTATGAAGTTTTGGATATAAGAAACCCAGCATTATTCCACATGCTATTGTAAGAAATTTATGAGGCAATGCTCCTCAAAATTTTTCCTCAGCATGATATGTGAACTATTTCTGGCCCATGGTACCCGGTCTTTCTCAACAAGATACCTCGATAAAAGCTTCCGACAGACGGGAAATGAATTTTTCTCAACAAGCAAACCCGAGGAGAAGCTTCTCAAGTACGGAAACCCGGCTTCTCCTGCACACTACTTAGGTCAAGCTTCGTGTGTAAGCTATCAAGGATTCTTCTGCACGCTATATAGGCAAAAGCTTCGAGCAGAAGCTAATGAGCCTTCCTAGGCAAGCTACACGAATGGCTTTTCTCTGCAGATCAAGGATCAGATTTGCAATAAGTTTGTCAGAGATATACCTAAGAAAGGTACGGATCTAACAACCTCGTGAGCCATGCAAATGAAGATAAGCAGAGATACATCTCATGAATTACAAGGATCGCCAAGATCGGGAGATGACATCACAAAATCAACAGTCATCAAGGTCATTATTCCCGCACCAGACAAGGTGATATATAAACTCTTGTCACCTTCTTGTATGATTGGCCTCAGCAATGAGTTTCGTATAGCTATAAACCCCGAGTATATGTCATATATGTGCGCACAAAGGTAAGAAAATAAGCAGAAGGAATAATGCCAACAATATTGCACTAGCCACAGTCATGGTCATACGAAGAAACAAGGACATGTGTGGTCAAGTATTTCAGAAGGTATCCTGACAAAGAGAATCATGACCGTTAAAAGGTGAGACTGACAACAAAGGTATGATGTATTTTGCACGACCATCAGGGTCCGGATACCAAAACCAGTTGGAGGCCATAATTCCATATGGATCCACAAAGACAGACACCTTCAGCGGCCTACTCTATTTACAAGGATTTGCATATCCCACTGACCCGCTTGACATGGTTAGTGTGGAATATCCAAGTCTATTCTGTCAGATCCAAGATTCCTTTGCAACCTCGACAGTTTGACCTCAGTAGAAATGTTAAACCATATCACCGCGTATTACCAAAAATGGGTATACCGATAAAATGAGAAAGTCAAAAGCCGAATAATCAGCTCCAACTCGGTGTACTCACCGACGAAATCAAGTACCCGGTCAGTCTGTCAGGAAAAGCATTTGTCCGTCAGCTCCTGTCGGGCAAAGTCTCAAGATATAAATATTTGAGGTATGTCATAGGTATAACTCCATACACTGTTATATTACTCACGACAGAAGGCAGTCAAATCTCTGGTGTATGCCACATGCTCGAGCCAAAGGAAATAAATCAAGATGAATCAGTACCACCTATGAGCAGTCAGATCCCATCAGAAGATGTCCATGAATAATTCTAAGCATTTATTGAACCCAGAAGACTTGCATTTATTTGAAGCAACCCCATGACAGAAGTAAAAAGGTTTTCATGACAAAAGGAAATTTATGCTCAGATCTATTGGATATCACCGCAAATATGAAAGAATCAACATCAGCAAAAGGATTTGGTATTTGAGCAAAGACCCATCAAAATTTGGGAAAAACCACCCAGAGCAAGGTAAATTGATCATCTGAAATTCTTGGGGGAACAATAAATAAAGGAAAAAGGATTCCCGAGTTGGAAATGGTATCCTCAAGTCATACTTGTTCCCAGAGCAACTAAATCTCGAGGACGAGATTTCTTTAAGGGGGTAAGAGTTGTAACAGCCTGGATTTTGGCCCTTTTCTTTTTATTTTTGACTTATCGGGTTTTGCTCTGTTTTCTTTTTGGAGTGGTTCTGTGGCCTTGTCACCTGGGAAATCATCCTCTTTTTCCTGCCCAAGTGGCTCATAATTCTCAAAACCTTGCCAAGATCATGTCACTTCACTCCTTGACCAAACCCTAAAATCTTCTTATGAGGAATATTCCTTTTTCTATTAAAGGAATAATCCTATATGCCCAAGGTTGTGAAGCAACCTATATTTCTGTCCATCCAAAAATTCCTAATTAATTCTTATAATTTATTTGGGTCATATATTGCTCAAATGCCCAAACTTTCATGTCCTAGCCCAAGAATAATCCCCCAATAATTAATCTTCATTTCTGTCCAGTGTGCCTTTCTGTGAAGGAAGTGCCACCTAGCCTTTCTTGATTGCTCCCTAACCTTTTGGGCATGTTCTTATGTCCAAATAATTTCCTCATGCCAAAATTCAATTTTAGTTGCCTAACCCATCTCCCTCAGTGAATTTTCAAACTTTCTACTAGACAGAAGGCACTGTGAATGAAGTGGTAGCTAGGAGTACCCAAATGAGTTGATATTTTGCATGCCTCGTCATGTGCTCATATAATTATCCTCCACCAAATTTCAGCTCCATATCTTGATCTACGTGAGCAGAGGACCAAATCTTTGATTCTGGCAATATTTCCAGGTTGTGAAGCAAGTGCATTTTATGTTGCTTCATTAATTCTGAGAAAATACCAGATTGTTCTCCAACCCAAATAACTTCTCTCCACCAAATTTGGCACCATTTCTCATAGCCAATATTTCTCTAGAATTTTTGCAAGTTTCTGGTCAACAAGGATGTGTGTGAGGCAAGTACCATTTTGGTATATCCAATTGGTATGAAACTTATACATCATCTTTATATGATCAAATAATGAAGCCTTGCCAAACTTGAGCTCAAGTGGCCACACCATTTGAGTGCATCATCCAAATCTCATTTCTGGACCATTTTGGTTAGTTGCAGAGAAACTATGATTTATCTTGATCCAATTCTTGTCCAAGTGACCAGGATGAAAGTCCTTCATTACCTCAACCTCGCAGACAACTCCATTGGATCCAAAACCCTTCCTGTTGATCACTAGTGCTCACCGTTTAACCAGATCACTTTCAACCGAACTACCATCGCTAGACAACATGGTCAAGCCCCTCTCCCCCGCTATATGCCAGTGCACGCGGTGACCGCGTTAATGGCACCACAGTGCACACGCTCTGTGCACTGCGGCCGCGTCCAGTGGTTGTTTGTGCTTCGGCCCCTCCTCCTCTTGTTGTCTTCGCGCGCGTGAGCGTGTCCAACAGCTAGCCTGCGTCGTCGCCGTCCTCCTGGAGCCACCTCCCCATCCGTCAGCTCTCGTCGCCGCGCGCCCACGGACGCACTATGGCCGACTGAGCCTTAATGGTGTTGTGGTTTCTTCCTCTTCTTGTCCCCGAGCTCCACTCGTCTCTGTGACCTCTGCGGCTCGTCCGCAACCCCTCATCGCGTTCCCGCACCTCCCCGTGACGGATGGCCGTCGCCAGAGCCTCGGCCGGACATGCCCGGCAACACCCAAGCCCGTGCCCCTCGCCCCCGCCTATATAAGGCCACCCCGAGATCCCTCGACCGCACCAGCCTCCTCACCTCTCCCCTCTAGGCCTCCCCGACCACACAAACGAGCTCGCGGAGCTCTCGTTGCACTCCCATGGCCGAAGCTTCGCCGTGGTGCTCCACTCAAATCCGGCCGACCCGAGCCACCCCTCCACTCCCTGATCTCACCCTCGTCTTCCCGTGCACCTGCGAGTCTCCGCAACCCCACGCCTTGCCGCCGGAGCAGCCACATCACCATTCCCGCATCTGCCCGAACCGCCGTCCGCCGGAGTGCATGTCGTCATCGCCTCGGTCCATTCTGGAGCCCGTGACCTCCGCCTTCGGGTGCGGCTCCTCCTGCTGAGCTCGCCCATAGGTCGAGCAACGCGAGGGATGGCCGGAGCCGGCCGGACGAGCCCCCGTGCCGGCGACCTCCCTCTGCTCCGCGGGCGCGAGCGAGGTAGATGAAGACGACGACCCTACTACCAACTGAACGCGGGCCCCGCGCGTCAACCCCTCGGTGTTGACCCCGCCAGTCCAGCGTGCCACATGCGTGGGACCCGCACGTCAGCGTCACACGAGCCAGCCCCGCGTTTGCCTAGCTGGATAAGTGGAAACACATTTGCTGAAATGTATTTTCATTAAGACAAGGCGTATTTTGGTCTTAGTTCGGTTAGAAGTAAATTTTCCTTCGGGGAAAGCATATTTCCACTTAACTACGGCTAGAAATATGTTTTCTCTGCTGGAAGGCGTATTCATCTAAATGTGCTTTCTGTTTTTCGGCTCAGGGGCCTGTCTGTAGAGTTTATTTTACATATTGGCCCCTAGAATTCAAGCGCTTATAACTTTTCAACCACAACTCCAAATCAAGTGATTCCAAAGCCCACTTCTTAGTTTCATCGAGCCCATTATGATGGAATCATTTTCACCATGTTTTGACATTCTAAAAATGACCATTTTGCCCCTGCCCTTATTCGGCCACCTCTGAGAGAGTACGTTTTCCGGTGATCCTTTCCGCGAGTTTCTCGCACTTTCTCCCAGTGATTTCTTCCACCCCAGGCAAGCCACACCCTCCATTTGCATGATTGCAATGTAGTGACATGGTTTAAATTATTTGAACTTGTTTAAAATATTGCTTTAGCTACATGAGTTTGTGAAGGAAATATGCCCTAGAGGCAATAATAAAGTTATTATTTATTTCCTTATATCATGATAAATGTTTATTAGTCATGCTAGAATTGTATTAACCGGAAACATAATACATGTGTGAATACATAGACAAACAGAGTATCACTAGTATGCCTCTACTTGACTAGCTTGTTAATCAAAGATGTTTATGTTTCGTAACCATGGACAAAAGAGTTGTTATTTGATTAACGGGATCACATCATTAGATGAATGATCTGATTGACATGACCCATTCCATTAGCTTAGCACCCGATCGTTTAGTATGTTGCTATTGCTTTCTTCATGACTTATACATGTTCCCAAGACTAAGAGATTATGCAACTCCCGTTTGTCGGAGGAACACTTTGTGTGCTACCAAACGTCACAACGTAACTGGGTGATTATAAAGGAGCTCTACAGGTGTCTCCAAAGGTACATGTTGGGTTGGCGTATTTCGAGATTAGGATTTGTCACTCCGATTGTCGGAGAGGTATCTCTGGGCCCTCTCGGTAATGCACATCACTTAAGCCTTGCAAGCATTGCAACTAATGAGTTAGTTGCGGGATGATGTATTACAGAACGAGTAAAGAGACTTGCCGGTAACGAGATTGAACTAGGTATTGGATACTGACGATCGAATCTCGGGCAAGTAACATACCGATGACAAAGGGAACAACGTATGTTGTTATGCGGTCTGACCGATAAAGATCTTCGTAGAATATGTAGGAGCCAATATGGGCATCCAGGTCCCGCTATTGGTTATTGACCGGAGACATGTCTCGGTCATGTCTACATCATTCTCAAACCCGTAGGGTCCGCACGCTTAAGGTTTCGATGACAGTTATATTATGAGTTTATAAGTTTTGATGTACCGAAGGAGTTCGGAGTCCCGGATGAGATCGGGGACATGATGAGGAGTCTCAGAATGGTCGAGACGTAAATATCGATATATTGGACGACTATATTTGGACATCGGAAAGGTTCCGAGTGATTCGGGTATTTTTCGGAGTACCGGGTAGTTACGGGAGAAGCAATGGGCCTTGATGGGCTTTAGTGGGAAGAGGAGAAAGGGCCAAGGGGCTGCTGCGCCCCCCCTCCCCTCTGGTCCGAATTGGACTAGGGAAAAGGGGGTCGGCCACCTTTCCTTCTCCTCCACTTCCTTCTCCCTTCCTCCCCTCTTGGTGGACTCCTACTAGGACTTGGAGTCCTAGTAGGACTCCACATCCTGGCCGCACCAATTGCCTTGGCCGGCCTCCTCCTCCTCCATCCTTTATATACCGAGGCAAGGGGCACCCCATGAACACAAGTTGATCTTTGTGATCGTTCCTTAGCCATGTGCGGTGCCCCCCTCCACCATATTCCACCTCAGTCATATTGTAGCGGTGCTTAGGCGAAGCCCTGCGACGGTAGAACATCAAGATCGTCACCACGCCGTCGTGCTGACGGAACTCCTCCCCAACGCTTTGCTGGATCGGAGCCCGGGGATCGTCATCGAGCTGAACATGTGCTAGAACTCGGAGGTGCCATAGTTTCGGTGCTTGACGTGGAGACGTACGACTACATCAACCAAATGCTTCCGTTGTCGATCTACAAGGGTACGTAGATCACACTCTCCCCTCTCGTTGCTATGCATCACCATGATCTTGCGTGTGCATAGGATTTTTTTTGAAATTACTACGTTCCCCAACAGTGGCATCCGAGCCTAGGTTTTATGTGTTGATGTTATATGCACGAGTAGAACACAAGTGAGTTGTGGGCGATATAAGTCATACTGCTTACCAGCATGTCATACTTTGGTTCGGCGGTATTGTTGGACGAAGCGGCCCGGACCAACATTACGCGTACGCTTACGCGAGACCGGTTCTCCCGACGTGCTTTTGCACAGAGGTGGCTTGCGGGTGACAGTTTCTCCAACTTTAGTTGAACCGAGTGTGGCTACGCCCGGTCCTTACGAAGGTTAAAACAGCACCAACTTGACAAACTATCATTGTGGTTTTGATGCGTAGGTAAGATTGGTTCTTGCTTAAGCCCGTAGCAGCCACGTAAAACTTGCAACAACAAAGTAGAGGACATCTAACTTGTTTTTGCAGGGCATGTTGTGATGTGATATGGTCAAGACATGATGCTAAATTTTATTGTATGAGATGATCATGTTTTGTAACCGAGTTATTGGCAACTGGCAGGAGCCATATGGTTATCACTTTATTGTATGCAATGCAATCGCCCTGTAATGCTTTACTTTATCACTAAGCAGTAGCGATAGTCATAGAAGCATAAGATTAGTGAGACGACAACGATGCTACGATGGAGATCAAGGTGTCGCGCCGGTGACGATGGTGATCATGACGGTGCTTCGAAGATGGAGATCACAAGCACAAGATGATGATGGCCATATCATATCACTTATATTGATTGCATGTGATGTTTATCTTTTTTATGCATCTTATCTTGCTTTGTTTGACGGTAGCTTATAAGATGATCTCTCACTAATTATCAAGAAGTGTTCTCCCTGAGTATGCACCGTTGCCAAAGTTCGTCGTGCCCAGACACCACGTGATGATCGGGTGTGATAAGCTCTACGTCCATCTACAACGGGTGCAAGCCAGTTTTGCACACGCAGAATACTCGGGTTATACTTGACGAGCCTAGCATATGCAGATATGGCCTCAGAACACGGAGACCGAAAGGTCGAGCGTGAATCATATAGTCGATATGATCAACATAATGATGTTCACCATTGAAGACTAATCCATTTCACGTGATGATCGGTTATGGTTTAGTTGATTTGGATCACGTGATCACTTAGAAGATTAGAGGGATGTCTATCTAAGTGGGAGTTCTTAAGTAATATGATTAATTGAACTTTAATTTATCATGAACTTAGTCCTGGTAGTATTAGCATATCTATGTTGTGGATCAATAGCTTGCATTGTTGCTTTCATATGTTTATTTTGATATGTTCCTAGAGAAAATTGTGTTGAAAGATGTTAGTAGCAATGATGCGGGTTGGATCCATGATCTGAGGTTTATCCTCATTGCTGCACAGAAGAATTATGTCCTTGATGCACCGCTAGGTGACGGGCCTATTGCAGGAGCAGATGCAGACGTTATGAACGTTTGGCTAGCTCAATATGATGACTACTTGATAGTTTAGTGCACCATGCTTAACAGCTTAGAATAGGGACTTAAATGACGTTTTGAACGTCATGGACCATATGAGATGTTCCAGGAGTTGAAGTTAATATTTCAAGCAAATACCCGAGTTGAGAGATATGAAGTCTCCAACAAGTTCTATAGCTAAAAGATGGAGGAGAATCGCTCAACTAGTCAGCATGTGCTTAGATTGTCTGGGTACTACAATCGCTTGAATCAAGTGGGAGTTAATCTTCCAGATAAAATAGTGATTGACAGAATTTTCTAGTCACCATCACCAAGTTAGTAGAACTTCGTGATGAACTATAATATGCAAGGGATGACAAAAGTAATTCCCAAGCTCTTCGTGATGCTGAAATCGACGAAGGTAGAAATCAAGAAAAACATCAAGTGTTGATGGTTAACAAGACCACTAGTTTCAAGAAAAGGGCAAAGGGAACAAGGGGAACTTCAAGAAGAACGGCAAGCAAGTTGCTGCTCAAGTGAAGAAGCCCAAGTCTGGTCCTAAGCCTGAGACTAAGTGCTTCTACTACAAAGGGACTGGTCACTAGAAGCGGAACTACCCCAAGTGATTGGCGGATGAGAAGGATGGCAAAGTGAACATAAGTATATTTGATATACATCTTATTGATGTGTACTTTACTAGTGTTTATAGCAACCCCTCAGTATTTGATACTAGTTCAGTTGCTAAGATTAGTAACTCGAAACGGGAGTTGCAGAATAAATAGAGACTAGTTAAGGGTGAAGTGACGATGTGTGTTGGAAGTGGTTCCAAGATTGATATGATCATCATCGCACACTCCCCATAATTTCGGGATTAGTGTTGAACCTAAATAAGTGTTATTTGGTGTTTGCGTTCAGCATGAATATGATTTGATCATGTTTATTGTAATACGGTTATTCATTTAAGTAAGAGAATAAATTGTTGTTCTGTTTACATGAATAAAACCTTATATGGTTACACACCCAATGAAAATAGTTCGTTGGATCTCGATCGTAGTGATACACATAATCATAATATTGAAACCAAAAGATGCAAAGTTAATAATGATAGTCAACTTATTTGTGGCACTGCCGTTTAGGTCATATTGGTGTAAAGCGCATGAAGAAACTCCATGCTGATGGACTTTTGGAATCACTTGATTATGAATCAGTTGATGCTTGCGAACCATGCCCTATGGGCAAGATGACTAAGACTCCGTTCTTTGGAACAATGGAGCGAGCAACAGATTTGTTGGAAATCATACATACTGATGTATGTGGTCTGATGAATATTGAGGCTCGCGACAGGTATCATTATTTTCTGATCTTCACAGATGATTTGAGCAAATATGAGTATATGTAATTGATGAAACATGAGTCTGAAACATTTGAAAAGTTCAAAGAATTTCAGAGTGAAGTGAAAAATCATTGTAACAAGAAAATAAAGTTTCTACGATCTGATCGTAGAGAAGAGTATTTGAGTTACGAGTTTGGCCTTCAGTTAAAAAAAATGTGAAATAGTTTCACTACTCACGCCACCTGGAACACCACAATGTAATGGTGTGTCCGAACGTCATAACCGTACTTTATTAGATATGGTGCGATCTATGATGTATCTTAAAGATCTACCATTATTGTTTTGGGGTTATGCATTAGAGACAGCTGCATTCACGTTAAATAGGGCACCATCTAAATCCATTGAGACGACACCGTATGAACTATGGTTTGGCAAGAAACCTAAGCTGTCGTTTCTTAAAGTTTGAGGTTGCAATGCTTATGTGAAAAAGTTTCAACCTGATAAGCTCAAACCCAAATCGGAGAAATGTGTCTTCATAGGATATTCAAAGGAAACTATTGGATACACCTTCTATCATAGATCCGAAGGCAAGACTTTTGTTGCTAAATTCAGAAACTTTCTAGAGAAGGAGTTTCTCTCGAAAGAAGTGAGTGGTAAGAAAGTAGAAAACTTGATAAGGTAATTGTACCTTCTCCCTTATTGGAAAGTAGTTCATCACAAAAATCTGTTCTTGTGACTACTACACCAATTAGTGAGGAAGCTAATGATGATGATCATGTAACTTCAGATCAAGTTACTACCGAATCTCGTAGGTAAACCAGAGTGAGATCCGCACCAGAGTGGTACGGTAATCCTGTTCTGGAGGTCATGTTACTTGACCATGACGAACCTACGAACTATCAGGAAGCGATGATGAGCCCAGATTCCGCGAAATGGTTAGAGGCCATGAAATCTGAGATATGATCCATGTATGAGAACAAAGTTTGGACTTTGGTTGACTTGCCCGATGATCGGCAAGCAATTGAGAATAAATGGATCTTCAAGAGGAAGACGGACGCTGATAGTAGTGTTACTATCTACAAAGGTAGAATTGTTGCAAAAGGTTTTCGACAAGTTCAAGGTGTTGACTACGATGAGAGCTTCTCACTCGTATCTATGCTTGAGTCTGTCCGAATCATGTTAGTAATTGCCGCATTTTATGAAATCTGGCAAATGGATAAACAAAACTGCATTCCTTAATGGATTTATTAAAGAAGAGTTGTATATGATGCAACCAGAAGGTTTTGTCAATCCGAAAGGTGCTAACAAAATGTGCAAGCTCCAGCAATCCATCTGTGGACTGGTGCAAGCATCTCAGAGTTGGAATATACGCTTTGATGAGTTGATCAAAGCATATAGTTTTATACAGACTTGCGGTGAAGCCTGTATTTACAAGAAAGTGAGTGGGAGCACTACAACATTTCTGATAAGTATATGTGAATGACATATTGTTGATCGGAAATAATGTAGAATTATTCTGTAAAGCATAAAGGAGTGTTTGAAAGGAGTTTTTCAAAGAAAGACTTCGGTGAAGCTGCTTACATATTGAGCTCCAAGATCTATAGAGATAGATCAAGATGCTTGATAAGTTTTTTCAATGAGTACATACCTTGACAAGATTTTGAAGTAGTTCAAAATGGAGCAGTCAAAGAAAGAGTTCTTGCCTGTATTACAAGGTGTGAAGTTGAGTAAGACTCAAAGCCCGACCACGGCAAAAGATAGAAAGAGAATGAAAGTCATTCCCTATGCCTTGGCCATAGGTTCTATAAAGTATGTCATGCTGTATACCAGATCTATTGTATACCCTGCACTGATTTGGCAAGGGAGTACAATAGTGATCTAGGAGTAGATCACTGGACAGCGGTCAGAATTATCCTTAGTGAAATAAGGATATGTTTCTCGATTATGGACGTGACAAAAAGGTTCGTCATAAAGGGTTACGCCGATGCAAGTTTTGACACTAATCTAGATGACTCTAAGTCTCGGTCTAGATACATATTGAAAGTGGGAGCATTTAGCTAGAGTAGCTCCATGCAGAGCATTGTTGACATAGAAATTTGTAAAATACATGTGGATCTGAATATGGCAAACCCGTTGACTAAGATTCTCTCACAAGCAAAACATGATCACACCTTAGTACTCTTTGGGTGTTAATCACATAGCGATGTGAACTAGATTACTGAATCTAGTAAACCCTTTGGGTGTTGGTCACATGGCGATGTGAACTATGGGTGTTAATCACATGATGATGTGAACTATCGATGTTAATCACATGGTGATGTGATCTAGATTATTGACTCTAGTGCAAGTGGGAGACTGAAGGAAATATGCCCTAGAGGCAATAATAAAGTTATTATTTATTTCCTTATATCATGATAAATGTTTATTATTCATGCTAGAATTGTATTAACTGGAAACATAATACATGTGTGAATACATAGACAAACAGAGTATCACTAGTATGCCTCTACTTGACTAGCTTGTTAATCAAAGATGGTTATGTTTCCTAACCGTGGACAAAAGAGTTGTTATTTGATTAACGGGATCACATCATTAGATGAATGATCTGATTGACATGACCCATTCCATTAGCTTAGCACCCGATCATTTAGTATGTTGCTATTGCTTTCTTCATGACTTATACATGTTCCTATGACTATGAGATTATGCAACTCCCGTTTGCCGGAGGAACACTTTGTGTGCTACCAAACGTCACAACATAACTGGGTGATTATAAAGGAGCTCTACTGGTGTCTCCAAAGGTACATGTTGGGTTGGCGTATTTCAAGATTAGGATTTGTCACTCCGATTGTCGGAGAGGTATCTCTGGGCCCTCTCGGTAATGCACATCACCTAAGCCTTGCAAGCATTGCAACTAATGAGTTAGTTGCGGGATGCTGTATTACAGAATGAGTAAAGAGACTTGCCGGTAACGAGATTGAACTAGGTATTGGATACCGACGATCGAATCTCGGGCAAGTAACATACCGATGACAAAGGGAACAACGTATGTTGTTATGCGGTCTGACGGATAAAGATCTTCGTAGAATATGTAGGAGCCAATATGGGCATCCAGGTCCCGCTATTGGTTATTGACCGGAGACATGTCTCGGTCATGTCTACATCGTTCTCGAATCCGTAGGGTCCGCACGCTTAAGGTTTCGATGACAGTTATATTATGAGTTTATAATTTTTGATGTACCGAAGGAGTTCGGAGTCCCGGATGAGATCGGGGACATGACGAGGAGTCTCGAAATGGTCGAGACGTAAATATCGATATATTGGACGACTATATTCGGACATCGGAAAGGTTCCGAGTGATTCGGGTATTTTTCGGAGTACCGGGTAGTTACGGGAGAAGCAATGGGCCTTGATGGGCTTTAGTGGGAAGAGGAGAAAGGGCCAAGGGGCTGCTGCGCCCCCCTCCCCTCTGGTCCAAATTGGACTAGGGAAAAGGGGGCCGGCCACCTTTCCTTCTCCTCCACTTCCTTCTCCCTTCCTCCCCTCTTGGTGGACTCCTACTAGGACTTGGAGTCCTAGTAGGACTCCACATCCTGGCCGCACCAATTGCCTTGGTCGGCCTCCTCCTCCTCCATCCTTTATATACTGAGGCAAGGGGCACCCCATGAACACAAGTTGATCTTCGTGATCGTTCCTTAGCCGTGTGCGGTGCCCCCCTCCACCATATTCCACCTCGGTCATATTGTAGCGGTGCTTAGGTGAAGCCCTGCGACGGTAGAACATCAAGATCGTCACCACGCCGTCGTGTTGACGGAACTCCTCCCTGACGCTTTGCTGGATCGGAGCCCTGGGATCGTCATCGAGCTGAACGTGTGCTAGAACTCGGAGGTGCCGTAGTTTCGGTGCTTGATCGGTCGGGCCGTGGAGACATACGACTACATCAACCAAACGCTTCCGTTGTCGATCTACAAGGGTACGTAGATCACACTCTCCCCTCTCGTTGCTATGCATCACCATGATCTTGCGTGTGCGTTGGAAATTTTTTGAAATTACTACGTTCCCCAACAGTTTGTACATGGCAATTTCTCGGAGTTGTATTTTGATCTTGTTATTGCCATGATATTGCTTGGAGTTCTAGGACTTATATTTTGCAGCTTATGTGGTTGACATGTTGCATTGGATTATTAGTGGCTTATGTTATAAATATTTTCATGGTGGTGTTGGATATGATATTTTTGGAGTATTACTTTGGATATCATGCTGCCTTTCGATTATTAGTGGTTAGTATGATTATTTTCATGATGGTACCTGTTATTATACTTTTGGAGTATTACTTTGGATAGCATGCTGCCTTTGGATTATTAGTGGTTAGTATGATTATTTTCATGATGGTACCTGTTATTATACTTTTGGAGTATTACTTTGGATGTCATGCTGCCTTTGGATTATTAGTGGTTAGTATGATTATTTTCATGATGCTAGTTGATGTTCTGTTGCCTGGAGTATTATTTTCGTTAATGATGTTTACATGTGGATCTTAGCCGAATAACTTTATTCTTGTTATTGGAGTAGTAGGAATATTGTTTTCGGATCCATCATGATAGTAGTGTTGTGTTACCCTTGAAGTATTTTGAGATGATGATACTACGCTTAAATTATTTGTTGGATATGGCTATGATTTGGATTATAGTTTGATAGTTGATATCGGAGTATCAGTTACCACAGTTATATTTTTGGGGATAAAATTCCGTCATTAAGTTGGTCAGGTGCCGCCGAACCGGGCTTTTTCCTATGCAACCACATTTGCCTTTGTGGGAAGGCCTTGATTCGGTCCATTGACACGGCCTCTGGTCGATGCCTCCATCTAGGGAAGGTTATGTCGTGCTTGCCCTGGCCCGGTAAGCAGGCATAATCTTGTGTGCTCGTTGATGAGATTATGGTACCGAGTCCCCGAGTGGGAGTGTCTCCGAGTGGGAGTGTTTTGACCACGATGGTGGTCGGGGTGTCTTTGGTAGACACGGGGCCACCCAGGACCAGCCCGTTGGGGATTTGGGTCGGAGTGGCCGGGAGAGTGATGTGGCAATGGAAGGGTCTTGTTGGAATACCATTGGTCCACCCGAATGGGAGTGCGAGGCCATGGGTGTCGTGGTCTGGGTACAGTGTGCTACCTCTGCAGTGTGTATTTAATCTATCGATAGTCGCGTCCGTACTAGGTCCCACCATTCGATCAACACTCACATGACGGAATGACTTATAGGTGATTTATATGTTGATATGTTGAGTAGTACAGATTGGCAGGATGTTGATGATGATATTGGAGACCAAGTTTTGGTCGTGGTTGTGATCGCCGGAAAGATCACAGTTTGAGACCAAGTGTTGGTCATGGTTGTGATAGCCGGAAAGATCACAGTTTGAGACCAAGTGTTGGTCATGGTAGTGATCGCCGGAAAGATCACCGTATGGTTTTGATCACGAGGTGATCGAGATGGTATATTGCTTGGCCGGTGAGCCAAGAGAGATATGGTTATGGAGATCTGAGATGGTGATTTATCAGCATTGTATTAGTTCGTCTCATGCTTAGTAGTTGCTTCATCATGGTAGTTGTTAATTAATTAACCTGTTAATGCTATGTTATTGTCTTGCCTTGATGTTTTTGGTTGTTGTGAGCTTGCAAGTACATTCAATGTACTGACCTGGTGTGTCATGCCAGATTGCAGGTGATGCCGTCATTGCTTGATTGCTTGTCGTGGTTTCCGTTCGTGCGAGCTAGATCATGTCCCAGCTAGAGTCCCTGTGGAGTGGAGTTCACCACCTTCGTCATGGTTCCGCTGCTAGAAATTTTTTCTGCTTCTATGAGTTGTTCCGCTACTAGCATAGAGCAAGTGTAGTATCGCAGGTGTAGCGTCGCCATGCTGATGTAATCATTGTTACATCAGACCCGTGTAATTATTATTCTTGTAATAAGAGCTGATTCGTTCTATGCCAAGTAGTGCCGTATTCCAGAGACTTCTCCTTGATCTCTGGGCTGGAATACGGGGCGTTCCGGTTTCTCTGAGCCGGGGTGCCATAGGCTTGATATCAGAGCAGGTCTGGCTGTAGGAAGCCCTAATCAGCGCGAACGGTAGAAACCGGTAGAAATCGGAAGTTTAAAGTCCGACTTGTTTATTGCATTTGGTTGTTGCATTTGTTTGTTGCATAGCATGCATATAACCTTATTATTTTGTTACTAACAGTTTAATCTGGTGAGTGTAGATGGCATCGGTCCGGATCCACTACAGCTCAGCCTTTGCATTTCTCCAGTTTTCTTTTCTTGCTCATTCTTCGGTGTTTGGTGTCATTTCTGTCCCAGTAGAGTGATGCCAAGTGATCCTGACACTGTTTGCAAAAATGGTGCCCGAGTATCGCGCCGAATTATTTCCTTTAGCCCCACCTTTTGTTTCGGTGGTAGACATGCTTCTATCACGGGTCATCCTTTTCTTGTCATTTTGGCAACCCTTAATGATCGTAGTTATCAAGAAAGGGCAATGTCAGCAGCCTCAATTTTTCCCCCGCTATCCTATTTCTTGGACGAGTACGGATCTTTTTCCGTTCGCTTGATAATAATGTGGTTGCGACCTTCGTGTCCCCCTACATGATTACCGAATGCGTCCTCGCCTCTGAGCTAGTCCAGGTTGCTACCTGGCTAAGCTTGTACTTGGTGTAGCGCTGTTTACACCAATTCTTCCACACATTTATTCGTCCTCGTGCACAACATCACAGCATGCTAGATCGTAGAGCTGGAGATCCCGCGAGAATTATGTGGTTAAGTAGGCATGCATATTGTGTGACTAGCAGTAATATGTGACATTGATTGTGTGTCAATTGATTGTTGTTGTGTGTGTTTTTGTTTAGTTGAGTTTTCTTTTGCTTCTTCCTTTTTGGGCCCCGACGTTACATTATTTTCCCCATATAAAGACTTGCTCATCAACTGACACCGGACTCGAAAAAGTAATAAGTATTTCAAATATTTGGAAGAAGCTCAGCTAAACATTATGGCCTTCTCAGTCAACCGCATGATATAAGGAATATCTGCTCAGAATGCCAATTGTGTCTTGGATTGATTATCCGCATCAATTCTACAACAGTAATGATCCAGCCAGCAGAAAGACAAGTTAGATGCAAGACCAACGGTATATTTTTCAGTCATAGGTATGGAGCATAGGCAAAGTCTTGGCTCAGCAACAAATGATACTTGAAATATGTTATACTCCAAAAGAAAGTGAAGATGTGATATGCTCAAGGAAGACAGTCAAACAAATTTTCTCATGCAAATGATCAGCCGCAAAATATTATGGACGTGTGCATGGATTTCAGTCTGCATATCAGTATGAAGTTTTGGATATAAGAAACCCAGCATTATTCCACACGCTAACGGAAGAAATTTATGAGGCAAGGCTCCTCAAAATTTTTCCTCAGCACGATATGTGAACTATTTCCGGCCCATGTACCCGGTCTTTCTCAACAAGATACCTCGATAAAAGCTTCCGACAGACGGGAAATGAATTTTTCTCAACAAGCAAACCCGAGGAGAAGCTTCTCAAGTACGGAAACCCGGCTTCTCCAGCACACTACTCAGGTCAAGCTTCGTGTGTAAGCTATCAAGGATTCTTCTGCACGCTACATAGGCAAAAGCTTCGAGCAGAAGCTAATGAGCCTTCCTAGGCAAGCTACATGAATGGCTTTTCTCTGCAGATCAAGGATCAAATTTGCAATAAGTTTGTCAGAGATATACCTAAGAAAGGTACGGATCTAACAACCTCGTGAGCCATGCAAATGAAGATAAGCAGAGATACATCTCATGAATTACAAGGATCGCCAAGATCGGGAGATGACATCACAAAATCAACAATCATCAAGGTCATTATTCCCGCACCAGACAAGGTGATATATAAAATCTTGTCACCTTCTTGTATGATTGGCCTCAGCAATGAGTTTCGTATAGCTATAAACCCCGAGTATATGTCATATATGTGCGAACACAGGTAAGAAAATAAGCAGAAGGAATAATGCCAACAATATTGCACTAGCCACAGTCATGGTCATACGAAGAAACAAGGACATGTGTGGTCAAGTATTTCGGAAGGTATCCTGACAAAGAGAATCATGACTGTTAAAAGGTGAGACTGACAACAAAGGTATGATGTATTTTGCACGACCATCAGGGTCCGGATACCAAAACCAGTTGGAGGCCATAATTCCATATGGATCCACAAAGACAGACACCTTCAGCGGCCTACTCTATTTACAAGGATTTGCATATCCCACTGACCCGCTTGACATGGTTAGTGTGGAATATCCAAGTCTATTCTGTCAGATCCAAGATTCCTTTGCAACCTCGACAGTTTGACCTCAGTAGAAATGTTAAACCATATCACCACGTATTACCAAAAATGGGTATACCGATAAAATGAGAAAGTCAAAAGCCAAATAATCAGCTCCAACTCGGTGTACTCACCAACGAAATCAAGTACCCGGTCAGTCTGTCAGGAAAAGCATTTGTCTGTCAGCTCCTGTCGGGCAAAGTCGCAAGATATAAATATTTGAGGTATGTCATAGGTATAACTCCATACACTATTATATTGCTCACGACAGAAGGCAGTCAAATCTCTGGTGTATGCCACATGCTCGAGCCAAAAGAAATAAATCAAGATGAATCAGTACCACCTATGAGCAGTCAGATCCCGTCAGAAGATGTCCATGAATAATTCTAAGCATTTATTGAACCCAGAAGACTTGCATTTATTTGAAGCAACCCCATGACAGAAGTAAAAAGGTTTTCATGACAAAAGGAAATTTATGCTCAGATCTGTTGGATATCACCGCAAATATGAAAGAATCAACATCAGCAAAAGGATTTGGTATTTGAGCAAAGACCCATCAAAATTTGGGATAAACCACCCCAGAGCAAGGTAAGTTGATCATCTAAAATTCTTGGGGGAACAACAAATAAAGGAAAAAGGATGCCCGAGTTGGAAATGGTATCCTCAAGTCATACTTGTTCCCAGAGCAACTAAATCTCGAGGACGAGATTTCTTTAAGGGGGTAAGAGTTGTAACAGCCTGGATTTTGGCCCTTTTCTTTTTATTTTTGATTTATCGGGTTTTGCTCTGTTTTCTTTTTGGAGTGGTTCTGTGGCCTTGTCACCTGGGAAATCATCCTCTTTTTCCTGCCCAAGTGGCTCATAATTCTCAAAACCTTGCCAAGATCATGTCACTTCACTCCTTGACCAAACCCTAAAATCTTCTTCTGAGGAATATTCCTTTTTCTATTAAAGGAATAATCCTATCTGCCCAAGGTTGTGAAGCAACCTATATTTCTGTCCATCCAAAAATTCCCAATTAATTCTAATAATTTATTTGGGTCATATATTGCTCAAATATGCCCAAACTTTCATGTCCTAGCCCAAGAATAATCCCCCAATAATTAATCTTCATTTCTGTCCAGTGTGCCTTTTTGTGAAGGAAGTGCCACCTAGCCTTTCCTGATTGCTCCCAAACCTTTTGGGCATGTTCTTATGTCCAAATAATTTCCTCATGCCAAAATTCAATTTTAGTTGCCTAACCCATCTCCCTCAGTGAATTTTCAAACTTTCTACCAGACAGAAGGCACTGTGAAGGAAGTGGTAGCTAGGAGTACCCAAATGAGTTGAAATTTTGCATGCCACTTCATGTGCTCATATAATTATCCTCCTCCAAATTTCAGCTCCATATCTTGATCTATGTGAGCACAGGACCAATTCTTTGATTCTGGCAATATTTCCAGGTTGTGAAACAAGTGCATTTTATATTGTTTCATTAATTCTGAGAAAATACCAGATTGTTCTCCAACCCAAATAACTTCTCTCCACCCAATTTGGCACCATTTATCATAGCCAATATTTCTCTAGAATTTTTGCAAGTTTCTGGTCAACAAGGATGTGTGTGAAGCAAGTACCATTTTGGTAAATCCAATTGGTATGAAAATTATACATCATATTTATATGATCAAATAATGAAGCCTTGCCAAACTTGAGCTCAAGTGGCCACACCATTTGAGTGCATCATCAAAATCTCATTTCTGGACCATTTTGGTCAGTTGCAAAGCAACTATGATTTATCTTGATCCAATTCTTCTCCAAGTGACCAGGATGAAAGTCCTTCATTACATTAACCTCGTAGAAAACTCCATTGGATCCAAAACCCTTCCTGTTGATCACTAGTGCTCACCCAAATTTACAGCAGTAAACATCAGAGGGTACTCACCGTTTAACCAGATCACTTTTAACTGAACTACCATCGCTAGACAACATGGTCAAGCCCCTCTCCCCCGCTATATGCCAGTGTACGCGGTGACCGCGTTAATGGCACCACAGTGCACACGCTCTGTGCACTGCGGCCGCGTCCAGTGGCTGTTTCTGCTTCGGCCCCTCCTCCTCTCGTCGTCTTCGCGTGCGTGAGCGTGTCCAACAGCTAGCCTCCATCGTCGCCGTCCTCCTGGAGCCACCTCCCCCTCCGTCAGCCCCTCCGTCAGCTCTCGTCGCCGCGCACCCACGGATGCACTGTGGCCGACCGAGCCTTAATGGCACTGTGGTTTCTTCCTCTTCTTGTCCCCGAGCTCCGCTCATCTTGTTGACCTCTGCGGCTCATCCGCACACCCCTCGTCGCATTCCTGCACCTCCCCATGACAGCGGGCCGTCGCCAGAGCCTCGACCGGACATGCCCGATGACACCCGAGCCCGTGCCCCTCGCCCCCCCCCATATAAGGCCACCCCCAGCTCCCTCGACCGCACCAGCCTCCTCACCTCTCCCCTCTAGGCCTCCCCGAGCACCCAAACGAGCTCGAGGAGCTCTCGTTGCCCTCCCATGGCCGAAGCTTCGCCGCGGTGCTCCGCTCAAATCTGGCCGACCCGAGCCACCCCTCCACTCCCTAATCTCACCTTCCTTCCCCGTGCTCCTGCGAGTCTCCTCAACCCCACGCCTTGCCGTCGGAGCAGCCACATTGCCATTCCTGCATCTGCCTGAACCGCCATCCACCGGAGTGCATGTCATCGTCGCCTCGATCCATTCTAGAGCCCGTGACCTCCACCTTCGGGTGCGGCTCCTCCTGCTGAGCTCACCCATAGGTGGAGGAAGGCGAGTGATGGCCGGAGCCGGCCGGACGAGCCCCCGTGCCGGCGACCTCCCTCTACTCCGTGGGTGCGAGTGAGGTAGGTGAAGACGACGACCCCCCTACAACTGACCGTGGGCCCCGCGCATCAGCCCCTCGGCGTTAACCCCGCCAGTCCAGCGTGGATAAGTGACGGGCCCCACACGCGTGGGACCCGCACGTCGGTGTCACACGAGCCGGCCCCGCGTTTGCCCTAGATAGATAAGTGGAAACACATCTGCTAAAATGCGTTTTCATTAAGAGAAGGCGTATTTTGGTCTTAGTTCGGTTAGAAGTATGTTTTCCTTCGGGGAAAGCGTATTTTCGCTTAACTACGGCTAGAAATACGTTTTCTCTGCTGGAAGGCATATTCATCTAAATGTGCTTTCTGTTTTTCGGCTTAGGGGCCTATCTGTAGAGTTTATTTTACAGATTGGTCCCTAGATTTCAAGCGCTTATAACTTTTCAACCACAACTACAAATCAGGTGGTTCCAAAGCCCACTTCTTCATTTCGTCGAGCCCGTTCCAATGGAGTCATTTTCACCATGTTTTGACATTCTGAAAATGACCATTTGGCCCCTGCCCTTATTCAGCCACCTCCGAGAGAGTATGTTTTCCGGCGATCCTTTCCGCGAGTTTCTTGCACTTTCTCCCGGTGATTTCTTCCACCCCAGGCAAGCCACACCCTCCATTTGCATGATTGCAATGCAGTGACATGGTTTAATTATTTGAACTTGTTTAAAATATTGCTTTAGCTACATGAGTTTGTGCATGGCAATTTCTCGGAGTTGTATTTTGATCTTGTTATTGCCATGATATTGCTTGGAGTTCTAGGACTTATATTTTGCAGCTTATGTGGTTGACATGTTGCCATTGGATTATTAGTGGCTTATGTTATGATTATTTTCATGGTGGTGTTGGATATGATATTTTTGGAGTATTACTTTGGATATCATGCTGCCTTTGGATTATTAGTGGTTAGTATGATTATTTTCATGATGGTACCTGTTATTATACTTTTGGAGTATTATTGTGGATATCATGCTGCCTTTGGATTATTAGTGGTTAGTATGATTATTTTCATGATGGTACCTGTTATTATACTTTTGGAGTATTACTTTGGATGTCATGCTGCCTTTGGATTATTAGTGGTTAGTATGATTATTTTCATGATGCTAGTTGATGTTCTGTTGCTTGGAGTACTATTTTTGGTAATGATGTTTACATGTGGGTATTAGCCGAATAGCTTTATTCTTGTTATTGGAGTAGTAGCATTATTGCTTTCAGATCCATCATGACAGTAGTGTTGTGTTACCCTTGGAGTATTTTGAGAAGGTGATATTATGCTTAAATTATTTGTTGGATATGGTATGATTTGGATTATAGTTTGATATATGATATCGGAGTATCAGTTACCATAGTTATATTTTCGGGGATAAAATTCCGTCATTAAGTTGGTCAGGTGCCGCCGAACCGGGCTTTTTCCAGTGCAGTCACATTTTCCTTGGTGGGAAGGCCTTGATTCGGTCCATTGACACGGCCTCTGGTCGGTGCCTCCATCTAGGGAAGGTTATGTCGTGCTTGCCCTAGCCCGGTAAGCAGGCATAATCTTGTGTGCTCGTTGATGAGATTATGGTACCGAGTCCCCGAGTGGGAGTGTTTTGACCACGGTTGTGGTCGGGGTGTCTTTGGAAGACACGGGGCCACCCAGGACCAGCCCGTTGGGGATTTGGGTCGGAGTGGCCGGGAGAGTGCTGTGGAAATGGAAGGGTCTTGTGGAATGTCGTTGGTCCACCCGAATGGGAGTGCGAAGCCATGGGTTCCGTGGTGTGGGTATAGTGTGCTACCTCTGCAGAGTGTATTTAATCTATCGATAGTCGCGTCCGTACTAGGTCCCACCGTTCGATCAACACTCACCTGACGGAATGAGTTATAGATGATTTATATGTTGATATGTTGAGAAGTACAGATTGGCAGGATGTTGATGATGATGTTGGAGACCAAGTTTTGGTCGTGGTTGTGATCGCCGGAAAGATCACAGTTTGAGACCAAGTGTTGGTCATGGTTGTGATCACTGGAAAGATCACAGTTTGAGACCAAGTGCTGGTCATGGTAGTGATCGCCGGAAAGATTACTGTATGGTTTTGATCATGAGGTGATCGAGATGGTATATTGCTTGGCCGGTTAGCCAAGAGACATATGGTTATGGAGATCTCAGATGGTGATTTCTCAGCATTGTATTAGTTCTTCTCATGCTTAGTAGTTGCTTCATCATGGTAGTTGTTAATTAATTAACCTGTTAATGCTATGTTATTGTCTTGCCTTGATGTTTTTTGGTTGTTGTGAGCTTGCAAGTACATTCAATGTACTGACCTAGCGTGTCATGCCAGATTGCAGGTGATGCCGTGATTGCTTGATTGCTTGTCGTGGTTTCCATTCGTGTGAGCTAGATCGTGTCCCAGCCAGAGTCCCTGCGGAGTGGAGTTCACCACCTTCGTTGTTGTTCCGCTGCTAGAAGTTTTTTCCGCTGCTAGCATAGAGCAAGTGTAGTATCGCAAGCGTAGTGTCGCCATGCTGATGTAATCATTGTAACATCAGACCCTTGTAATTATTATTCTTGTAATAAGAGCTGATTCATTCTATGCCAAGCAGTGCTGTATTCCAGAGACTTCTCCTCGATCTTTGGGCTGGAATACGAGACATTCCGGTTTCTCTGAGCCAGGGTGCCACACGGGGATCCTTAGATCCAGATCACACCATCTTCCTACAGCGAGCACCCATCGGAGCGCGCCCGGAAAAAGTCCATCCCATCATGGCCGGCCATCGCAGCTCCTCCTCTCGCTCCCGTAGCCCTAAGCCAAGTGATTGGAAGAATTGTTCCGTCCCCCATAGTTAATTAGTAGAGTTATAGACCCAGGGGTTTCTCCCGCCAGCGTATATGGTCCCCGTTCGAGCGGACATGCCACTTACAACGGTGGGGAGCAAGCGGATAGCTTTCCCAACCCATCCATGGGGGAGCGGGTATGCATTGTCCCTTACCTACTAAGGGGGCTTGGATTTCCTATCCATCCGTTCCTCCACGGGCTCCTGGAGTTCTATGGCCTCCAGCTGCATAACTTTACTCCTGCCTCCATATACACATCGCTGGTTACGTCGCCTTTTGCGAGCTGTTTTTGGATATTTTGCCTCGTACCCCGTACACAGGAGGGGTCACTATATCAAGTGGGCGGAGCCGAGATATGGCGCATCATCGGGACCAGATACCTGTCCGGTACTCCGAAGGCTGGCCTTCAGAGTTGTTTTATATGGCGGACGTCCCTCTTCCGGATCCTATTCGGACGGGCCTTCCTGAGTTCAATAACACCCCTATGAAAAAAAGCCACAGCTAGCGCCCTCGGGACCCCCAGGAGGAAGATGACAGAGAGGCCCTTTACCTGATGGGCCGGATAAGGACGCTGGCCAAATCAGGATTGACAATAATCGAGGTTATGTCAGTATGTATAATGCGGGGGGGGTGCAACCACTTCAATATCGTGGACAACCCATGTGGCACTTCAATGGACAAGACGATGCCACCCGCTGCGGTCGTATGGGACCGGACTCCGCCGCCGCTCTAGCGAAAGTACTGTCCGATCTATATAAGTGAGAGGAAGAGGAGTTCATCCGCATCAAGCCACGGGATGGGTTTCTCCATGTACAACCCCGAAACTGGGTGAGCTGCTACTTTCTACTCCAGACCTTCTCGCATTCTTCGTCATGAGTATTTACCTTGCTATTTCATAGCAGGAAGTGTGAAAAGCCGTAAGGGAGATCCACAGCCCGCCTCCACAACCAGAGGACCATGACCGGGCCCTTGACCCCGGACTCGAAGAAGATCTGGACACATTTGTGGAGCTCATCAACAGGTCGTTCTATCAGTTAAGCTGCAATGGTGCCTTGGTGGCCATCATAGCCGATTATCCTAGACTGCTTCTTGCATCGCACGTAAGTAAAACCGAAGTCCCATCCTCCGAGAAGGATTCCCCTTTTTTTATTTTCGCACTTCACCTACCGCACACATATGGTGTCTTATAGGGAAGGCCCTCGGGACGCCATGCCAAACCCGCGGTGACTCACCAACAAGGAGCACCGTTGCCGGGTAGGCTTAAAAGGAAGGCGGTCAGGACTGAGACGCCGTCGCAAAGGTATGAAAAATAACCCCGCTCCATGGTTGTCGACTTTTTAAAATATAATAACGTCCATGGTTCCTGACAGGAAAAATGCTCACCAGACCATATCCGGAGAGCCTGCTGGCCAAGCTTCCACCAGCCGAGCTCCAGAGCCAGACTTAGAGGAAGATGCTAACGTGGGGCCAACATCGGATGTTCCTCCTACAAAGGATGTGATAGGTTGTCCGCTACGCACTCCGAAGTGGAGAGCGCCATGAATCATAGGCGTCGCCGGGCCGTACTCCGCGACGCTTGTTTCTCTCAGGAGGCGTTCGATGCCTTCAACTCAGGAGATGCGTATATCCGAGCTGCTCAAAATGGTCTTGCCCGAGCCACGGATCAGCATGTGAAGGATATACGAGTAAGAAAATCTAATAATTATGTATATCAGTAGCCTCTGAGACTTGAAACAGTTAGCACAACTGATTTAAGGATCATTGATTGCATAGGTTTTTACGGAGAAGAATTCCCAATTGTCTCAAGAGCTAGAGGAGTTCAAAGCCCAGCTACGGGCCGCGGTTGCCGCAATGAAGGAGTCCAGAAAGGCCCCATCTGGTAACACTTGTTTCTATCTAATAGAATGACAGGTACCAGTTAGTATTCGGCATGCATGCAAATCTAACAATAGATTCTGCAGATGATCCCGGAGTGAATTCGGAGGTCGTGCGAGGGGATGAGCAACATGCTCAACGACAGCTAAAGGCTGGCGAGCGCGTGCTTACATAGGTCAAGCGGGAGAGAAACGATCTCCAAGATGCCAATACCCGACTGGGCGTTGAACTGAATGATGTTCGGGCCCAGCTTGCTGACTCCGTAAAGGAGAATAAAAGGCTTCGACGCGGCATTTTTAGTAAGTGCTTGAACGAACTTTTATGGAGTTCGGTGAAGAAACCGGCTAATAGAGTTATATCTGTAGGTATGCTGACGGGTTGTCCCGCAAAGGAGATGCCTAGGTCGGCGGGTGATCTTCTACCAGAGCTGTCACAACTGCACGAACAAGTTCAGCAGGTGATGCAGGGCATTGCCCAAGCCTTGTGGCCATCCGCCTCCCTGCCAGGAGGCATGGGGGAGCTTGTAGAGATGCTCAAGGGAGCGCGGCGGCGCTTCCGATTATGGAAGATATCAGCCTGCTGACAAGGTGCGAGGGAAGCCTGGGCCATGGTGAAGACACGATAGACCAAGGTAGACCCGAACCATATGGCCGATGTCGGACCTGTGGGGTCAGATGGGAAAGAGATCCCCGTCATTTTGGTGTATGACCAGGTTAAATTAGCCGCAAAGTATTCCCAACAGGATTGTAGGCTAGACAGTCTGTTGGATGCTATAGAAGAAGAATATAGTCAGTCTACGTGACTGTGTACTTCAATTGACATATATTGTCTCTAGCCGGATTGTAAATCATTTGTCATGGCGGACCTTTTCGCTTCAACCTCCGGACCCGATAGTCCGGAGTGTATCCGAATACCTGCTCGGTTATGTAAAAACCGGGGTATGCGTGGAAACCAGGCATATGGTTCACAAGTGCTTGAACAGACAAGTACCCAACTAGTTATGTTATATTACATGGATAGTAAGAAACATCTTCTAGGGAGAATAATTCCGTTAAGGGTGCTTTCCCTGGGTACGCATGCATTAATGTGCATGTCCGAACTGCGAAAGGAGACGCATGATATAGACATCTGGGGGCATGTATTACGATAAATAAAAGTCATATTTTGTCCACCGACCGAATATTCCCTTAAGAACGCTAGCTTTCGACTTCACTCAGTCTGAGGTACACATCCGGCTGACCCGGCAGTAACAATCACAGAGGTGCTCCCCTTATGCCCTAGCCGAATTAACGGGAACGTAGGGCATAAACACAAGGGCTAGACAACCCAGCTTGGCCAAAACTTAAGTCATATCGATGGATATAATGGTGAAGAAGAGGTACATGTGGAAAAGTAACACATGTGGGGGGGCATAAAGCTCGGAACATAGTTATATTAAGCTTATGTACAGGAAGCCCCCAGGTATAATAAGCACGCTTAGCGTGTCAAGATTGTGCAGTCAAGACACATTTTAACCTGTTAAGGCCGTGAAGAAAAAGGGAAGAAAGAAACAAAGAAAAGACAGATAACGGATATTAAAAAAAAGATGGAGGTGAGGGGACGAACACAGAGTCCGACGCTAGGCGTAGAACCTTCGGAGTCTGGCTGCGTTCCATGGGTTTGGCTCGAGGCGATTGTCTGATGCATCCCATAGACGATACGCTCCACTGGTCAGAACTTTGTCGATGACGCAGGGACCTTCCCATTTGGTCTTGAGCTTGTCCTTTTTCTTCTCTGGTGGGCGTAGAACGAGTTCGCCAACGTTATACGTTTTGGCCCGTACTTCTCCGCTTTGATACCGTCGATCCTATTGCTGATAGAATGCAGAGCGGGCTTTTGCCACGTCACGCTCCTCCTCCAAGGCGTCCAAACTATCCTTCCGATCAAGCTCGGCTTATTTCTCTTTGTACATCCACACTCGAGGTGAGTCATGAATGATGTCGCAGGGCAATACCGCCTCTGCGCCGTACACCATAAAGAACGGTGTGTATCTAGTAGTGCGATTCGGCGTGGTCCGCAGCCCCCATAGTACGGAGTCAAGATCCTCCACCCAATGCATATCTGATTCCTTCAAGGATCGCACTAATCTAGGTTTAATGCCGCTCATGATAATGCCATTTGCTCGCTCGACTTGACCATTAGTTTGCGGGTGATAGACAGAGGCGTAATCGAGCTTGATGCCCATTTTGCTGCACCAAGTTTTTACATCATCGGTTGTAAAGTTCGAGCCATTCGGTAATGATGCTGTGGGGGACACCATAACGGTGTAAAACCCCGGATAAGAAGTCTATCACTGGTCCGGACTCGACCGTTTTAACTGGTTTGGCCTCTATACATTTGGTGAATTTATCCACCATAACCAAGAGGTATTTTTTTCTTGTGGCTTCCCCCTTTAAGGGGTCTGACCATATCAAGACCCCAGACCGCAAAGGGCCAAGTAGTGGGGATTGTTTGGAGAGCGGTAGGCGGCATATGGCTTTGGTTTGCAAAAATCTGGCAACCGACGCAACTTTGAACGAGGTCCTATGCGTCCGCTCGGGCTGTCGGCCAGTAAAAACCTATACGGAAGGCCTTGCTTACAAGGGCCCGAGTTGTGGCGTGGTGGACGCCAAGTCCAGCATGAATTTTTGCCAAAAGTTGCCGTCCTTCCTCTTCGGTAGCGCTTTTCTTATAGAGCTCTCCTGCATGGACCTTGTAGGCTTTGGACCGCCGCACAATGCAACGTGCGTCGCTTGGGTCATCAGGGAGTCCTTGCCTAGTTAGGTAAGCCAAGAAGGGTTCTGTCCATGGGGCGATGACGGCCATAATCACGTGGGCTGAAGGTGTTATTTCGGTGGCAGAGCCTCTGATTACGTCAGAGTGTTCAGGGTCTGGTGTTGTGGTCAGATCCGGACTGTTACTGCCGGACTCTCTATCCCACACTTAAACAGCCTTTCCAAGAAGATATTAGGTGGGACAGGGTCGCGCTTAGCGCCGATGCGGGCGAGCATATCCGCCGCTTGATTGTTTTCTCGGACCACATGGTGGAATTCGAGGCCTTCGAACCGAGCTGACATTTTGAGGACGGCGTTGCGGTAAGCCGCCATTTTGGGGTCCTTGGCGTCACAGTCCCCGTTTATTTGAGATATTGCGAGGTTCGAACCCCCCCCCACACCTCAAGGCGTTGAATGCCCATGGAGACTGCCATCCGAAGACCATGCAACAGGGCCTCGTATTATGCTGCATTGTTGGAGTCTGTGTATAATATTTGGAGTACATACTAAACTGTATCTCCGGTGGGGGATGTCAGGACGACGCCTGCCCCCAGACTAGCCAACATCTTACAGCCGTCAAAGTGCATGATCCAATTGGAGTACGCGTCGTACTCTTTAGGGAGTTCGTCTTCCGTCCATCCGGCGACGAAATCAGCCAGTATCTGCGACTTAATGGCTCGCCGTGGTTTATATGTTATGTCGAACAGGAGGAGCTCGATAGCCCATTTAGCAATCCGATCCATGGCATCGCGGTTATTTATTATGTCGTTGAGTGGTACTTCGGAGGCCACCGTAATTGAACACTCTTGAAAGTAGTGTCATAGTTTTCGGGATGCCATGAAGACCGCGTATGCTATCTTTTGGTAATGTGGGTACCGTGATTTGCATGGAGTGAGGACGGTGGATACGTAGTATACCGGCTTCTGAAGCGGGAACTTATGTCCGTACGTCTCTCGTTCGACGACGAGCACTGCGCTTACAACTTGGCGCTATATATAAGATCATTGGTTCGCCAATGTTTGGCGTGGCCAAGATTGGGTTCGTGGCCAATACAGCCTTTGTTTCTTCCAATCTAGCCGTAGCTGCATCCGTCGACTCGATGTGTTCGGTGCATTGAAGAAGGCGATAAAGAGGTAATGCCTTTTCTCCTAATCGGGAGATGAAGCGGCTTAAGGTAGCCATGCATCCAGTTAACTTCTGGATTTGCTTGAGGTCTGTTGGGATAGCCAACTGTGACAAAGCTTGGATTTTATCCGGATTTGCTTCAATTCCTCTATTAGAGACGATGAAGCCCAAGAGCATTCCGGCGGGCACGCTGAAAACGCATTTTTCCAGATTAAGCTTAATCTCATATGTTCGGAGGTTGTCGAACGTGAGCCTCAAGTCGTCTATTAAGGATTCGACGTGTCTTGTTTTAATGACCACATCGTCCACGTATGCCTCCATTATTTTGCTGATTTGTGTTTCCAGGCATGTCTGAATCATGCGTTGATAGGTTGCACCAGCGTTTTTGAGCCCGAAAGGCGTCGTGTTGAAACAAAAGGGGCCGTATGGGGTGATGAATGTTGTTGCGGCTTGATCGGGCTCCGCCATCGTAATTTGATGGTATCCGGAGTATGCGTCAAGGAAGCACAATGAGTCGTGACCTGCGGTAGCTTCGATAATTTAATCGATGCAGGCGAGGGGGAAGGGATCCTTGGGGCAAGCCTTGTTAAGGTCCTTGAAATCGACACATAGGCGCCAGGATTTGTCCTTCTTTGGTAACATCACCAGGTTTGCTAGCCAATCCGGAGGTTTTATTTCTCTAATGAATCCGGCCTCGAGTAACTTGGGTAGCTCCTCTCCGATGGCTTGTCGCTTGGGCTCAGAGAAACTCTGAAGAGTCTGCTTGACCGGCTTGAACCCCTTTAGGATGTTGAGGCTATGCTCGGCCAGCCTGCATGGGATTCCTGGCATGTCTGAAGGATGCCAGGCGAAGATGTCCCAATTCTCGCGCAAGAACTCCCGCAGTGCGGTGTCTGTTGTGGGGTTCAGCTGTGCCCTGATGGATGCTGTTTTGGTAGGGTCCATTGGGTGGACCTGGAATTTGACTATTTCGTCCGCTGGTTTAAAAGAGGTGGACTTTGGTCTTTTGTCGAGTATCACGTCGTCCCTGTCCACCGTGGAGCACAGAGCATTTAGTTCTTCGGCCGCGAGGGCTTCGGATAACGCCTCGAGGGCTAGTGCGGCGGTTTTATTTTCGGCGCGGAGTGCTATGTCCGGATCACTAGCCAGAGTGATGATTCCATTGGGCCCAGGCATTTTGAGCTTCATGTACCCGTAATGGGGTATAGCTTGGAAGATCGTGAATGCTTCCCGCCCTAAAAGGGCATGGAATCCGCTACTGAACGGGGCCACTTGGAATGTGATTTCTTCGGACCTATAATTCTCCGGCGTGCCGAATACCACATCTAGTGTGATTTTTCCTGCACATCGTGCCTCCCGGCTATGGATTATTTCACTGAAGGTCGTGCTGCTTTGCTCAATGCGGTTCTTGTCTATTTCAATTTTTCTAAGAGTTTCCTCGTAGATGAGGTTTAATCCGCTGCCACCGTCGATGAGCACTTTATTAAGCCGGAAGCCGTCCACAATTGGACTGAGGACCAAAGAGGCTGGTGCTCGGGCTATTCGGAATTGAGGTTCGTCACTGACGTTGAAGGTTATGGCCATGTCATTCCATGGATTTATTGTTGCAACGTGGTAGACTTCGGCAAGGCTGCGGAGTGATTGTTTGCGCCTATTATTTGAGGCGAAGGTCTCGAAGACTGTCAATACTGTATTGTTGTTTTCCACCTGATGGTGCTCTGCCGTATTGTTGATGAGTATATCATTGCCACTCTTGGCCACCTGCCGGAGTATCCAGCATGCTCTAAGGCTATGTGTTGGCATGGTATCTGCTGTACTGTGAATTTTGCATGGCCCATTGAGCTATCCCTCCAATACAGTTCCATGCCTTGTAGTGGGTTTTTGCTTCCTTGCAGTTGGATCGGGTGACTTACGAGGCTACACCCTTTTATTTCGGACAGGGAATTTAGTGAGAGCGGGAGGGTCCCATAAATTTGTTTGGGTTTTCGAGGTGCTTTCCATTGCACAGTACTTCCATACTATGGTCGCCAAGTCAGTAAAGTGTGCTATATCACGGCGACTTATGGCGTTGAGAATTCCCTTGTCCGTGAAATTTTTGGAAAAGAATGAAATTGCGTGTTGCTCGCGATAGTCCTTGACCTTGCTCATTGCAAGGAGGAATATGGCTCAATTGATGTACTGTCTCTTGGGGCTCTTGTCTAATATGGGAAAGATCACTTGAATTTGGGTGGGTGGGTAGATTTAAGTCTGAACCCTGACCCGATCTGAGACCCAGGGGCGGAGGAGTTTCCGAGCTTGGCAGTTCGGACTCCGAGATTTTACCCAATAGTTTTGGCCCGTTGTCTGATTCTAGGTTCGCAGCTTGGGCCATGTCCTCCCGTTGACGGGTATCCGGCTCGTAGAGCTCAGGAATCCAGACATAGTTTGTCCTCAAATTAGAGGAAGAATTGCTACACTGTTCCTCCACTACCGCTATCTGATGGGTGACGGGCGGAGAGTTAGTCTCCCTTTGGTCAGGATTAGGCCCGATCCGATCATAGTCCGTTGCGACTCCCAGGGTGGCGATGCGATCCAAGAGCTCGTTCAGAGAAGAGAGCTCTATTGGATCCATCTGCTCGGCAAATCCCGAGCCGACGTGGAGGCTGTTTTTGATGACCCGAGAAGTCATCGTCGGCGCGCCGGACGGAGGGGCGGTCATGACGAAACCGCCTAGTCGGAGGGTTTGGCCTAAAGCCAGGCTTCCCCCCGAGGTAACATTGTCCTTGACAACAAGACGAGCCATCGAGCCTTATCGTGACGTCACGGTGGAACTCTCAATGAAAGCACCAATGTCGGTGTCAAAACCGGCGGATCTCGGGTAGGAGGTCCCGAACTATGCGTCTAAGGCGGATGGTAACAGGAGGCAGGGGACACAATGTTTACCTAGGTTCGGGTCCTCTCGATGGAGGTAATACCCTACGTCCTGCTTGATTGATCTTGATGATATTAGTATTACAAGAGTTGATCTACCACGAGATCGTAGAGGCTAAACCCTAGAAGCTAGCCTATGATTCTGATTGTTGTTGTCCTACAGACTAAACCCTCCAGTTTATATAGACACCGGAGGGGGCTAGGGTTACACAGAGTCGGTTACAATGGAGGAGATCTACATATCCGAATTGCCAAGCTTGCCTTCCACGCAAAGGAGAGTCCCCCCGGACACGGGACGAAGTCTTCAATCTTGGATCTTCATAGTCCAATAGTCCGGCCAAAGTATATAGTCCGATTGTCGGAGGACCCCCTAATCCAGGACTCCCACAGCAGCAGTCTCAACCTGATCTATTGAGACACTATCTGTTAAATGGGTATTGAACCGTCAAGAATCAAGCCTAGTAAAACCACCTTTAAAGGAATGATACCTGGCGTCAAGGCCCGCACGGGCTCATTATCATTAGAAGTAGTCTTCGGTTCACCAGATAACTTCCGGAGCGAAGACTTGATCTTTGACATCGTCCCCTTCCGCAGTGAATATCACACACTGCCTGGATGAACCCTTGAGGCATTATCATAGTCAATGGAGACATGGAGCACTCCCTCCATACTAAAGAGCACACCGTGGCCCTAGCGACCGACGTACAGAGCTGTCGGATTTTGGGTTTCGGTAAAACCCTTGAGGTTTGAAAACTGGGTGCGCATGAAGATATTTCCCCCTAGCTCACTCTCTCGCAACGATCTCAGAACCGAACTCGCCGAACCTAAAGGACAAAGGACACATGGTTTATACTGGTTCGGGCCACCGATGTGGTGTAATACCCTACTTCAGTCTGGTGTGGTGGATTGCCTCTTGGGTTGAGGATGAACAAGTACAAGGGAAGAACAGCCTCCTAAGGAGAGGTGTTGTTGGGCTCGATGAGCTTGTGTGGTTGAGGATGGAATGGATCCGATCCAAGATGAGTTTCCTCCTACTGTGGTGGCTAGTCCTATTTTTAGAGGCCCTGGTCCTCTTCCCAAATGTAGGCGGGAAGGGATCCAACAACAGCCAAATTTGAAGGGATACAACTAGTACAAGTTATCCTGACAAAAGGTGGTCTTCGCCTGCCAATGGCTCTGGTGGTGATGTCGTCCTGGGCTCCACAGTGACCTCCATTCTCCCATCATGCTGGTCTTGGTCTTGTTGCACCGATATGGAAACCTTTGCCTGATGCCTTGGGACTCCTTGCATGTGCTTGCCCCTTTAGTACCAAAGAGGAAACGAGGACACTGCGTGCTGGCGCCCGCCTAGTGCCCGCCTGGCCTTGGTCGTCATGGCTTGCGTCACAGGAACCTCACGAGGTGCCCCTAGCCCTGATCTCTCTACCCCTCACGAGCCATCCTAGTCAGGCCGCCCCTGAGGAGGTCTTGCATCGTCCGCCTCGCGAGGCTTGGCCCCTCGCGAGGGTCTTGAGTGTTTGCTGGTGAAGATGGCCGTACATGCCTGGTGGTGGTGCCACGCTGTGGGCCGCAGGTAGGTAAGTCCGAGGACCCCTGTTCCCAGAACGCCGATAGTAGCCCCCGGGCCCAAGGCACGCTCGGACTTGGCGTCGAGGCGAAGCCAAGGGGCAAGTGTGGAGCGCCGTGGGCTCCAACAGCATGCGGCCTCAGATGACGTGTGGCGATTGATGGGACGTGGGCGTCTCCGCTTCCCCACGCTACCTCGGCAATTGCCCGATTTGACAAATCCATGATGTATGCAGAGAAAACCATCATTACCTATGATCATGGAGGTCACCGATTGGCCTTCTCCTGCTATAAATGAGGAGGGTGGTGGATCCCCCATCGCCCATCTCTTCCTACTCCACTCGCATCTTCTCCCTCGCTTCATCGCTCGCAGCGGCACCCATGGTGTCGATTCGGAGGTTCTTAGCCGCAAAGAATGGAAAAGTCCCCCATGACGACCCGGGGCCACTTCCGCCGAAGAAGAGGTTGGCCCGCCGCCGGGATGTAGTCGTGGGGCAGGAGGTGTCGAGGCCTTGGTGTGAGCATCTTCCCCCTGGTATCCGCTGCCCTTGTATGCCTAGGTCAAGGGCTCCAGAGGCAGAGGCGGCGACCAGCGCCGTCCATGATGCGGCCGCGGTCGCCGCGGCGTGGTGGCGTGCGCCATCGCCCCAGGAACCCACGCCGAGGGCTCCTCACGTGAACTCGTGATGTGGGCGGCGATGCCTCCATGCACTTGGATTCACTTCCTGCAGTTCTTCTCCACTGAGATGCCACCGAGGCGTCCCCTCGAATTATGGCTGTTGCATGCCGAGTGCGATGCCCCGTTGACAGGGGCGGAGGTCGAGGTTGTTTCCCTGGGCAAGATCTTCATGACCCGCTGATGTGGTGAGGTCGCCCGAGTTTGCTGCACGGAGGGTGCCCTCGCCATCCAGTTCGAGTGCGAAGGCGCCTCAGCGATGTTCTTCATGGTCTTCGACGAGGAAGGCCACCGCTTGGAGTGCTGCCCTGAAGGGGGTCGTCGGGACGGCGCAGCGGCAGGAGCCAGGCCTGCCGCTGGCCTCGCCAGCGGTTCCTCCAGCAGCAGCGGGGACGCTTGGGAGTCCAGCGACTCTCTCAAGCCCTATGGGACTCCGGAGACGAGCGACGACATCTACGTGCCCCCGATCTCTCGCCATGCCCGGAGCGCGGCCGCAGTGTCCGGCCGTCGCCATCCGCGGAGCCAACCTTGGCGTCACCACCAGAGGCTTTCGCAGGCGAAGACTACTTTTGTGAGGATAACTTGCACTAGTTGTCCCTCTTCAAATTTGGCCGTTGTGGGATCCGTTCCCCACTTGCATTTGGGAAGAGGACCAATGCCGCTATAAATAGGACTTAGCCACCACCATATCAGGGGGGTCATTGAGATCATCTTCTCAACCACTAGCTCATCGAGCTCAAGAACACCTCACCTCCTGAGGTTGTTCAACCATTGCACTATTTCATCCTCGGCCCCTCAAGGCAATCCACCACAAAGCTGGAGTAGGGTATTACACCGCAAGGTGGCCCAAACCGGGATAAACTGCTGCGTGTCTTGTCCCTTGGGTTCATCGAGTTAGGCCTATGATTCGTTGACCGGGCGAATTGGTGAGGGCGAGTTCTTCACACGCACCTGAGTGTCTGAACCTCTCAAGGGTCTGCGGAACCCCAGATCCGACATTTGGCCCACCAAGTAGGGTGCGCCGGAGATTCTCTCCATCCAGTCGGCCCGCCATTGCCCCTCAGCTCCGATGGCCGAGGAACCGAGGGCTTATGCCGACCACTGGGCTGCTTGGCCCGTCCGTCCAGAAAGACCTCCACTCCATGCTCAGGCAGCCCGCACACCACCCAACATCGCTGGACGCGGACGGTGTGGGCCAGTGCCGTCTACCCTCGCACCACGGTGAACGAACGCCACCCCACGATCTTCGGGCTATGCCATGGCGATGGCACCGCACACTCGTCGGGAGTAGGCAAACATGCGAGCTGCAATCATCGAGGCGCGAGAGCTGCTGCGCTGTAGGTTGGTACAGGGCGGCTACAACGCCCTGCTGGAGCGGGTCGCCGAGCTTCTCGACGCTGTGTGCAGGGGTGCGGGACCCTTCTGTACCCATCCCATGCCGCCGATGGTGGTAGGGGCGCGCTCCGGACCCCGGCGCCCGCCCCCCTGGAACGCCTGGGGGACCAAATAGTGTCAACATGGCCTGCGGCGCTGCTCGTGCTACCAGAATTGCGCTGCCCCCAGACGAGGCAAGCTTTGGAAGTCCCCTGCAAGGCCACGGCGGGGCGTCACCCCATGGGCATTGATACGTATCCAAAGTATCTATAATTTTTGATTGTTCCATGCTATTATATTATCTGTTTTAGATGTTAATGGGCTTATTTATACACATTTATGTTATTTTTGCGACTAACCTACTAACCCAAGGCCCAGTGCAAATTGTTGTTTTTCCCTATTTCAGTGTTTCGCAAAAAAGGAATATCAAACGGAATCCAACCGGAATAAAACCTTCGGGAGAGTTATTTTTCGAACAAAAGTGATCCAGGGGACTTGGAGTGGACGTCAAGCAACCAACGAGGAGGCCACGAGGCAGGGGGCGCGCATACCCCCTGGGCACGCCCTCCCCCCTCATGGGCCCCTCGTGGCTCCACCGACCTACTTGTTCCTCCTATATATATTCCTATACCCCAAAAACATCCTGGAGAACCACAAAACCCTATTTCCACCACCGCAACCTTCTGTACCCAAGAGATCCCATCTTGGGGCCTTTTTCGGAGCTCCGCAGGAGGGGGAATTGATCACGGAGGGCCTCTACATCAACTCCATGGCCCCTCCGATGATGTGTGAGTAGTTTACTTCAGACCTTCGGGTCCGTAGTTATTAGCTAGATGGCTTCTTCTCTCTCTTTGGATCTCAATACAATGTTCTCCTCGATCTTCTTGGAGATCTATTTGATGTAACTCTTTTTGCGGGGTGTTTGTTGAGATCTGATGAATTATGGGTTTATGATCAAGTTTATCTATGAAAAATATTTTATTCTTCTCTGAAATCTTTGATGTGTGATTGGTTATCTTTGCAAGTCTCTTCAAATTATCAGTTTGGTTTGGCCTACTAGATTGATCTTTCTTGGAATGGGAGAAGTGCTTAGCTTTGGGTTCAATCTTGCGGTGTCCTTTCCCAGTGACAGCAGGGGCAGCAAGGCACGTATTGTATTGTTGCCATCGAGGATAAAAAGATGGGGTTTATATCATATTGCTTGAGTTTATCCCTCTACATAATGTCATCTTGCCTAATGCATTAATCTATTCTGATGAACTTAATACTCTAGATGCATGCTGGATAGCGGTCGATGTGTGGAGTAATAATAGTAGATGCAGAATCGTTTCGGTATACTTGTCGTGGACGTGATGCCCATATAGATGATCATGCCTAGATATTCTCATAATTATACACTTTTCTATCAATTGCTCGACAGTAATTTGTTCACCCACCATAATACTTATGCTATCTTGACAGAAGCCACTAATGAAACCTATGGCCCCCGGGTCTATTCTCTTTTATATTAAACCTTCAGTCAACAAGCTATTTCTATTACCTTTTATTTTGCAATCTTTATTTTCCAATCTATATCATAAAAATAGCAAAAATATTTATCTTATTATTATTATCTCTATCAGATCTCACTCTCGTAAGTGACCATGAAGGGATTTACAACCCCTTTATCGCGTTAGTTGCGAGGTTCTTACTTGTTTGTGTAGGTACGAGGGACTTGCGAGTAGTCTCCTACTGGATTGATACCTTGGTTCTCAAAAACTGAGGGAAATACTTACGCTACTTTGCTGCATCACCCTTTCCTCTTCAAGGGAAAACCAATGCAGTGCTCGAGAGGCAGCAAGAAGGATTTATGGCGTCATTGTCGTGGAGATCTACGCACAAGTGAAGACATACCAAGTACCCATGACAAACTCTTATCCCTAGAATTACATTATTTGCCATTTTCCTCTCGTTTTCCTCTCCCCCACTTCACCTTTGACGTTTTATTCACCCTTCTTCTATTCGTCTTTTCGTTTGCTTTCATGTCTTACTTGGCTCGTTTGCTCGTTTGGTTGGAATAATTGTTTATTTATTCCTAAACAGAGGACCTAAGATCTATGGATCCTCATCCTCTTGCTAATCTTTTTCAGAGATCAAATTATGATGAACCAATTGCTAGTGAGTTTTGTACACTAGATAATCTTTATGGAGTTTTGCTTGAAATTCATGAATCTGGAAATTGTGATGAAGTACTTTATGGAGTGATTCACGATGGATCTTTCAATAAAAATTCATGATTGCAATGATGATAGTATAAATTCTATTAATGTCAATTGTGCTTATAATATGCAAAACCCTAAGCTTGAGGATGCTAGTTTTGCTATGTCCTCTACTTGTTGCAATGATCATGATTGGGGTGATTCTTCTTATGATCTTGAAAATTTATTTAAGCCACATGGTGAATGTGAGATTGATAATAGTGTTTACAATATTATTGAAAGTGGGTTCGTAAGAGTGTCAACTTTATTTCCCACATATTTGGAGAATGTTCAATCTTATGAAATTTTTGATAAAAGTGGGTTTGGAGAGGTCATGACTTTAGTTAATGTTAATCCCACTATTTTGGAAGAGTATCAACTTTGCATAGACGTGGATCGTGTTAAGAATATGTTTTGTGATATCTATATTGTTGAATTTGATTATATTCCTACATGTAACTATTTTGAGAGAGGAAAATATGGTGGTAGAAATTTTCATGTTACCAAATTACCTCTCGTTATGTTGAGATTGCTATTCTTTCTTTCCGCTTCCTTGCATTTGCTAGTTTTTTCCTGCCTTGATAATTTGTTTGCCTATAAGATGCCTATACATAGGAAGTATGTTAGACTTAGATGTGTTTGTCACGTGTTTTATGATGCTCTCTTTGTGCTTCAATTCTTGTCTTTCATGTGAGCATCGTTGAAATCTTATGCCTAGCTATAAGGCTTTAAAGAAAAGCTCTTGTTGGGAGACAACCCAATATTTTTCCTTGCTGTTATTCAATAAATAATTCATCTAGCCTCTTTTTAGATGTGGTTTTATGCTTTTAATTAGTGTTTGTGCCAAGTAGAACCTTTGGGAAGACTTGGTGAAAGTCTTTGCGATCTTGCCATTTTTTAGTGGAGAGTGCGATTAAGTTGATTCTTTTTGCAGATGATTAATAGATAAATTCCTCACATTCATAAATTTATTTTAGAATTTTTGGTGTTACATAAGTATTCTAAACCTACAGATTACTACAGACTGTTCTGTTTTCGACAGATTCTATTTTTCATGTGTTGTTTGCTTATTTTGATGCATCTATGGCTAGTATCGGACGTTATGAACCATAGAGAAGTTGGAATATAGTAGGTTTAACACAAATATAAATAAAGAATGAGTTCATTACGGTACCTTAAGTGATGGTTTGTTTTCTTTTACTAACAGAGCTCATGAGATTTTCTGTTAAGTTTTGTGTTGTGAAGTTTTCAAGTTTTGGGTAAAGATTTGGTGGATTATGGAACAACGAGTGGCAAGAGCCTAAGCTTGGGGATGCCCATGGCACCCCAAGGTAAAATTCAAGGACAACCAAAAGCCTAAGCTTGGGGATGCCCGGAAGGCATCCCCTCTTTCGTCTTCTTCTATCTGTAACTTTACTTGAGGCTATATTTTTATTCACCACATGATGTGTTTTTGCTTGGAGCGTCTTGTATGATTTGAGTATTCGCTTTCTAGTTTACCGCAATCGTCCTTGTTGTACACACCTTTTTGGAGAGACACACATAAATCGAAATTTATTAGAATACTTTATGTGCTTCACTTATATCTTTTGAGCTAAATAATTTTGCTCTACTGCTTCACTTATATATTTTAGAGCACTGTGGTGGTTTTATTTTATTGAAATTATTGATCTCTCATGCTTCACTTATATTATTTTGAGAGTCCTTTAGAATAGCATGGTAATTTTCTTTGGTTATGAAACTAATCCTAATATGATAGGCATCCAAGATGGGTATAATAAAAACTATCATAGAAAGTGAATTGAATACTATGAGAAGTTTGATACTTGATAATTGTTTCGAGATATAAAGGTGGTGATATGAGAGTTGTGCTAGTTGAGTAGTTGTGAATTTGAGAAATACTTTTGTTGAAGTTTGCAAGTCATGTAGCATGCACGTACGGTAATCGTTGTGTAACAAATTTGAAACATGAGGTGTTCTTAGATTGTCTTCCTTATGTGACAGCCTGGATTTTGCCCTCTTCCCTTTGTCTGATTTTCATTTGATTTGGTTTTGAAATCTGGAGTTTTGAATGTTTTCATAAGGACTTAAACACTTGGGTACCCCTTGACTTTCACCCAAGTGCCCCATTTCCCTTTATAACTATTACTTTCTCTCTAGTTCACCTCAAAATAATATCTTGAATATTTTGCTTAAATGAAAAATATTCATTTCCCTCTCTTAAACCCTAGCTAGCTCAATGTGCTCCAAAGCAAGCCCATTTTTTCTTGCCCACAAAAATCTGAGAAAATTCCTGAATATTCTTTGAATCCTAGGGCACCTTCCTGAGCAAAAATATTTCATCACTTTTTGGAATATTTTTGCTATAGAAAATATTTTCTATTTTGGACAGAAATGGTAGTTTCTACAGCAACTACCATTTTACTTGATCCATTGTGGCTGATTTTTCTTGTGCATCATCACCTTAGTAGATGATTGCTAACCTCCAAAGCCCAACTCTCAACTCCTAGTAGTTTGACCACAGTAAGCTCTCAAAGTTACTGACCAGAAACTTACTGTGACTCCCTTGATTCAATCGTACACAAATCATACACGCAAATATGTACGATCAAGATCAAGGACTCACGGGAAGATATCACAACACAACTCTAGACACAAATTAAAATAATACAAGCTTTATATTACAAGCCAGGAGCCTCGAGGGCTCGAATACATAAGCTCGAAAACACAAGAGTCAGCGGAAGCAACAATATCTGAGCACAGACATAAGTTAGACAAGTTTGCCTTAAGAAGGCTAGAACAAAAGCATATACGATCGAAAGGCAAGGCCTGCTACCTGGGAGCCTCCTAACTACTCCAGGTCGTCAGCAGCCGTCACGTAGTAGTAGGCACCCTCGAGGTAGTAGTAGTCATCAGTGGTGTCATCTGGCTCCTGGGATCCGTCATCTGGTCGCAACAATCGGGTATGGGGAAAAAGAGCTAGGTAGCAAAGAAACTGTGAGTACTCATCCAAAGTACTCGCAAGACTTACATCAGATCTAAACTAAGTATGCATCTGTATCAAACGAATGGGTTGTATTTGTGGACTAAACTGCAGAATGCCAGAAGAGAAGGGGGAGGCCTAAACTATCGAAGACTAGCATCTTCAAGCATCTTCAAGCATTTTGCAGCATATAGAAGAGTACAGATCAACATAAGGTAAATTAGTAGTAGTGTTATCAACCTCGGCCAGAGATTCTTTCTCGACTCCCTGTGAGAAAGCAATCCCAGAGCCATACTATCCATTTCTCATAATCATTTCTCATCTCAAGTATCCAGTTCTAGTTGTATCAATCGGGATACAACTCCAAGTGTCCATTACCGTAGGACAGGCTATCGATAGATGTTTTCTTCCCTATAGAGATGCACCAACTTACCCACCATGCTCGATTGACTCTAGCCGGACACACTTTCCTGGGTCATGCCCAGCCTCGGCCAAACAATACGCCGCAAGCCGACCTAGGCTTAATAGAGAGGTCAAGCACACCGGACTAAACCTATGCCCCCAGGGGTCTTGGGTCATCGCCCCGGGAACTCCTGCATGTTGCGTGGGCGGCCGGTGAGCAGACCTAGCTACCTCCTTAGAAAGGCAGGAGCTTACCAATCCAACCCGGTGCGCGCCGCTCAGTCGCTGACTTCTATTAAGCGTCGACTGATGCATACGATGCAGAATGCCCATACAATGTGCACGTGATGGTTAGTGCTATCAGGCCAGAGGCCCCTCGGATCAAATATCCAAACCGTTAGTGTGTTGGTAGTGCGGTCACGAGCAGAGACTCACGAAAGATGTGACCCCGTCGCCCCGTCTCGAGTACTTGCGGAAAGGGCTAAGAATTCCTGGCCACACCTCGTAAGTATCTCGCGGGCACCTTCCAGATCAACCTGACTCCACATCGCTCGCTATTAAGCTCGCGCGGGTACCCCTCAGGGCCGACCCGTCTTTAGTAACATGGTTCAGTGTAGAGTCATAGTAACCAGAGTAACTGTGTGTCTAACACCAAGGGGAAAACCCGAGGAATCTCCCCCGGTGAATTCCACTAGATGTTATCGTCAAGGTAAACATAAGAGGATCCACCCTCGAGGTTCACACTTGAGGGGTTGCACGACTGAGCCGTAACAGAAGTGGTTAAGGAGGAAATCACCCTCGATGACCACGACCGGATAGCTACACTACAGAGATCTCATCAGGAGTGATGTATGAGGTTCCACCCTCGGCACTTGATGGTAACTCTGCAGAGTCGAGCAACAAAAGGGGAAAGTGATGTGTGGTGTCGGGGCCTGGACGTCGATCACGTTGATCGAGTCGTCGAACATAAAGCGGGGCGACAGGGACAAGGTGGGGGTCACTGATGAATCTCTAACCAACCTATACTAAGCAGTTTAGAATAAGCAGGAAAGGTATGAGAACAGGTAAAAACATAGGCTATGCATCAGAGTAGGATCATACATAAAGCAGTAGCAGTTCTAATGCAAGCACGAGAGGGAAAGAAATGGTCAATATCGGAATGCTCAAGCGGGGTTTGCTTGCCTGGAAGCTCTGCTGAAAAGGAAGAAATGTCGTCGATGAGGTAGTCGATCACAGGGGCAGCATCGGTCTCGGGGGCTATCGGAGAGAAGAGGGGGAAGAAACAGTAAATATAGAGCAAACAAGGCATCACAAGGCACATCCGGAGGGGTTTTCTTGGTGTTAGGCATTTTCCGGACAGATGAAAGAGAGGTGAAAGTTCCATGTTCAGCATGCTAGGGGCATGTGACAGATGAACGAACCGCACATTCGGATTTATTGGATTTTTCTGAGCAACTTTCATGTAGAAAACATTTTCACCCGAGTTACGGATTAATTTCTATGAATTTTTAAAGATTGAAGCATTTTCTAAATTTATTCTTAAATCGAAAATAATTTTTAAAATGCTAGGGGTATCCAGCTCTATGTACACAAAAGTGGACACAGAGGATGATAAGTGGGCCAGGGGGTCCCAGTTAACCAGTCAACGCTTGACTGGTCAACAAGGGATGGGGACCCCTGTCATACTCTGATTAGATTAACTAGTTAGTTTACTAGACTAAACAAGTAATTAGTTTAATTAATTTAATTAATTACCTAATTAATTAATTTAGTATATATATTTTAATTCATCATTTTCTTTGGTTATTAATAGGGGATGGGCCCCAACGTTCAGAGGTCCACGGGGCCACCACACCTTAGCGGGCGCGGGCGTAGCAGTTTCGGGCGGCAGCCGCTGCAACGAAGCAGCAGCGCTAGCCGGGGGCTGCAAGGGCGAGGACCGGCCTACAGGCGGACGGCGCCGGCGGAGGGGCACGGCCAGCAGGCTCGGCCGTGGGCGGGCTCGGCCGGAGGCGGCGCGGCAGAGGAGTCCGGAGGCGGGCGCCAGAACAGGGCCGCGCGGGCGGGGCATTCGCCGGGCGCCGCGGCAAGCAGAACCTCGAGAAGGGTGGGCGCGGGCGTTGCTGGTGCGTGGCCGGGCGGGGGCAGGCGCAGGGGCCGGGCCGGCGGCCTAGCACGGCCAGCGAGGTCGAGCAGGGGAGGACCGAGGCGCGGGCCGGGCGAAGCAGTAGTAACGACTAACGACAGGGGGCGGGGCAAAGGAGGCGGGTCGGCGCAAGGAGCAGGTACGGGGCGCGGCAGCGGGGCTACGCGAGCGCGACCGATGCGCAAAAGGGCGCAGCGGGGCGCATGGCAGCACGGGCGGGGTGGCTGCGGGATAGCGGCGCGCGGTGAGCGTGCGGGGGGCGTGATGCGGGGGCACGATGACGCTCAGCGGCCGGACACAGTAGCGGCCCCGCGGCATATGAGCAGCGGCAGCGGGGACATGGGGCGACGGCAAAGTAGCGTGTAGTAGCACGCGCGCGAGCAACTAGCGGCAGAGGGGGGCAACGGCGGCCACGGCACGACAGAAGATCGTCGGGGAAAAGAGGGAAACAACACGAGGCTCACAGTAGAGGTCGGTGTTGTGTTTGGGGAGGCCGGGGCAATGTTGTGGTGCAGGTCGAGGTCGCGACCGTGGTGTATGTGGTCGATGATGACGATGATGGCGACGGCTTGGCGTTCCTCAGCTCCTATCCAACGCCGAGGAAGGAGCGCTCGCCTGCGCGGCTCCTGGGCGCGTTGGTTCGCTGAGATGGGGACGGTGGCCGCGTCTTCTACCGGAGAGTGGCCGTGGTGGGATTGATCGAGGTCGGGGAAGGAAACGAGGGAGGGAGAGAGTGGATGGATCTGGGAGAATATCTAGGTGGAGGCCTTATCGCCTCCCACGTTGCCGACGAGGTGGTGTGGTGCCGATCGCGGGCGGGAGCGCACTGTAGCGGCCGAGTCAAAGGAACAGGAAGGAAGAGGGAAGCGACCGGGGGGCAGATGGGCTTGGCCTGGTCAGGAAAGAGGCCAGCTGGGCAGAAGCCCAGCGAGGGGTAGGATTGCTCCCTTTTTATTTTCTTGTTTTAGTTTTTACCTTATGTTTATTTTCTTTGAGCCACTAAAAGAGTTTTGTTTAAAACAAAACTTGGCACAAAAAAATACAAGGCAATAACCTGGGTTGGTACAAAAGGTTTCAAAGCATTTGAGGAGTGTTCAACTATTTTTAGAAATTGAAAAGCTCAAATAATTGGCTGTTGGTCCACTGAATAAATTTTCGGGGGCACTGCGGGTATCCAAAAGAGGTTGGTTCAAACATGACAATGATCAGATGAATTTATTGAAAATTTTGAACATTTTAGCTTTACTGTTTGTAGAATTATAATTTCACTTGGCCATAGAATTTGGATTTGAGTTTGGTTTGAAGCAAAGTGAGGATTATCAAAATAATTATGATGACATAGCATCATTAGGCATGAGATTACTGTAGCATGACAGCGGGGGTGTTACACATACCAGGAAGTTGAAATCTATTCTACTGCGTTTGAGTCCAAACCAAAGTGTGGTAACCGCTAAAACTACCACGAACTACATGCCAGACATGAAGTTTGGGCTTAGGTTGGCCTGAGGTCAGAGTTCACGCGGTGACCGCGTTCGTCCTGGCGTGCTGGCATATGGCCGATGCGCTCTGCGACGCACACGAGCCTCTGTTGATCGCGTGCTCGCTTCCTCGTCTGCCTAAACTTGCCAAACCTTGCCACAATCGTCGTCCTGATCTTCTTAACTCCCTCCTGGCACTCGCCGACACCGGAGCTCGGCGCATCGAGAACGGGCGTGGTTCGGCCAACGCAACAGTGTGCTGCACACTGTGCTCATCGTTACCCTCGTGCCCCTGTGCTCGTCTCCGCTCGCCCACAGTTCCCGCGTGAGCTGCGTCACCTTCTCCCTCACTCACTGACGCCGTTCGTCACCGGGCGCCGTGTCCAGGTGTCCTCCGACGAAGCCCGACCCCCCCCTCGACGATCGGCTATAAATAGATCCCTCCCCAGCCTCCTCGAGCACCATCCACTACTCCCACACACACACTCCATGATCTCGTAGAAAGCCGTAGCCCGGCCGGGCAGGCCGCGGGCCGCCGTCCTCGATCTTGAGCTCGCCGGCGATCCCCTCGGGTCGTCTCCGCAGATCCAGCCCCTCCCAGGACCGGGCAACCGTTCCAGGGCCTCCGCCATGCCTCGGTGGTGCCGTTCCGCCCGGTTAGAGCCCCTGGTGTCTCCGCTAGAGAGGTTGTTTCCGACGCCGTCCGACAATCCTAGCTAACCTATGGGTACGGGCAGGTGCGTCCCCGTCTCCTCTTTCGATCCCTCCCTCCATTTCTGGTCGAGGGGCTCTCCTCGCCGGCGTGTGCCCCAGCAGATCCGCGCCGCCCTCTGTTTCCCTCTCCCCCTTCCCTTCACCTGACTAGCGGGGCCCGCTAGTCAGCCACTCTGTACACGCGCGAAGCGGTACAAGTGATGGCGCCCGCGAGGTTTACGCCTCCGACGTCCCCCCCCAGTTATGTTTCCATTTAAATTCAAATTTAATTTTGTCCAGAGAGCTTCAAACAGCCACAACTTTTTAACCATAAGTCCAAGTGAATTGATTGTTTTTGCACTGTGTTCTTTGTGAAGAAATCTAGTAGCTCACCAAAAATGAGATTTTCCTCCACTGTCTAGATTTTCTGGTGAATTTCAGAATGGTTCTTGATGTTTTCTTTCTGTGTTTATAAATATTTTCAGAAAGTGAAGCTTGTCTTGAGGATCACCAGGAGGATTGTGAACCTCATCTGCACTAAGGCAAGCCACAGCAACATTTTCATGGTGCCATTTCAATATTTGTGATTTCTGTTTCAACTTCAACGAATGATTTAATCCATGCATTTAAATCACTATTATACTATTTATATTCTGTTGGTTGCTTGTTTAAGTTTATATGCTTAGTTTATAGAAGTTTGAAACTAACTAAGTTGGTTGATTAACTAGAAGAAATAGTTTTTATGAAGAAGTAATATGGTTATGAATATAAGTAATTATTTTGAGTAGGAGGAGAAAGATGATAAATTTGCTAAGTAAATATTCTGTTTAAAGTGATGGTTAATCATAACTAGAGATGCGTTATGAGTTGTGATGTGTATGCTTAGTGTGAATATAGTTGACCCAGTTATTTCCGATGATACATGATGCATATATTCCTGTTGCATTTTCATGGCATATTATGACACCGGTTCCTTTCACCTTAAGTTGAACCTAATAATAACTCAACTTTAATATATCGTTGGCTGGGTCATGGTGCCACTGAATCAAGTTTTCCCAGTGCAACCACATTTGCCTTTATGGGAAGGCCTTTATTCAGTCTGTTGTCATGCCTCTGGTCGGTGCCACCAACGAGGGAAGGTTATTAGCATGCGGTACACTGGCCCGGTAAGCAGACATAACCTTGTGTGACCTTTGTTGACGGTATGGTACCTTGTCCCCATATGGGACCATTATGTTTCGCCACGACGGTGGCCGTTGGTGTCTTTCGTAGACACGGGGCCACCCAGGACTAGCCCGGTGGGGAGTGAGTCAGAGTGGCCGAGAGAGTGTCGTGGCAATGAAGGGGTTTCGCCAGAATGCCATTGGTCCACCCGAATGGGAGTGCGAGCCCATGGGTTCTGTGGTGTGGGTACAATCTGCTACCTCTGCGGAGTGTACTAAACATATCGATACCGAGTCCACGGTTACGGACACGCTCGAAAGTAGGTCACACCATGGGTCAACGTTTAATAAATCTTGCACACTAAGGTATGAACTTTGCATTGTTGATGATGGTGGGTAGACCATCTTGATGCTGGAAAACAAGTATTGGTCATGGTTGTGATCGCCGAAAAGATCACCGTTTGAGACCAAGTGTTGGTCATGGGTGTAATCGCCGGGATGATCACCGTTTTGTTACGAGGTAACCCGATCTAAGACCACGAGGTGGGTCCGTTTGTGATCCAAGAGCGATCACCGTTGGTAAGCAACTCCGAGGGGCTTATATCACAAGAACATGATCACAGCATGCTGGATATATTGTGGCATTAGTAAACAATTGGTTAAATATCATGATATTGTTTGTCATTATGTTTATGGTTGTTGTGAGCTTGCAAGTACATTCAATGTACTGACCTAGCTTGTCATGCCAGATTTCAGGAAAGTCCCATTGGAAAGGAGTGTTGGCCGAGTCTAGATCGTGTTCACATCGGTGTCCCTGTGCTATGGAGTTCCGCTACGACGTTGTTCCGCTGCCACGTAGTTGTGATGATCGAGGCCCCTTTATGTTCACTAAATAATGTACATATTGTTCAGCCGCACCGTGTGTGCTGCTTGGCCTCGCCACTTGTTGTAATGTAAACTATGATCCGCTAGCATCAATAAAGCGGTTGTTTTCTATACCAAGATGTTGTGTGCTGCCAAAAGACATGGTCTCTGGGCTGGCAATGCATGGTAAACCGGTTGCTCTGAGCTGGGGTGCCACAACGCTTGGTATCAGGGCCGCGCTGACTGTAGGACACACTAGACTACGACGTTGTCGGTGTTCTGGGAACGGGAGTCCCCAGACTTGCCTGCCTGCAGCCCACGGTGTGGCTGAGCTACCAGGTTTGTACGACCCATCTTCATCGATGAGGTATTCAAGAGCCTGGCGAGGGGCCAAGCCTCACGAGGCGGACGACGGAAGACCTCCTCAGGAGCGGCCTCGCCAGGCAGGCTCACAAGGGGCGGAGAGATCAAGGGAAGGCAAACCTCGCGAGGTCCTCATGACGTGAGCCATGACGATCGAGACCAAGCGGGCGCCAAGCGGGTGCCAGCGCGCGCAGCGTCCTTGCTTCCTCTTTGGTGCCAAGGGGGCAAGCGCATGTGTGGAGTACTGAGGCATCAAGGAAAGGTTTCCATATTGGTGCAACGACACCAAGACCAGCACGACGGCAAGACGACATCACCACCAGAGCCTTTTGTAGGCAAATACTACTTTTTCAGGATAAGCTGTACTAGCTATCCCCTTTCAAATTGGCCGTTGTTGGCTCCCTTCCCGCTCAATATTTGGGGAGAGGAGCGGGGCATATATAAGTAGAACAACCCGCCACAGTAGGGGAGACGGGAAAAGAGGGAGAACTCATTAGAGGCATCTCACCCACACAAGTTCGCCAAGCACAAGCACACCTCAACCTCAAGAGGTTGTTCTTACCCTTGTACTGTTCATCATCAGCCCAAGAGGCAATCCACCATCACCACACTGGAATAGGGTATTACACCACAACGGTTGCCCGAACCAGTATAAACCTTGTGTCTTTGTGTTGCAAGTTCGTGGAGTTCATCCGCGAGATCTTAGCACGCACCCCAGTGTTTGAACCTTGAGGGTTTCGTCGGAACCCGTGATCCAACATTTGGCGCGCCAGGTAGGGGTGCCCCGATGCTTCCTTCTGTCGCACCGTGCCCCGTTGCTCAGATGGCTCCCACGGGTGGGCCACCTTGTCGTTCCCCGTCGCCTGCCGCAAACGTCGTCCCCGACCCGGCGGGGAACGAGCAGCAAGCATTCTCGCTGCACCCCTCAGTGCAGCGGGACGGCAGCACCGCCACTGCATCGCTGACCCCGGCCGGTTCTTCTTCCCATGCATGTCGCCCTCCCATGGACGCATGGGCTGCGCTCCTCATGGCGCACGAGCTCCTGCGCTACCGACCGGTCGACGACCTCTACGAGGACTGGCTTAACCGCATCGCCGAGCTTGTCCGCGCTGCAGGGGCTCCACTGTGCCGTCCCTCTCTCCGCCTCGTCCTCCGCCAGCTACGGGCGACGTAGCTCATGGAGCGCCTCCACCACCCCTGCCTCAAGACGGCACCCTGGCGCCAAGGCGCGTGGCTCCACGACGCGACCCGCCGCATCCCGCGCCCACGCGTGAACAAAGAAGCTGTCAAGAAGTCCCTCGACCGCAAGAAAACGCTCCGCCGCTCCTTGCGCCACCACGCCAGGACCGGCTGCGGTGGCAAGACCACGTGCCACCTGTAGCGGTAGGGCACGGACCCCATTAAGACCAAGCTCCACCCCCAAGGCGGGCCCCGGTGACCACAGCCGGCTGCTGTGCTTTCACCCCCAAGATGCGTAGCGTCGCCTGGCTGGGCAAGTTCAAGCTGGATCTGCCTCCTCGCTACGACGGCACCCCCGACCCTGCGGAGTTCTTGCAGCTCTATGAGCTGAGCATCGAAGCAACCAACGGCGACAAGAAATTCATGAAGATCTGGTTTCCCATGGCTCTCAAGGATGGCGCCCGCTCCTGGCTCCTGAACCTGCCACCGGGCTCGATCTCCTCCTGGGACGAGATGCACAACCACTTTATCGCCAACTTTCAGGGCACTAGCGACCGCCCGCCGGCTGCGGGTGACCTGCGCCGCGTCAGGCTGCAGCAACCGGGAGAGACCCTCCAGAAGTACATCCAGCACTTCAACAACGTCCGCCTAAAGATCCCCAAGGTGACGGACGAGGCCATCATCTCTGCGTTCTCTGATGGCATTCATGATGTCAATATGAAGGAAGAGATCGCTATCCACGAGGAGCTGTGCACGTCCCCGGGGTTGTTCAACCTGGCCACCAAGTGCGCAAGAGTTGAGGAGTGGCTCCTCTCCCTCCTCGAGCTCCCAGCCGCATACCCGGAGGAGAAGAAAGCCAAGTCCAAGGACATGAAGCGCAAGGGAGCAGCCGTCCACGCAGCGGAACCAGACACCAAGCGTGGCAGGGACCAACCAGAGTCATCCAAGGGCAGCCGTCCGTTCTACGCCTTCCACAACTTGAATACCCACAACACCAATGACTGTCAAGAGCTCAGAGCCATTCGTGAAGGACACTTCGGTCGACGCCCCGAGCGCGACGACTGGGGCTACGACCGAGGAGGAGGACATGGTGGCGGACGCTGGGACGATCGTGGCCCGCGCCAGGAGTGGCGCGACCGGCCTCGTGAGGACCACTGGCAGGATCAGCCTTGTAGGGGCACTTGGAGGGATCAGCCTCATGAGGATCGTCCTCAAGGCAACGCCGGACTCCCTTCGCTGCCGCCACCGCCAAGAAGGAATGACAAACACCATCAAGACAAGGGGGGTTGGGCTTCCAGGAATCACGTGCTATCACCTGCATCTTGGGTGGAGCTTAGGCCCCAGCCTTGCAGCGTATCTTCAAGCAGTTTGCTCGTGAAGTGAATGCAGTCCTCCCCAAGCTCGAAGCCACACGCCCGCTCAGATGGTCCCAGTGCCCCATCATGTTCAACCCGTCAGATCAGCTCAAGTGCGCAGCTACCGCTGGCGCCCTCCTGATGCTTTACTCCCCAGTCATCAGCAACGTGCAAGTTACCAAGACCCTCATCGACGGTGGCGCAGGGCCCAACATCATGTCCGTCGACACATTCGACAACCTCCAAGTGCCATATGACCAGCTTCAGCCTACCAAGGCTTTCTCAGGAGTGACCGATGGTCCCGCCACACCGATAGGGCAGGTCCGCCTCCCTGTCACCTTTGGGGAACGCAAGAACTACCGCATCGAGCTCATCGACTTTGACGTCGTGCACATTCGTCTTTCATACAATGCCATCCTCGAGTATCCAGCCCTGCCAAGTTCATGGCGGTGACCCATCACGGCTACTATGTCCTTGAGATGCCGAGAAGCGGCGGGATCATCACGGTCCCATGTGAAGAAAGAGATGGGGTGTGCTCCCTCGAGCATGCCTTCCAAGCTACATCAATCGACGATGCCGACAGCAAGGGCGAGGGCCCTCCTGAGGCCATCCCCAAGAAGAAGAAGCAGTTGCGATGTGCAGGACCTCAGGAGGGTGGCGTCACAGCCGGAGCCTCCCTCAGGATCAGCACCCGCTCCCGAGGCGCCTCCCTCCATCGCATAGGAAGGCGCGCCCGGCGCCCTTCTCGGGCAGGGCTCGGGAGGTTTCTTCTGGAAGGCCTCAGACCTTGCCCACATCACGAGGTAGGAGCTTGGGCACCACTTGGAGGCGTGCTTCACGTCACGTTTCCCTCAGGAGGGCACAGGGCAAGGATCGCCCACCGTTCAGGAGTTCATCACCAAGACCACCCAGGAATTGCAAGACGCAAGGGCCATGCGCGGCGACCACCGCTTACGAGGCACAGCTTCCCATCCAGGCGAGGATGCCGGGCTGCGCGTCTACATCGACATTCCAGGGCTCAACATGGCTGCTTCTCAGTAGCTTTTCTAGCCTTCGCGCATGGGACGCTGCGAGGCCCACCGCACAGCTACATTCGCATGCCCTTCGGCCTGCCGAGCATGTCGTCTGCCTACCAGCGCAACTTGCGGCGCATCCTAGTGGCTCAGGAGGCCATGCACCAAGCCGTCCTGATGGAGATGGAGACGGTCCTCAAGGAACCACCTGAGCACCCAGAGCCTCCTGAGGCTCAGGGCCCCGGTGGCTCGTGAGGAGCAACCCCTTCACTGTGCACTTTCAGCTGCCCCAACTCTCCTTCGTAAACATAACCAGGTGACATTTTCCAAGTTCATTTAGATGGGCGCACCCCTCAGGCTGCATCATTCCCAGGCGGCGTGGTTCCGTCCCTGTGGCATGTATCCCTTTTTATGTCCTTTGCTTACCTTGTTGGGAGCGTCCCTCGGGCTGCATCATCCCCAAGCCGCTCGGGCTTGACCCAGTGGCATGTATCTCCCATGCACTTACTTAAGCCTGCTACTCTCATGTTTAATCTACCTATGATTACTACTTGCTCGATCGCCACCCATCATGGGGACCGTGCGACGGCCGTCTTTCTTCAAGACCCTTCGCGTGAGTAAGTTGAGCACGACATATGTGCTCGGGCCCGTCCCTGCAATGTCGATAAATCCAACGGATGTGCTCTGTCTGGCCCGCCGGCCCCGTTTACGTCACCTCCTGGGGTCGTTGGTGCTTGGCTTTCTCACGCGATAACCTCAGGAGATTTGTTCGGCGCAGGTTGTCTGACCACCTCGCAGGACCAACACAGCGAACAAGAACCAAGAGCAGGCGCAACCCTCCTTGAGGTAGGGCCTCGTGAGTCCCGCGTTGGCTCCCAAGTGCCCAGATACACCTCGTCTAGCCTTGTCATGAAAGCCACGTGTCAGGGCGGGGCTGTACACACCCCGGGGGCTCTCTGCAGAGGGAGCCCCCCTCCCACGCACATGTGGAAGGACCATGCTCCCCGCTGGCCGTCAACACTTTCGAGGAGTGACTATGCCCGTTATCGGTGTCAAAACCGGCGGATCTCGGGTCGGGGGTCCCGAACTTTGCGTCTAGGCCGGATGGTAACAGGAGGCAACGGACACGAAGTTTTACCCAGGTTCGGGCCCTCTTGATGGAGGTAAAACCCTACGTCCTGCTTGATTAATATTGATGATATGGGTAGTACAAGAGTAGATCTACGACGAGATCGGAGAGGCTAAACCCTAGAAGCTGTTAGCCATAATCTTGACTTAGCGCGTGCGTTAGCAAACATGTGGCTGTGCCATTGTGGAGAACCGCACGACCGGCGGACGAGGTGCATCTAGTTAGTTGTGATCCATTGGGTGGATGAGGGTTGGAAGTGCATGTAGGAATTAGTTGCATGCAATTAGCGTCTAGTTGGTTAGTGGGTCGATGCTAATGGTGTGCGTGCGCCTGTGCTAGAATGGGTATAAAACCCCTTGTACTGATCGACGGAGTTGAGCCGAGAGGGCTGGGCAAAAATGTAGTGCTTGTGTGACCAAGGAGGAGAGCTCTTGGCAAAGCTGGTGTTGGTGTCTTCCTTGGCGTGTGCGTGTGTATGTGTTGAGTTTTCTCATCATGTGTGTGTTCTTGAGAGAAACTACAAGTGAGAGTTGTGCGAGGAAGAAGAAGAAGCGGCATTGCCGGAGGAGGCGGCGCCAACAATTGGTATTCAGAGCCACAAGGTTCGAGGGACGGCCGTGGCGCACGGTGGCGTCCGCGCCGAGCGCGGCCGACATGGAGGCATCGGCTGCAACGCGCGGCGTGCGCGTGGCAACGGCAACGCGCGGCAAGTCCATGGTTGTGCGGTGTGATGTCGTGCGCGCGAAGTGCACGGCGGTCATGGAGACGAGGAGGTCGCGAAGAACCTGCATGGTGGCGCAAAGGTCACGACGGCTCGGCGCGACAATCATGGAGGTGCGTGTCACAGAGACGCGGCGTGGCGGCGCACAGGACTGCTGGCTGCTGCAGCGGCAGCGAGCGGCAGCTTGTGCCGGAGACACAACGGAGGCATAGATTGCGACGAGGCGATGACGACGAGCCAGGGCCCCTGTCGGTAGGCTATGCGCGAGGCCACGACTTAGGGTGTGAGTGTTGGCTGGAATAAGCCGCGGCGCCAGCATCGGGCGCGTGTATGGGCACGCGCCGGGCATGTCAGGCGCGGCGGGACCGCGGTGCAGGCGTGTGTGGTCGGACTTGTCGGGCGCGACAGTTTCGCGCGGGACGTGCGGGACACACGGGTGCAGTCGGGCTCGTCGGGCGCGTTGGGTACACGTGGGACGTGCGGGACGCACTGGTGCGGTCGGGCTCGTCGGGCGTGTCGGTGCGCGCGGGACGTGCGGGGCGCAGAGGGGCGTGTGTCACCAGCGGAGAAGGAGGTCGGCGTGTGTCGCCGGTATCGTGACGAAGCACGCTGTGACCAGCGTTGGTGCGCCAGGTCGGGTCCGCGTGCTGGGTCACGGCCGTGACGACGACAACGACGCGAGCTGCATCAACTCCGGTGACGGTGGGCACACGGCACGTCGCAGCGGGCGCGGAGGCGCGTGATGACGTCGAGCGAAGGGGTTCAAGATGACGGTCATCGACAAGGCGTGTCAAGATTAAGGGGATAATTGTTAGCCATAATCTTGACTTAGCGCGTGCGTTAGCAAATGTGTGGCTATGCCGTTGTGGAGAACCGCACGACCGGCGGACGTGGTGCATCTAGTTAGTTGTGATCCGTTTAGTGGATGGGGGCTGGACGTGCATGTAGGAATTAGTTGCATGAAGTTAGCATCTAGTTGGTTAGTGGGTCGATGCTAATGGTGTGCGTGCGCCTATGCTAGAATGGGTATAAAACCCCTTGTACTGATCGTTGGAGTTGAGCCGAGAGGGCAGGGCAAAAATGTCGTGCTTGTGTGACCAAGGAGGAGACCTCTTGGCAAAGCTGGTGCTGGTGTCTTCCTTGGCGTGTGCGTGTGTATGTGTTGAGTTTTCTCATCATGTGTGTGTTCTTGAGAGAAACTACAAGTGAGAGTTGTGTGAGGAAGAAGAAGAAGCGGCATTGCCGGAGGAGGCGGCGCCAACAGAAGCTAGCCTATGGTATGATTGTTGTTCTGTATGTTGTCCTACGGACTAAAACCCTCTGGTTTATATAGACACCGGAGAGGGTTAGGGTTACACAAAGTTGGTTACAATGGTAGGAGATCTACATATCCGTATCGCCAAGATTGCCTTCCACGCCAAGGAAAGTCCCTTCCGGACACGGGACGAAATCTTCAATCTTGTATCTTCATAGTCCAGGAGTCCGGCTGAAGGTATAGTCCGGCTATCCGAACACCCCCTAATCCAGGACTCCCTCAGTAGCCCCCGAACCATGCTTCAATGACGATGAGTCTGGCGCACAGATTGTCTTCGGCATTGCAAGGCGGGTTCTCCTCCAAATTCCGTGTACCTGTTGAATAAAGTCTGGTTTCTTGTAAATGTTGCGCTCCTTGGCTTCTACGCCCAATAATGGCCGTCTCCCACGTGTCAAACGAATATGAAAAGTCGGAGTGTTTTTACATCCACACCCCTAGCCGCATAAATGAGCCGCCCATTTAATGGGACGAGGATTTAGATCCAAACCACACCTTCTCCCCTTCGCGAGTGTTCATCAGAGCGCATCCGACAAAGGTCCATTCCACCATGGCCAGCCGTCGCAACTCCTCATTTCGCCCTTCCAACCCTCAGCCTGGATATTGGGAGAGATGCTCCATCCCGCATAGCGAGCTAGTGACACTCCAGACCAAGGGATTTCTCCCCCCGGCCTATATGATCCCGGTTCGAGCCGGTCTTGCCATCTATAACGGCGGAGAGCAAGCGGAGAGTGCCCCTAATCCCTCCAAAGGAGAGCGGGTATGCCTTGTGCCTTATTTAATAAGAGGGCTCGGATTTCCAATCCATCCGTTTCTCCGGGGGCTCCTCGAGTTCTATGGCCTCCAGCTACACAATCTTATGCCTGCCTCCGTATTGCATATCGCGGGCTTCGTAGCCCTCTGCGAGCTGTTTTTGGGTGTTGAGGCTCATTTCGGGCTATGGAAAGAGCTATTCTGTCTTGTGCCCCGTTCTCAGAAGGGGCAATATATCAAGTGGGTGGAGCCGAAGTGTGGCGCATCGCCGGCACCGGATATCTATCCGGAGCCCCAAAGAAGGCGTCCGAGGACTGGCCTTCAGAATGGTTTTACATAGAGGACGTCCCGCTGCCGGATCCTGTCCAGATCGGCCTCCCTGAGTTCGACAGTGCTCCACTAAAGAAGCGCCTAAGTTGGCGTCCACGGAGCTCTTAGAGGGAAAGTGACAAGGACGTCCTTTACCTGATGGTCCGGATAAGATTGTTAGCTCATTCCGGACTGACCATGATCGGGGTCATGGCCGCATGCATCATGCGAGGGGTGCAGCCGCTACAGTATAGAGGCCACCCCATGTGGGACTTCAACGGGGAGGACGACGCCACCCGCTACGGTCGTAAGGGGCCGGATTTGGCTGCGGCTCTAACAAAGACCTTGTCCGCTTTGTACAAGGGAGAAGAGGAGGAATTTCTCCGCGTCGACCCACAGGGTGGATTTTCTATGTACAACCCCCCAAGCTGGGTAAGTGGTCACATTTACTCGCCCATCCGTTTTATATTCCCATTGTTAAATATTCAGTCTAACGACTTCAACGCGGGAACTGCGCGAGGCTGTTAAAGAAATAAACATCCCTCCTCCACAACCCGAGGACCTAGTACGGTCCCTTGACCCGACCTCTCAAGAGGATCTGGACTTATCTGTGGAGCTGATTGATGGAGTGTTCCATCAATTGAGCAAGGACAACTCCTAGGTGGCCATTACGACCGATTACCCAGGGCTAATCCCGGCCTCCCAGGTAACTGAGATCGAAGTCCCAGTACCCCGAATAGGGGTCCGCCCTCTCGTGTTTTCAGTTTCCTGATTACAACCGAGCTTTGTTGGGGAGGTTTTTGAGACGGGAGGTTGAACCTGCGGCGACAAGCCAACGAGGGGCCGCAGGGCCTCGTGGGCAGAAAAGAGGTGCAGTCCGGACCGAGGCGTCAGCGCAAAGGTATGGCACCCAGGTGTTATACATTCGAGGCATATTAACACCCGTGCTCTCTTCAGGACAAAGAGACCTCGCCGGACTATATCCGGAGAGGCTGCCAATCGCGCCTCCACCAGCCTAGATCGAAAGCCTGGTCCGGAGGCGGAGGCGAACACAAGGCGCACACCGGACGCTCCTCCGACGGAGGCTGTGGACAGGTTGTCTGCCACCAACTCTGAGGTGGAGAGTGCCATGAACCACAGGCGTCGTCGGACAATTCTTCGCGATGCTTGTTTCTCCCAAGAGGCATTAGATGCCTTCAATTCGGGAGATGCGTACCTCCGTGCCGCTCAAAATGGTCTAGCCACAGCCACGGAGCAATATGTAAAAGACATACGAGTAAGAAAATTTTGGTAATTATATATATATATACCAGTAGCCCCCGAGACTTGAAACAGTTAGAATAAATGATTTAAGGATCATTTGTTATGCAGGTTCTTACAGAAAAGAATTCCCTATTGTCCCAGGAGCTAGAAGAGTGCAAAGCCCAACTTGAGGCCGCACTAGCCGCGGCAGGGGAGCCCAAGGAGACCCCCTCTGGTAATATACGCTTAGAAAGATAAGTATTTTGCGAAGCACGACATGGGTGCGAATCTGACAAATGAAATTGCAGATGGCGCCGGATTGAATCTGGAAAGGCAACAACTCCTACGCCAGCTGAAGGCTCATGAGAAGGTGCTGACAAAGGTGAGGCGGGAGAAGAACGATCTCCAAGATGCCAACACCTAGCTGGGTGTCGACCTGAAAGATGTTCGTGCCCAGCTGTCAGACTCCGTTAAGGAGAATCAGCGGCTTCGGCGCGGCATATTTCGTAAGTGCTTGAACGAACCTTCGAAAGAAAGTTCGGCGGGGAAGTCGACTAACAGAGTAATGTCTGTAGGTGTGCTAACAGGTCATCCTGCAGAGGAGATGCCCGGTTCTACGGGTGACCTTCTTCCCGAGCTCTCGCAACTGCTCGAGCGAGTTCGGCAGGCGATGCAAGGCGTCGCCCAGGCCTTGTTGCCATCCATCTCCATTCCCGAAGCTAAAGGGAGAACGACAGTGCTTCCGATTGTGGAAGATATCGGCCTTCCATCAAGGCGCTAGGGAGGCCTGGGCCATGGTGAAGATGCGGTACACAAAGGCTGACCCCAACCACATGGCCGAGGTCGGTCCTGTGGGGCCCAATGGGAAGGAGATCCCTGTAAGCTTAGTATATGGCCAAGTAGAATTGGCCGCAAAGTATTTCCAGTAGGACTATAAATTAGACAGCCTGTTAGATGGTATTGAAGAGGAATACAATCAGTCAGAATGACTATGTAATTTAATTGACATTTATAATGCCTTCTAGCCGGATTGTAGATCGTTTGTCATGGCTGACCTTTTCGCTTCAGCCTCGGGACCTGACGGTCCGGAGTGTGTCCGAATTCCCATGCGGTTATATAAGAACCGGGGAATGCATGGAGACCAGGCGTAGGGGTCATTAGTGCGTGAACAGACAAGTGCCCGACTAGTTATGTTATATTACATCATTAGTAAGAAACATCTTCCAGGGAGAATAGTTCCATTAGGGGTTCCTTTCCCTGGGAGGCATTCCCTAAAGTGCATGCCCATTCTGCGAAAAAACGCGGGAAAAAGCATATGGGGGCGCATAAATAAATAAGTGAAAAGATCATCTTTTAGGTCACTGACCGAATATTCCTTAAGAACGCTAGCTTTCGGCTTCACCCAGTCTGAGGTACACATCCGGCTGATCCAGCAGTAACAATCACAGAGGTGCTCCCTTTGCCGCCTAGCCGAATAATCGGGAACGTAGGGGTAAGCACAGGAGCCAGGCAACCCAGCTTGGCCAAAACTTAAGTCATATCGATGCATATAATGGTGAAATAAAAGGTACATGCGAAAGTGTAACACATGTGTTGGGCATGAAGCCTGTATAAATAAGCTTCTATTAAAAGAAGCCCCCAGGTTTAATGAGTGCGAATAGCACGTCATTTGATGAGCCTTTAAAGGCTATAAGAGAAAGGAAGGGGGGAAGGAGAGAAATGTGAGACAGAAAGTATATAAAAAATGGACGGAGGAAGGAGACGAACACAGAGTCCACCGCTAGGCATAGAATCTTCGGAGACGGGCTGCGTTCCATGGGTTCGGCTTGAGTCGGTTATCCGATGCATCTCGCAGGCGGTATGCTCCACCAGTCAGGACTTGGTCAATTATGAAGGGACCTTCCCACTTGGGCTTGAGTTTGTAATTTTTCTTGTCTGGCAGGTGTAGAACTAATTCGCCAACATTGTAATTTTTGGCCCGTACTTCTGTGCTTTGGTATCTTCGAGCCTGCTGTTGATAGAATGCGGAACGGGCTTTTGCCACGTCATGCTCCTCCTCCAATGCGTCCAAACTGTCCTGCCGATCGAGCTTGGCTTCTCTTTCTTCGTACATGCGCACTCAAGGTGAGTCATGAATTATGTCGCAAGGCAAAACTGCCTCTGCGTCGTACACCATAAAGAATGGTGTGTATCCGGTGGTGCGATTCGGCGTGGTCCGCAGCCCCAGAGTACGGAGTCGAGCTCCTCTACCCAGTGCGTGTTAGATTCCTTGAGGGACCGCACTAATCTGGGTTTGATGCCGCTCATGATAAGACCATTTGCACGTTCGTCCCGGCCGTTAGTTTGTGGGTGATAGACGGAAGCATAATCGAGCTTGATGCCCATGTTTTTGCACCAGAGTTTTACCTCGTCGGCCGTAAAGTTTGTGCCGTTATCAGTGATGATGTTGTGGGGGACGCCGTAACGGTGTACAACCCCGGATATAAAGTCTATCGCCGGTCCGGATTTGGCCATCTTAACAGGCTTGGCTTCTATCCATTTGGTGAACTTATCCACCATGACCAGTAAGTTTTTTTGCTTGTGGGTTCCGCCTTTAAGGGGTCCAACCATGTCAAGCCCCCAGACCGCAAAGGGCCAAGTGATGGGGATAGTTTGGAGGGCGGTGGGTGGCATATGGCTTTGGTTTGCAAAGAGCTGGCAACCGGCGCATCGTTGGACTAAGTCCTGGGCGTCTGCCTGGGCCGTCGGCCAATAAAAGCCTATACAGAAGGCCTTGCTTACAAGGGACCGAGCTGCAGCGTGATGACCGCCGAGTCCGGCATGAATTTCATACAGGAGGTTTCGCCCTTCCTCTTCGGAGATGCACCTTTAAAGGACTCTGGTAGTGCTTTTCTTATAAAGCTCTCCCTCGTGGACTTTGTAGGCTTTGGATTGCTGCACTATGCAGCGTGCCTCATTTTGGTCCTCGGGGAGTTCCTACCTAGAAAGGTAGGCGAGGAATGGTTCTGTCCATGGGGCGATGACGGCCATTATTACGTGGGCTGAAGGTGTTATTTCATTGGCAAACCCTCTGATTGTGTCAGAATGTTCGGTGTCAGGCAGTGCGGTTGGGTCCGGGCTTTGATTGTTCGGCTCCCCTTCCCATACTACAGATGGCTTGAACAACCTTTCCAAGAAGATGTTGGGGGGGACTACATCGCGTTTTGCGCCGATGCGTGCCAGGACATCTGCCGCCTTATTATTTTCCCGGGCTATATGGTGAAATTCACGCCCTTCGAACCGAGCTGACATTTTTAGGACAGCGTTGCGGTAAGCTGCCATTTTTGGATCCTTGGCATCGATGTCTCCATTTATTTGGGATATTGCGAGGCTCGAGTCCCCGCGCACCTCTAGGCATTGAATGCCCATGGATACTGCCATCCGGAGACCATGTAAAAGGGCCTCATATTCGGCTGCATTGTTGGAGTCTATGTACATAATCTGGAGTACATATTGAACTGTGTCTCCTGTGGGGGATGTCAAAACGACGCCAGCCCCTAATCCGGCCAAAATCTTGGAGCCATCAAAATGCATGATCCAATTTGAATATGTGCCGTACTCTTTAGGGAGTTCGACCTCCGTCCATTCTGCGATGAAGCCGGCCAAAACTTCTGACTTGATGGCTCGCCTTGGCTTATAAGTTATGTCGAACGGGAGGAGCTCAATGGACCATTTTGCAATCCAGCCCGTTGCGTCACGGTTGTTTATAATATCGTTAAGTGGTACTTCCGAGGCTATTGTTATTGAAGACTCTTGAAAGTAGTGTCGTAGCTTCCGGGATGCCATCAATACTGCATACGCAATCTTTTGATAATGCGGGTACCGTGATTTGCACGGAGTGAGGACAGTGGACACATAATAGACCGGCTTTTGAAGGGAGAATTTGTGTCCGTCTGTTTCTCGTTCGACGACGAGCACTGCGCTTACAACCTGATGTGTTGCTGCAATGTACAATAGCATTGGTTCGCCAATGTTTGGCGCGGCCAGGACTGGGTTTGTTGCCAATATGGCTTTTATTTCATCGAGTCCGGCCTTGGCTGCATCCATCCATTCGAAGTGTTCGGTGCGCCGAAGGAGGCGGTAAAGGGGTAGGGCCTTTTCTCCCAAGCGGGAGATAAAGCAGCTTAGAGCCGCCATGCATCTGGTTAACTTATGTATTTGTTTGAGGTCCTTTGGGATATCCAGTTGCGATAGAGCTCGGATCTTGGATGGATTTGCTTCAATTCCTCTACCGGATACAATGAAGCCCAAGAGCTTTCTGGCTGGAACGCCGAAAACGCATTTTTCTGGGTTGAGCTTGATGTCGTATGTTCGGATGTTATCAAATGTGAGCCTAAAGTCGTCTGCTAGAGATTCGACATGTCTTGTTTTGATGACCAAATCATCTACATATGCCTCCACTGTTTTGCCGATCTGGTTTGCCAGACATGTCTGAATCATGCGCTGATATGTTGCGCCGGCGTTTTTGAAGCAGAATGGGCCGTATGGTGTGATAAATGCCGTTGCGGCTTGGTCTGATTCTACCATCTTGATTTGATGGTAGCCGGAATATGCATCGAGGAAACACAACGAATCGTGTCCTGTGGTAGCGTCGATAATTTGAGCGATGCGGGGGAGGGGGAAGGGATCCTTTGGGAAAGCCTTGTTAAGGTCTTTAAAATCAACGCACAGGCGCCAGGATTTGTCCTTCTTTGGTACCATCACTAGGTTTGCTAGCTAGTCCGGATGTTTTATATCTCTGATGAATCCGGCCTCCAATAGCTTTGCTAGCTCCTCTCCCATGGCCTGTCTCTTAGGTTCGGAAAAAGACCGAAGAGCTTGTTTGACAGGTTTGAATCCTTTTAGGATATTTAAGCTGTGCTCGGCCAGCCTGCGTGGGATTCCTGGCATGTCTGAAGGGTGCCAGGCAAAAATGTCCCAGTTCTCTCGTAGGAACTCTCGCAGTGCAGCGTCTACATCAGTGTTTAACTGTGCCCTGATGGAAGCTGTTTTATTGGGATCCGTTGGATGGACCTGGAATTTGACTATTTCATCCGCCAGTTTGAAGGAGGTGGACTTGGATCTTTTGTCGAGTACCACATTGTCCCTATTCACCGTAGAGCGCAGCGCAGTCAGTTCCTCAGCCACTAGGGCTTCGGATAGTGCCTCGAGGGCCAGTGCGGCTGTCTTCTTTTCGGCGCGGAGTGCTATGTGTGGATCACTAGCGAGAGTGATGATCCCGTTAGGCCCGGGCATATTGAGCTTCATGTACCCGTAATGGGGTATTGCTTGGAAGATTGTAAACGCTTCCCGCCCTAGCAGAGCGTGATAACCGCTGCTGAACAGAGCCACATGGAACGTGACCTCTTCAGACCTGTAATTATCCGGCATGCCGAAAACCACCTCTAGTGTGATTTTTCCTATACAGCGCGCTTCCCGACTGGGGATTATTCCTCTAAAGGTTGTGCTGCTTCGCTCAATGCGGTTCAATCTGCTGCAGCCGTCCATGAGTAACTTGGTAAGACGAAAGCCGTCCACTATTGGACTGAGGACCAATGCGGCTGGTGCTCGGGCTGTTCGGAATTTAGGTTCATCACTGGCGTTAAAGGTAATAGCCTTATCACTCCATGGGTTTATTGTTGCTACTTGGTAGACTTCGGCAAGGCTGTGGAGTGTCCTTTTTCGCATATTATTTGATGCGGAAGTCTTGAAGACTGTTAATACTGTATTGGTGTCTCTGGTGTGGATTTCTGTGGCCTCCGGAATTAGGAGATCTTCGCCAATTTTGGCCACCTGCCGGAGTATCCAACATGCTCTAAGGCCGTGAGTTGGTGTGGCATCCTCTGTACTGTGAATTTTACAGGGTCCATTAAGCCATCCTTCCAGTATGGTAACATGCCCTGTAGAGGGTTTTTGCTTTTTGGTGTTTGACCCAGGTGTCTGGCGATGATGCACCCTTTTATTTCGGACTGGGTTTGTATTCAGGGCCGGATCGTCCCAAATTTTATTTTGGTTTTCCAGGCGCTTTCCATCGCACAGTACTTTCGTACAATGGACGCCAAGTCAGCGCAGCGTGTAATATCACGATGACTTATGGCGTTGAGGATTCCCTTGTCTGTGCAATTTTTGCAGAAGATTGAGATTGCGTCTTCCTCGCGGCAGTCCCTTATCCTGTTCTTAACCAGGAGGAATCTGGCCCAGTAATGATGTACTGTTTCTTCGGGCTCTTGCCTGATTTGGGATAGATCGCTTATGTTGGGGTGGGTGGGTGGAATTAAATCCGAAGCCTCACCCAATCTGAGGCTCAGAGGCCGAGGAATTTCCGAACTCGAAAATTTGGATTCCTGGATGTTGTCCAATGAATCCAGCCCGTCGCCTAACTCTAAGTTCAGGTCTTGAGTGATATCCTCCGCTCCGCGGGTATCTGGCTTGGAGGGATCAGGAATCCGGACGTAGCTAGTCCTTAAGATAGATGAAGGGTTGCCGCACTGTCCCTCTACCACGGCAACATTATGGGTGACTTGGGGAGAGTTAATCTCTCTCAGATCGGGTTTAGGCCCAATCTGGTCGTAATCCGTAGCGACTCCCAGGGCGGCGATGCGATCCAAGAGCTCGTTTATGGAGGAGATCTCCATTGGATCTAACTGCTCGGCGAGTTTCGAGCTAACATGAAGATTGCTTTCGATGGCTCGAGAGGTCATCGTCGGCGCAGAAGCCGAACAGGCGGTCATAAGAAAACCACCTAGCCAGAGGGTTTGGCGACAGCCAAAGCTCCCTTAGCAACGGTGCCGTCTTTAAAGACGGGGCGAGGCATCCTTCCTGATGGCGATGACACAGAGGAACTCTCAATGAAAGCACCAATGTCGGTGTCAAAACCGGCGGATCTCGGGTAGGGGGTCCCGAACTGTGCGTCTAGGCCGGATGGTAACAGGAGGCAAGGGACACGAAGTTTTACCCAGGTTCGGGCCCTCTTGATGGAGGTAAAACCCTACGTCCTGCTTGATTAATATTGATGATATGGGTAGTACAAGAGTAGATCTACCACGAGATCGAAGAGGCTAAACCCTAGAAGCTAGCCTATGGTATGATTGTTGTTCTGTATGTTGTCTTACGGACTAAAACCCTCCGGTTTATATAGACACCAGAGAGGGTTAGGGTTACACAAAGTCGATTACAATGGTGGGAGATCTACATATCTGTATCGCCAAGCTTGCCTTCCACGCCAAGGAAAGTCCCTTCCGGACACGGGACGAAGTCTTCAATCTTGTATCTTCATAGTCGAGGAGTCCGGCTGAAGGTATAGTCCGGCTATCCGAACACTCCCTAATCCAAGACTCCCTCACCCGTGCACAAGCGGAAGCATTATGCTCCGCGCTGGTGATAAACAACTGAGGGCGGCTTCACGGTCGTACCAACCTCAGGGAGCCCCAGACCTCAGCGTCCGGCCTCACCGCAACGCCTCCCCTCGGGAGAGCCGCGCGAGGGGGCTGGGCACGAGGGCTGCGCTCGGGTCATGCCCAAGCGTACGCCACCCAACCAGGTCTCCCGAACCAGGGGGCTGCGCTCGAGTCACGCCCCAGCGCACGCCACCCAACCAGGTCTCCTGGACCTGGTCGTCGCACGCCCCTCCCGAGCAAATCCTCGGCGAGGGCAAAGGTATAGAGATTGTTTGCACATGAAGGGGGACTCCTGAGCATCGCGACTCAGGAGCCTAACTAGTCACGTAGCCCCTTACTCCTTGGTCCGTCCTGGTCTCCAGTCGGCCCAACGGCGTTTGAGGTATGCGCGGGGCCGGGCTCTGCTGATGTAGAACATTAACCTATCCTCGCGTACTCTCCCTATAAGCTGTTTGTGCGTCAATGGGGACTCCTGAGCATCACGACTCAGGAGCCTAACTGGTCACATAGCCCCTCACTCCTTGGTCTGTCCTGGTCTCCGGTCGGCCCAAGGGCGATTGAGGTATGTGCGGGGCCAGGCTCTCCCAACGCAGAACACAAAGTAAATAGGAAGAAAATCGCAAAATCTCGAAGCAAATATTACAAGACATATTGTGCTCACAATATCAAATGAAAGTTTTAACGCATCCATGAGGCCTGATGTGTATTGCAAGAATGAAATAGGAAAGCAGCCGTAGGTCACCCCTCGACACCGCCATTGCCTGCAGAAGGTGCTCCTCCCTTGGTAGCGTCGTCTTCACCTGCACTGCTAGCTGCAGGATCGGTGGCATAGCCGGTCGAGGGCGCGAGGACGAAGCCGTGAAACTTCTTCAGGAGGGCATCCACCTGACCTTTCATGGCTGCGGCAGTGGCCACACAATGTTGATCAGCTACAGGCTCCAGCAACTCGTCGAGACGAGCATTGAGGTCGCGAAGGTACAGATGGCTGAAGATACGCGTCAGCGCAGCTAGAGAAAGGACACGAGCCTCTGCCTCAGCCATGGACCGATGCCCTCCAAGACTTCCTCAAGCGCCTTCACCAAGTGGGGAAATAGATGAGCAGGGCCATCCTTGTCGGTGGTCAGCGGCTTCTCCAGGCCCTTCTCATATAGTGACTTCAGCGCCACGCTGGACCTCTTCTCAAGAAGCAAGAAGGACACGCAGTCTTCGGCCAGGACCTTCGCCATGGCGTCGAGCTCGGCCTCCCTCGCCTTCGCCTTCTGCTCCAGCTCCTCCAGTCAGCTGCGCTCCACGGCCCACGCCTTCATCAGCTCCCCAGCTCAGCATCACAGCCGTTGATGGCATCCTCCCGAGCCTTCATCTCCTCCTCCGCTTTGCGGTCATGTGCTTCTTTTGCACGCTCGTCGCGCATGCTCTTCAGCTCACCCTCCAGCTTTCGACAGTGGTCGCGGGCGGCCTCGGCGTCCTTCAGCGCCGCCTCGCGATCGGCTGCAGCTCTGGCGGCAGCCTGCTTCTCCTTCTCGGAGGCTGCCGCGGCCTGGCTCAGCGACGCTCGAATTGCCGAGTCGGAGTGAAGCCAGCCTGAGGCCAGCTCCAGGCGCCCGGCCACTAGGTGCGGGTCCACGCCTAGGAGGTCTTCCCATAGCTTGGCCTTCCCCGAGAAGACACGCTCGAAGACTTCGAAGGGAGCAGGAGAATTTGGGGCCAGAGGCGCAGCAGGAGGAGGAGGCGATGTTGTTACGAGAGCCTGGAAGCTCGAGGGCTCCGGAGCCCTTGGGACCTCATCAGCCAAGCTGGGTGCCGGCACTTCCGGAGCCGGCGGGGCCATGGGGGCTGATTCCTCCTGCCGATGCTCCTCTTGGCCTCGCGAGGGCGATCGGGCTGGAGAGGTGCAGGTGCTGTCGCCTCTCTTCTCCACAAAGGGGGGCATGAGCCTGATCAACCTCCTTCCTCTTCTTCGTCTTCAGCTCACCCTCCTTCCTCTTCTTCGTTGAAGAGACCAGCCTGATCAACCAAGGGAGAATGTTAGAAAATAGCAAGTACAAGCAGGAACAAAATGAAGCTCGAAGCATTTACTGATCCACTGCGACATAGTCCACCTTCCTCTTTGGGAGCCTGAAAGCCGAAAGCATTGGGGCCTGAGGAGTGGGCAAATGGGCTCCGAGGGCAGAAGATGGGTAAGCAGAAGGGCCGGAGCCGGCCCTAGGCGGTACCGAGTCGGAGGCAGCATCTCAAGAGACCAGCGACGATCTACCCCTTGTCAGACTAGGCACCTCCGTCGGCAGTTCCAAGCGTGGATGGACGCACTTGGCACTCATCATGACCCATTTGGCCCTGATGTTGTCAACCCTCTTCCCGGTGTTCGAGATCGTGTTGGCCTGGCCGGCCGCGATGAAGTTGGCGCACCCGGACATATGGCCGCCGGTGAGGCGGAGGAAGAAGAAGTGGCGCAGCAGTGCCATAGACGGCATCACGCCCAGGTATGCCTTGCAATAGTAGGCGAAGATAGACAAGAGAAGAATGGAATTGGGATGGAGATGTAGTGCCTGCAGCCCGAAGTGGTCGAGGACCTCGAAAAAGAAATCAGAAAAGGGGGGAACCAACCCGGCGGCGATGTTGCTTGTGAAGAAAGGGAAGAAGGTGCTTCCCTCAGGCTCCGGCACGTCGGAGGCAAGCCGGAGCTCCGTCTTCCCCCTCTCATTGCTCTCCCCTGCCATTAGCAAGCGTGTGGCGGCTAGGTTCTTCTCCGTGATGTTGGGCACATCGAGGACTGGATCGAACCAAGCCAGCGCTAGGGAGGACTTGACCTTGCGCGGAGCCATTGGTCGCAGATGCAGAGCGAGGTTGGAGCGGATCTGGAGGTTTCAGCAGCAAGGAGCGAGAAAGGGGATCTGGACCAAGGCATGGAAGAAGCAATGAAGGCAAGCACTGTCTGAGCCAGCCTTTTTGTCAAGACAGGCAGTTGCTGAGGCAGCGTGGGGAGGCGGAGACGCCCACGTCGAATCAACCGCCACACATCAACCGAGGCTTTAGGCTTTTGGGGCCCGCGGCGCTCCGTGCTTGACCTTTGGCTTTGCCACGAAGCCAAGCCCGAGCGTGCCTTGGGCCAGGGGTCTATTGTCGACGTTCTGGGAATGGGGATCCCCAGACTTGCCTGCCTGCGGCCCACGACGTGGCTGAGCTAGTAGGTCTGTACGGCCCATCTTCATCAACGAGGTATTCAAGACCCTCGCGAGGGGCCAAGCCTCGTGAGGCGGATGACGCAAGACCTCCTCAGGAGCGGCCTCACCAGGCAGGCTCACGAGAGGCGGAGAGATCAAGGCAAGGCAAACCTCGCGAGGTCCTCGTGACGTGAGCCATGACGATCGAGACCAGGCGGGTGCCTGCGCGCGCAGCGTCCTTGATTCCTCTTTGGTGCCAAGGGGGCAAGCGCAGGTGTGGAGTATCGAGGCATCAAGGAAAGGTTTCCATATTGGTGCAACGCGACCAAGACCAGCAGGACGGCAGGACAGAGGTCACCATGGAGCCCAAGACGGCTTCACCACCAGAGCCTTTTGCAGACGAAGACTACTTTTGTTAGGATAAGTTGTACTAGTTGTCCCCTTTCAAATTGGCCGTTGTTTGCTCCCTTCCCCTCAATATTTGGGGAGAGGACCAGGGCCTATATGAGTAGAACTAGCCACCACAGTAGGGGAGACGGGGAAAGAGGGAGAACTCATTCAGAGGCATCTCACCCACACAAGTTCGCCAAGCACAAGAACACCTCAACCTCAGGAGGTTGTTCTTCCCCTTGTACTGTTCATCATCAGCCAAAGAGGCAATCCACCACCACCACACTGGAGTAGGGTATTACACCACAACGGTGGCCCGAACGAGTATAAATCTTATGTCTTTGTGTTGCAAGTTCATGGAGTTCATCCACGAGAGCTTAGCGAGCTAGGGGTGGATCGATAGGGAGAAAACCTTCGCGCGCACCCCAGTGCTCAAAACTCGAGGGTTTCGCTGGAACCCATGATCCGGCAGAAGTTTAAGTTGAGTGACGGTAGAATTTGTAGATGGTTGTTGCATTGTATGCACTCATTTTATTTTTATGCTAACCTGCTAATGGTTGTGAGAGTAGATGGCTCTAGTGCCATATCCGTCCCAGTTGCAGCTGATGCTGTACACGTCGCCGCATCTCCTCCATAACGTGTGGTGTCAGCTGTACCCTCTCCGTGATGACCCAGTCTATCATGTGTACCGGGAGCGTCTAGCAGATTTAGTGTATGAGTATCACGCAGTGGTTACTCTGCGCACCAGTTCCAATTCCAGCACTTACACTCATACTTCTCGGAGTGGTTTCGCTTCTACCGCTTCTCAGGTTGTTCAGTTTGCTGCATTTGAGGTCCTTGTCGAGCTTCATTATAATGAGGTACGGATGCAGAACCACCCAGGTTTCTACTACTATCCCTCGCTGCACGACAATGGTCGTGTCCGTTTCCCTATCATTGATCCGGAGTCTGATAGTGTTGCTAGCCATCTTTCTCATTATATCACTTCTAGCTACCTTATGATCCACGAGCTGGCTCGAGAGCTGACTCGTCGTCGTTCTGCTTTAGCCACTAGTAGATCTTTCACCACTCCATCCTCTACGGGGTTTACTCCTTATATTCCACCCAACTCTAATTCACCCCTTTCACCAGTTACTCCTCTGAGTAGTTCGGGCACCTTGACCGTGAATCCTCTCAATGCTCCTCCTGAGTGGGTTTCACTTCTCACTACTCCCGTAGCTCCGATGCTTCACCCTGCACCTGCCCCGGAGGGAGAGCCCTCGAGGTAGCGTCATCGTGTTATCATTAACCCGGAGGTTTCCGTTAACACTACTAGGGAAAAGCCAATACACAGAATCTTACCAGCAGCGCGCCTGCTCGCTCACAAACCTCGCTGCTGAAATGAATGTATCAGTAGCGCGCCTACTCTAAGACGCGCTACTGCTATAATTGCCACGACGCCGCCGCGAGGCTAGTTCTAGCAGCAGCGCGCTTGTATGAAGAGCGCTACTGCTATGGACCATAGTAGTAGCGCATTTACACAATAACCGCTTCTGCTAAGTTTACTAAAAAAATTAGGCCCACCTCGCTTCGTGAAGAGAGTTTGTACCACCTTAAATATGTTACTTCTCAAACTTTCACAACCACTTGGTCTTCATTGAACTCTATGTGTAAAATTTGTGGCCGCAATATGAGTCTTCAGCAGTTCCTAAACTGGTGAGGACTCATATTGACAAATCAGATTGTACACAAAAATATCATTGATGATCAATGTATTTTTGATGTCTATTTTTACACGCTGACACATAGCAGTAGCGCGCTCTTTGTGAAAGGCGCTACTGCTAGGTCGTTTAGCAGTAGCGCCTTTTGCTATAGCGCGCTACTGCCAAGACATTCCATCTCCCCCACTCTCCAACCTATCCGATCCACTCACACTCACTCGATCTCCCCCTCAACCCCCAGCGCCTGTCCTCCCCCGTCGCCCCTCCTCCGATCTGCACCGCCGCCACCTCCTCCTCCTTGCTGAACTCGATACCAGCCTCCTCCTCCGTCCTCCCTCTAGTCACCGTTGGCCGGCCCCTCCTCACTCTGCCTTCCTTCTCCGTCCTCCCTCCACTCGCTGCCGGCTGGCCCCCCTCGCTTCGTCTTCCTCCACCGTCCTACTCTCTTCTCCCTCCTCGAGTCACCCCTCCTTCTCCCTCCTCCCTCTTCCATCCACAACCCCTCCTCCCTGCTACATTTTGATTTAGTAGGCTAGTTGATTTAGAACATTTTAATTTAGTTGGTTTAGTATGTAGTTGATTTACTTGATTTAGAACATCTTGATTTAGTTGATTTAGTAGGCTAGTTGATTTAGTAGGCTAGTTGATTTAGTTGATTTAGAACATTTTCATTTAGTATGCTAGTGGATTTAGTAGGCTAGTTGATTTAGTTGATTTAGTATGCACCATTTTATTGTTATTTTTCTTTACATGGATAGATAGATGCTTTTGTTTTTTTAATAAGTTATTTTTTGGCAAAATGTAGGTGCCAATTTGGTTAAATTTGCCACTTGTTTTTTTAATCAATTATCTTAGGCAATAGGCGCCAGATGAGATGAAATGTCTTGGTAGTTGGTACCCTTATTTGGTAGATATTTGTGAAAAGTTTTTTCGGCAATAGGTGCCACCGAAATGATTTGTCCATAAAATTGCTTCTCGCGGAAGAACCAAAAATATCACATGCTACTGTTTTTCTTTCCTGTGAAGTGAATCATTAATCCTTTGCTCATATTGCTTTAGGAAAATGGCGCCACCACCACCACCACTATGTCGACTGTGCAAGTCAAGGTGCACCAGCAGCCTTGCAACTGGCAAGATGTTTGGCATCTACTTCCAGCCGAGTTTTCGTGATGCGGCGGTAAGAAATTAGATGAAATGTAACAACTATTTTATTTTTAGTGTTGGCATTACTGCATTGTGTCATTTTGCTTTTTTTACACAGATCGTCCCATGCAATGTGAGGTTGAAATTCAACAAGCTGACAGGAGACACTGTGACATTTGAGGCTCCTAGGGGCCGTACACTATGGAGGTCGACAAAGGATGCAATATGTCGAAGATCAGTGGAGATGGATGGGCCCGTTTCCTTGCCCACATGCGTCTTACTGGTGGTGAGTTGATCAGCTTCTCCTTTAGAGCAGAAAGACCCAAGCTGGCAGTCATTTATCTCAACCTGGTGGAAGATGACGAAGATGATGAAGATGACGAAGATGATGAAGATAATGAGGACCCACTCGATGAAGATGATGAGAACCCACTTCATGAAGCCATCGTAGCTCAAAGAATGAGGCTGAGCGAGGAGGAGGTGTGCAACCTATGGGACATAATTCCGCCACGTGATGACTTTGTCGGGGTGCCATTCGTGACTCGCCTGACAAGTACCATGGTCGATCGGCATGAAATGGTATGTTATACATACTACCTGTAGTAATTTGATGATATATATATGCTTTATTGTTATACTTACAAATGCAAATTCGATGATATGCTTAGTGAATCGGATGATATGCTTAGTGTAGAGTCCAATGATATGCTTTGTGGAATCTAGTCGATGATATGCTTTAGTGTAGAGTCTGATCACATGCTCTTATTAGTGTAGAATCCAATGAACTATTAATAGTGTAGATAATCCATATATACTTATTAGTAGAATTCATGATTAGTTAGTACAAATGCGTAGTACTGTATCTTTTGATAGTGTAGAAATCTAGACTTAATAGAAATATATTTGCAAGAGTATGTGCGAGGCTATTTGTTAATTGATATATTTTTCTTATTCAGAAATTGCCAAAGAACCTATCTATGAGTTGTGGTATCGAGCCTGATGAAGAAGGCTCAGCTGGAGTACGCCTTACCGCAAGGGGCTCCGTCGCCACCTGTACTTACCGCATGGACACAGACGGTCGCACACACTTAAACTCGGTTGGGTGGAAGAGATTCCTCGTTGGCAAGAATCTTCGTGTTGGACATGCCATCCTAATTACTATCAGGAACACCCACCGCCCAGGCTTGAGGATGATGATCATCGTCGATATCATCTAGAACTACATGTGTGTCTGTGGCTATATCATCTAGAACTACATATGATGATCATCACCGATATCATGTAGAACTACATATGATGATCCTCGTCGATATTATCTAGAACTACATATGATGATCGTCGTCGATATCACCTTGTACTGCTTGAGGATGCATGTTGAGTATATATGAAATTATTATCTAGTACTCCCTCGGTTCCAAAATACTCGTCGTGGTTTTAGTTCAATTTGAAGTAAAACCACGACGAGTAATTTGGAACCGAGGGAGTACTACCTAATACCTATAATGCTTTATGAAATTGATATCTAGTAGTACCTAGTAGCTAGAAATTGTTGTTTATTGAAGCTGAAACGGGGTAGGAAGCCGGGGGGAAATGATGAAATATATAGCAGTAGCGCGGGGCAAGGAAATCGCTACAGCTAATTAATAGTAGCGCGTTCCAAAAACGTGCTGCTGATACAGTCCAGAGTAGTAGCGTGTGTACGGACCATGCTACTACTAACATTTAGCTGTAGCGCCTTATTGGTAGCGCGGCTGCCCGCGCTGCTAATAGCCCCAAAACCTGTGCTACTACTAGGGTTTTCCCTAGTAGTGTAACGTCGTCAGTTCAGGATTCGAGTCCGCTTCAGGAGAGGACCCCGGAGCACTAGCAGAGCAGTAGAGCTTTAGAGTATCCGTAGTCGTCAGGATGATGTACGGATGTAGTCGTAAGAGTCATGATGTTTCATTTCCTGTATGAGAGTAGTTGAACCTGACATGTTGTTTACCTTTCATGTATGAATGTATGTATAATTATGTTGGGACTTTATTTTTTATTCGTTGTATTTTCTTCGTTATTTCCTTTTCTCTCGGGATTTGTTGCTGGCTTTTCCCCAATTTATTTTTGGATCTTTCTCATCTCGGTTGTGTTGCCTTGGGAAAATCCACAATAGGATGCCACGGGGAGGCAGTAGTAGTGACGCTCATGAGGATGCTCCTGTTTGGTGTTCTGCACAACAGGCAGGACACTCCCCCGAGCCGTATGTTCCACCACCTCCTCCACCGCCAAATCCACCCTCCACCGAAAAAATTATGTGTATGTTTGAGGAAAGGAGGAATAATGATCTGATTGAAATATTCAGAAGTGTGCAAGCTGTGGTTGGACAGAATGGAAATCAGGACGATCATCACTCCAAGCTAACTGATTTTGAGAGAACCAAGCCTCCCTATTTCAGTCAGGTTATTGATCCCTTGGATGCACATGATTGGTTTTGAACCGTTTAGAGGAAGCTTGAGATTGCTTGTACTGAAGAAGATGATAAAGTTCCATTTGCAACTCATTATCTTGAAGATGCTGCTGCCATATGGTGGAAAATGCAAAAGCCATGTGGCCTGCTGATGAAGAAATCACCTGGGAAAAATTCAAGGATCAGTTCAGGAAATATCATATTCCTACTGGAATTATGAAGGTTAAGCATCATGAATTTATCGCACTCCTCCAAGGAAATCAGTCCGTGGGTGAATATTTGCAAAAATTCAATCATCTGGCCCGTTACTCCCTTTATGACATGGCCACCGAAGAAAGAAAGATTGATAGATTTCTTCAGGGGTTAAACCCGCAGCTCCGATGTACACTTAGTATGTTTGATTTCCAAGATTTCCAAACTCTGGTGAACAAGGCTTTCATTGCTGAAAGGGAGCACAAGCTCATAACGGATAATAGGCCTGCTAATAACGATCACAAGCGCAAGTTTGAGCCAAGGAAGGAAGGGCAACTAGTGCAAAAGGCTCGTACCTGGCAGCTGACTCGGGTGGAATTCAAGCCCAGTTGGCAACAGAATGTTAACAAGACCACCACCCAAGTCAAGAATGTCGTGACCAACCCAGTGCAAGTGGAGCGCCATCGCAACAATTCTTGCTTCAGTTGTGGGCAAACCGGACATTATGCCACATAGTGTCCCAATAACGGCAAGACAAGTGCACTAATCAGGCCACAAGTCAACTTTATGGAGTCATGCCCGACCCAGCACAACATCACTGGGCACGTTCATCACCTCTTCGTAGATGAAGCCCAAGAGAACCCCGAAGTTGTCATTGGTATGTTTTCTGTTAATAACATACCTGCTGTAATTCTATTTGACTTTGGGGCTTCCCACTCTTTTATTTCTTAGAGTTTTGTTGCCCAAAACAAATTTCCTTATTCGCTTTTGGGAAAGATTATGCTGGTACAAACCCTGAGATCCGTAATCAAGAGCAATCTGGTCTGCCGTGATATGGAAACCAACATCAACGGAGTCTGTTTTCCAACTTCCTTGGTAATCATTGAGTCTGTAAAGTTGGATTTTATCTTGGGTATGAATTGGTTGACCCAATATCAAGTATGCATCAATTGCGCGACCCAAGAAGTCACTTTGACCAGTCAGAAAGGGCAGGCTACCAAGTTCTATACTCGTAGAAGCATACCCAAGAAAGAAATGGTCTTCACCGCTGTGGCTGGTGAGTTGGAATTAATACCTGTGGTCAGTGAGTTTCCTGATGTATTTCCAGAAGAACTGCCAGGCAGGCCACCAGATCGGGAGCTTGAGATTGCAATAGATCTTCTGCCTGGAACCGCACCGTTATACAAGAAGTATCACCAGATGCCTTCATCAGAATTAGTAGAGCTAAAGAAACAACTTGATGAAATGCTCCAGAAAGGATATATCCGTCCCAGCTCTTCACCATGGGGATCACCCGCTATCTTCGTGGATAAGAAGGATGGCAGCCTCCGCATGTGTGTGGATTACCGTCAGCTGAATGATGTCACCATCAAAATAAATATCCACTGCCAAGGATCGATGACTTGTTTGATCAACTAAGTGGCACCAAAGTATTCTACAAGATTGATTTAAGGACAGGATATCATCAGCTCAAGATTAAAAAGGAAGATATTCCTAAGACCGCATTCACCACTCGGTACGGTCTTTATGAATATACAGTTACGTCCTTTGGTCTCACCAATGCCCCTGCTTTCTTCATGCATATGATGAACAAAGTATTCATGGACTTCCTCGATAAGTTTGTGGTAGTCTTCATCAATGACATACTTATTTACTCAAAAAGTGAAGGAGAGCACAAAGAACACCTCCGAGCAGTGCTATAATGATTCCGTGACCATCAGTTATACGCCAAATTCAGTAAATGCGAGTTTGGGCTCAAACAAGTGGGATTTCTTGGACATGTTCTATCCGCCGAAGGTACTGCCGTGGACCCAAGAAAAGTAAAAGATGTGCTCGATTGGTTGCCACCCACAACCATATCACAAATCCAGAGTTTTCTTGGATTACCCGGATACTACCGTCGTTTCTTTGAAGGGGGTTCCAAGATTGCTAAACCCATGACGGAGCTGCTCAAAAATGATAAGAAGTTTGAATGGACCGGGTACTATGAGAAATGTTTCAATGAGCTAAAGATACGGCTGACGACCGCACCAGTGTTGGCGCTTCCAGATATCTACTGTAGTTTTGATGTGTATTGTGACGCCTCCAGACAAGGTCTTGGATGCGTACTTATGCAAGACGGCAAGGTGGTAGCATATGCATCATGACAGCTACGACCCCACGAGGGAAATTATCCTACTCATGATCTGGAATTGGCCGCGGTGGTTCATGCTGTAAAAATTTGGAGACACTACCTCATCAGGAAGAGGAGCCAAATTTTTACCGACGACAAAAGTCTCAAGTAAATATTTACTCAGCCATATTTAAACCTCCATCAACGAAGATGGCTTGAGTTACTGAAGGATTATGATCTTGGAATAAATTACCACCCAAGTAAGGTGAACATGGTTGCCAATGCACTCAGTCAAAAGCCTGTTAGCCTAAATGTCATATTGAAATCCTTGCCTCCTGAACTTCAAGAGGAGATTGCTCAGCTCAACTTGGTCATAGTTGATGCTTATTTTGGAAGTTGCACCTACACTTGAGGAAGAGATCCGCAAGGCCCAGCCAGCTGACACCGTCCTATAGAGACGTTCCAGGAGTATGGTAGCAGGACAGACTTCGGATTTTTCAATGGACCAATTTGGTACCCTCCGATTCCGTGGAAGGATTTGTGTACCCAGCCAGGCGGACTTAAAGAAGAAAATCCTGTCAGAAGCACACGAATCTTTATTTTCTATTCACCCTGGAGGTATGAAAATGTATGAAGACCTCTGACAAATATTCTGGTGGGATGGAATGAAGAAAGACATTGCCTATTTTGTGTCCTGTTGCGACACATGCAACAAGGTGAAGGCAGAGCATCAGAAGCCAGCCGGGCTTCTCCAACTGCTGCCAGTTTCACAATGGAAATGGGATGATGTCTGCATGGATTTTATCACAGGTCTACCTAAGACTCAGCGAGGCAATGATGCAATCTTGGTCATAGTGGACACCTTAACCAAGGTGGCTCACTTTATCTCGATCAGAACCACATATCGAGAGGATCAACTTGCACAACTGTATGTATCCAGAATAGTCAGTTTGCATGGAGTACCCCAAACAATCACTTCCGACCGAGGGTCACTTTTTACCTCCGCTTTTTGGTCCCGTCTCCATCAAGCCTTGGGGACAATGCTAAAATATAGTACCGCTTATCATCGTTAGACTGATGGACAGACTGAGTGGGTAAACCAAATACTCGAAGATATGCTACAAGCCTGTGCTTTGGCCCAAGGGCCTAAATGCGAAGACTGCCTACCGTATGCCGAGTTCTCTTATAACAACAGCTTCTAGACCGGTCTAAAGATGTCATCGTATGAGGCTTTGTATGGCCATAAGTGCCGCACTCCTTTAAATTGGTCTCAAACTAGAGATAGCCGTATTTTCGGAACATATCGCATGATGGAAGCTGAGAAGCAAGTTAAGGAAATCCGAGACAGATTACAATTGTCCAAATCGCGGCAAAAGAGTTATTATGATGCAAAGCACCGAAAGATCAGTTTTGAACCCGGGGAACACGTATATCTCCGAGTCACTCCTATGAAAGGAGTCAAGAGATTCTAGACTCATGGAAAGTTGGCCCCCACATTTGTTGGTCCATTTCCAGTTATGTCTAGAGTAGCTACTGTTGCATATCAGTTGGAACTACCCCCTGAATTGCTGGAAGTGCACAATGTGTTTCATGTTTCACAATTCAGGCGATGCATAGCGCCGCTTGAGAAAAAGACTGCTATGACTGAAATATAGTTGGCAAAGGATTTAACATATGAAGAGAGACCGGTCAGAATTTCGGATCAGATGGAAAGGGTCACTCATAGTAAAGCAAGAAAATTTTACAAAGTTCAGTGGGAGCATTACACAGAGGCAGAATCATCTTGGGAACAAGAAGAATTTCTAAAGGCACATTATCCAGAATGGTTTTCCCAAGCAACTGAATCTTGAGGACGAGATTCATCCTAAGTGGGGGAGGTTTGTGAACCTGGATTTTGCCCTCTTCCCTATGTCTGATTTTCATTTGATTTGGTTTTGGAATCTAGAGTTTTGAATCTTTTATATGGACTTAAACACTTGGGGTACCCCTTGACTTTCACCCAAGTGCCTCATTTCCCTCTCTAACTATCACTTTCTCTATGGTTCAACTCAAAATAATATCTTGAATATTTTCTTAAATGAAAAATATTCATTTCCCTCTCTTAAACCCAAGCTAGCTCAATGTGCTCCAAAGCAACCCCAATTTTCTTGCCCACAAAAATCAGAGAAAATTCCTAAATATTCTTTGAACCCTAGGGCACCTTCCTGAGCAAAAATATTTCATCACTGTTTGGAATATTTTTGCTTCATAAAATATTTTCTGTTCTGGACAGAAATGGTAGTTTCTACAACAACTACCATTTTACTTGATCCATTGTGGCTGATTTTTCTTGTGCATCATTACCTTAGTAGAGGATTGCTAACCTCCAAAGCCCAGCTCTCAACTCCCATTAGTTTGACCACAGTAAGCTCTCAAAGTTACTGACCATAAACTTACCAGGAAGTTGAAATCTATTATACTGCGTCTGGGTCCAAACCAAAGTGTGGTAACCGCTAAAACTACCACGAACTACCTGCCAGACATGAAGTTTGGGCTTAGGTCGACCTGAGGTCAGAGTTCATGCGGTGACCGCATTCGTCCAGGCGTGCTGGCATACAACCGACACGCTCTATGACGCGCCCGACCCTCTATTGATCGCGTGCTCGCTTGCTCGCCTGCCTAAACTTGCCAAACCTTGCCACAATCATCGTATCGATCTTCTTAACTCCCTCCTGGAGCTCTCCGACGCCGGAGCTCGCCGCAGTGAGCACGAGTGCGATCCGGCCAATGCAACAGTGCGCTGCGCACTGTGCTTATTGTCACCCTCATGCCCCTATGCCCGTCTCCGCTCGCCCACAGTTCCCGTGTGAGCTGTGTCGCCTTCTCCCTCACTCATTGATGCCGTTCGTCGCCGGGTGCCGTGTCCATGTGTCCTCCGGCAGAGCCTGATCCCACCTCGACGCTCGGCTATAAATAGAGCCCTCCTCAGCCTCCTCGAGCACCATCCACTACTCCCACACACTCCACGATCTCGTAGAAAGCCGTAGCTCGGCCAGGCAGGCCGCGGGCCACCGTCCTCGAGCTCGAGCTCGCCGGCGATCCCCTCGGGTCGTCTCCGTGGCTCCAGCCCCTACCAGACCCGCCAACCCTTCCAGGGCCTCCGTCGTGCCTCGGTGGTGCCGTTTCGCCCGGTTGGAGCCCCTGGTGTCGCTTCTGGTCACCGTCGTCTTCATCTCCGGCGACCTCTACTTCCTGTCTCCGCTAGAGAGGCTGATTCCGATGCCGTCCGACCACCCCTAGCTAACCTATGGGTACAGGCAGCTGCATCTCCGTCTCCTCTTTCGATCCCTCCCTCTAATTCTGGCCGAGAGGCTCTCCTCGCCGGCGTCTGCTCCAGCGGAGCCGCGCTGCCCTTTGTTTCCATCTCCCCCTTCCCCCCACCTGACTAGCGGGGCCCGCTAGTCAGCCACTCTATACATGCGAGAAGCGGTACGACTAGTGGCGCCCGCAAGGTTTACGCCTTCGACGTTAGCCCCCCCACTTATGTTTCTATTTAAATTCAAATTTAATTTTGTCCAGAGAGCTTCAAATAGCCACAAGCTTTTAACCATAAGTCCAAATGAATTGATTCTTGTTGCATTGTGTTCTTTATGAAGAAATCTAGCAGCTCACCAAAAATGAGATTTTCTCTACTGTCTAGATTTTCTCGTGAATTTCAGAAGGGTTCTTGATGTTTTCTTTTTGTGTTTATGAATATTCTCAAAAAGTGAAGCTTGTCTTGAGGATCACCAGGAGGATTGTGAACCTCATCTGCACTAAGGCAAGCCACAACATCGTTTTCATGGTGCCATTACAATATTTGTGATTTTTGTTTCAACTTGAATGAATGATTTAATCCATGCATTTAAATCACTATTATACTATTTATATCCTGTTGGCTGCTTGTTTAAGTTTATACGCTTAGTTTACAGAAGTTAGAAACTAACTAAGTTGGCTGAATAACTAGAAGAAATAGTTGTTATGAAGAAGTAATATGGTTATGGATATAAGTAATTATTTTGAGTATTTTCTTGGAGGAGAAAAATGATAAATTTGCTAAGTAAATATTCTGTTTAAAGTGATGGTTAATCATAACCAGAGAAGTGTTATGAGTTGTGATGTGTATGCTTAGTGTCGATATAGTTACCCCAGTTATTTCTGATGATACATGATGCATATATTCCTGTTGCATTTTCATGGCATATTATGACACCAGTCCCTTTCACCTTAAGTTGAACCTGATAATAACTCAACTTGAATATATTGTTGACCGGGTCATTGTGCCACTAAATCGAGTTTTCCCAGTGCAACCACATTTGTCTTTATGGGAAGGAATTTATTCAGTCCATTGTCATGCCTCTGGTCGGTGCCTCCATCGAGGGAAGGTTATGGGTGTGCGGTACCCTGGCCCGGCAAGCAGACATAACCTTGTGTGCCCATTGTTGATGTTATGGTACCTTGTCCCCGTATGGGACCGTTATGTTTGGCCACGACGGTGGCCGTTGGTGTCTTTGGAAGACACGGGGCCACCCAGGACTAGCCCACTGGGGAGTGAGTCGGAGTGTGTCAGGACCCCGATTCTAAGTCACACCGATCTAGCCTATAACACCTCATATCACTTTGCGGCCTCACGCACAGTATTCCCATGGGTGTTGCCTTACCATGGCCCGGGACCGTTTGCGCCTTTTGGCTCACGTATATGATAGTGTCGCTAGCATCCACATGATAGAGAACCCATGCCGACATGACTAGTCGTGAACCCAAAGTGGCACTAACTTACAGGAACAGGCATACATGAATCAACATCGAGCATGTCGGTCAGTAGCGTGTGAATCCGGGCTGTAGCACTGGGCTAACAGGACTCCAGGAACCCGGGATGTAGCAGGCTAGGCAGGACTCTGTATGTCACCGCGTGACATTACCCCGAAGGGACAGACACAGGAACAAAGTGAATCACATGCCGGCCAGTAAAGTGTTTCGGAGCAGTAGTGCTAGGCTAGCAGGACTCCGGTGAACCTGGCTATAGCGGACTACTATGGCTCATGGAAGCACAAGACTACATTTCCCCATAAGAGAGGCTACCAAGGATAAACAACTAGGTTGTCGGCTCCCACACATACCAGAATTTCAATCATACACACAATATGCTCAATATGTGCAATACAACATGGCATCACAACAAGACTCTACGACTCGGAGTATTTATTCATTAGGCTCCGAGGAGCGAGATATTACAAGCATGGGTCTCATGACCCAACATACAGAGCATACAAGGAACAAGCACAAGCGGAAGCTTAACATGTCTGAGTACAGACATCTACAAATGAAAAAGGCTGAGAAGCCTGACTATCTACAAGACCCTCCCAAGGATACAAGATCGTAGCTGAGGTAACAAGCTAAACGTCGAAGTCCACGCGGAACTACTAGCGAGACTGAAGTCTCTCTGCAAAACATAGAATAGGGAAACGTGAGTACAAATGTATCCAGCAAGACTTACATCAGAACTAACTACATATGCATCGGTATCAACAAAGAGGTGGTGGAGTTTGACTGTAGCAAGCCAGCTTTGACTCGGTGGCTATCCTGAAATACGACTGCACATAACTTTGTTGAGGTGGCGCACACGAGTCCACATATTCACCATATCAATACTCCACTATGGATTCGCTCCCGTCTCCCTACGAGAACGCCATCCATAGCACTCACGCTTATCTTGTGCATTTTAGAGTATCCACTTTCACTTGTCTATGAACTATGCAAGGGGTTCAAGTTTCCATATCCGAGTAATCCGGCTATTTGAATAGATAATGATAACCCTGCAGGGGTGTACTTCTTCACACACGCTCTCACCACTTACCACCGTGTACACATCGTGTATCTCGGCAACCTTCAAGCGGAAGCCTGGCGAGGGAGTCGGCCACGACCTGACTAACCAACAAGTCTCTAGTCCAGGTTTATCGCCTACTTGGGTTCCATCTGCAAGGAGATCCGGTCGGGGTGTCGCTCACGGCCCCAAACGATGTGTGCAGGGTTCCCAAGCGCACCATCCGGGTGCCACTTGGTACACCGTGCCACTATGCCTAGTCTGTCCCAGGCCCACCTGTACCGGGTTCCACTTGGTAGACTACTAACACTACCTACAAACACCAAAAACTAGTTGCAACTCATGGACAGATATCGAGTTGATTAATAAGCCGAGAGGGGCCGAGTTACCGGAACCCAATGTGTGGTAGTAACTGTTCATGGATCACAAACACAGAACTCAGTTCCTGAGGACGGCTGCAATGAGACAACCCACCATGTACTCCTACATGGCCTCTCACCGCTACCTTTACCAAATTGTGTTCACACACTTAGCTCACATATGGTATGACATGTTCATCACCATTCCAATTCATCCCTGATAAATCAGACCTGACTCAACTCTAAGCAGTAGCAGGCATGACAAACAAGCATGAATGAGTAGGCACATCAGGGCTCAAACAACTCCTACTCATGCTAGTGGGTTTCATCTATTTATTGTGGCAATGACAGGTCATGCAAAGGAAAGGGGTTCAACTACTGCAGCATGTAATAGTTGAATCATTGTTGTCCTAATGCAGTAAAAGAGAGCAGGAGCGAGAGAGTGGGATTGTATCAAAATGAACAAGGGGTTTTTGCTTGCCTGGCACTTTCTGAAGATAGCATAGTTCTTCATCGGTGTCATCGAACTCATCGTCGGAACCACATCTATCGAGAGGGGACAATCACCGGCAACTAAGAAAGAACACAATCAATGCAATGCCACAATATGACGCATGATCATGACATGGCAGTATATTGTGATTTGAGCTAATGCATCTAGCTATGATTTAAATGAAGTTGGTTTGAATACATGATTCAAATTCCAACTGCATATATGGTTATTTAAATGCCCTTTATTTGTTTTGTTCAAAACAGAGGATAACTATTGTTCAAACATGCATGAAAATGGTACAGATGGATTCCTTGAATTTTTTGATCATTTTTCATAAATAAATTATTTCATTTGGAGTTATGGTTGATTTTCTATGATTTTTAGAAGTTTTCCAATTTATTTAGAAATATGAAAATTCCAGTAAATGTATTTACGACGTCAGCACTGCATCACTGTGATGTCAGCAGGTCAACTGCGCTGACCTAGGTCAAACCTGGCCTATGGGTCCCGCATGTCGGTGTAACAGGGTCAGCAGCAGAGGCTGACGTGTGGGGCCCGGTCACCGCTGAGGTGGCAAGGTCAAACTGACCAGTGGGCCACATGCATTAGCTTAATCTAAGCAGGGGAATAACCCTGTGATTAATTAAGGGTGTGGGCCCATTTGTCAGTGACGGAGGAGGTTAGTTAGCCCCGACATTAGTACTAATGACGGTGCCACGTCGGCTGCCGCTGGGGTTGGTCGCCAGCGAGCACGCAGCACGGCGGAGGGCTTCGGGTTCGCGCTATAGGGCACGGATCGACGAGCGGTTTGCGGCTACGGGTTGCTGGAGCTTGCGCGCATCTGATGGAGCAACCAGGGGGAGCTGCGATGGTCTAAGGCGACGGTAGCAGCGAGCTAGGCGGCGGCCGGAGTTCCGGTGCGTGCGGGAGCGGTGTTGCGGTGCGCTAGGGAGCAGGATGGGCTGTGGGTTGGCTCCCTAGAGATGCTAGGAGCATGTTCGCGTACTTGAGAGACACGGAGATGGGCTCTGGCCACGGCGGCGTGAGGTCCGACGGTGGTGAGCTCTCAGGTCTGGCGGGGCAGCTAGCTAGGGGACGAAATCGAGAGTACGGAGTGAGGGAAGGAGAAGAGGAGCTCACGAGGAGTCTGACGAGACACTAAGTGGGCTCGGGGACGTCCTGCGTGCGACGAATCAACGACGGCGATCAACGGACAGAGATGAGGAGGATGGCGGCTCCACAGGGCCTCCGCATTAGCTTTCTTCGATGGAGAGGCGTGGTGCCAGGTGGCGGAGGTGCTGGACTGATCGGGGAGGCAAGGCATCGACGATGGGCGCGGCAGCAACGAGCGGCGGCGTCGGGCACGCTCGGTGGTGGGGAAGAGAGCGAGACAGGGGAGGGGAGAGAGAGCAGCGAGTTAGGGAGAGGAGAGAGGGGTCTCCAGGGGGTGTCGTGGCGCTCGTAGCGGCGTCGGGGAGGCATCAGGCAGGCAGGAGGTGGCGGTGCGGGTGCGTGCGCGCCGCGGTCACGCGCCTCTCGTCCTTCTGGCGAGAGGTTGGTGGTGACTGGGACGGCCAGTGGGCCGGGCCAGCTTTGCCTAGTTGGGCTGCAAGTAAGGCCCAGGTACTTCTCTCCTTCTCTCTTATTTCTCTTTTCTATTTGTTTAATTTTTCTTGATTTGATTTTTATACCAAATCATTTCATAAACTTCTGAAAATTATTATGTGGCCTATTTAAAAGTATTCAAGGCCACTTGCAAACTTTTAGAATTATTGGATCATATTTGAAATATATCAAATATAAATCCAATGCAAATAATTATTGAATAATTCCAAAAGCCCAAAATAAATATTTATGTGATTCCAAAAATATTGGTTTAAGTTTTACTTCTTGCCATTATTTCCAGAGATTAACAGGAACATTTTCTTGGGCTTATTTGAAGCAATTTTTATCTTGGTCATTTTCAAAAATGATTTCTGAGGCTTTCACATGTCCCCATTTCAAGTTCATTGAAATTTAAACATGATGCACACATGACTAGCTAGCCCAGAGCATACCAGAACTAGGGATGTGACAACTCACCCCTACTAAACAAGAATCTCGTCCCAGGATTCAAGACGTGAGGTAAGAAGACTGGGGGGAAACACAAGGCTAACACCATCTTCTCGATCCAATTGCTCTTCTCGAACACAAATGAGGAGCGATGGGAAGAAGCAGATGATAAAGGTTCAAATGTGTAGACAACAATTTCACGCTTAGGTAGGATGGTGGATGGTTTCAATATAGCGATGAAATAATTTCCATGATTCCATTACGGGACACCTCGGGGAAGGTGACTCATAGAATTATTCCATTAAGTGGCAAAAAGAATTACTTTTGATATCTAGATCATTGAAAGTCTTCTTACCAGCCTAAGGCAATTTACAAACGTTCGTTTGAAGGAGTTCAAAGGAATGGTATATCCGGATTTGAATGGATGATGTGGACTACCTTGTTGAAGACAACGCAAGGAATGATTTTTGCTTATCATCAGAAATGGATGGGACCCATGGTAAGACCACTTTTGAAGATGATTCTGAGCAGCAATGGCTGAGAAGGGCAGCCCATGGGAAATTGGCACAAGGCGATGCAAGCTAGGAACAAAATGCAATGTCAGGAATGTTCCAACCATCATATCTGCCTGAGATTCAGATCTGGTTGGTGTCAGGATATTCCATACTCATCATGTCTGAAAAGAAAGTTTGCAACACAATTCGACGAGATGGCGTTGCGAAATTCTCGAGGAATGAACTAAAATAGCAAGCTCCAAAACATGAGCTGGTTCTGCTACACACATGTGAACACGCTGTCCCAGACAAGCATGACCAAGTAGTAGTCTTACAACAAAACACTACCGAGTTCTAACTGGTAACCATCATGCGGATAACAGAGTCCTTGCATAAGTCCTATGATTAGCTCTTATGAAGGAACTTCTTCGCCTTGAACAAATGAGTTAGTGGCTTCGTGTGCTAGGGATACATATGGAGTGAAGGTTGCGAGCCTGTCAAACCATAGCATACTTCGCACATGCATGACCGACTTGGGATGGTACCAGAGGAAACAAAAACAATCTTTCTCGAACTCACGGCGGCAACTTGCACCAAATGCACGTGAATCAGAGAAAGTCACTTCTTTCATCCAACATATTCTTCATGAATGGGACATGAAGATAATGCTTATAAAGTTTCCAACACTAGCTTGATGTTCAACATGAATCATGGGGGAGACAAGATGTTGTTGATGGACTCAATAGCAACTCATCGGAATTTCCATATCACTGGACTTCCACCATTATGTGAACAATGAGATAGTATTGGTCAGACCAAAAGATATAATGGCATATGCTCGAGGAAACCACCACGAGTAAGACAACATTACGGATATCGTTGGTTCTGATTTGATTTGATGATAGCCCATACTCAAATCAAAGTCTGGACAAGACAATAGATTCAACATCTAATCATGAGGAACAATCGATGAAGATATCATGTTTCTTCAACACACACACACACACAAGGATATCCCTTAGTGATGAACTAAGTGGATTAAGCTTCTATCTTCCAACTCTCCAAGTTATTGTTTAGCTCAACAAACTAGCTCAGGGGTATCCAACACAGATTCTTGGAGAAGGGGTGGTTCATAAGAAAACCAACTTGATCACAAACTCAACATAGCGATCAGGTGACAGCCTGGTGACACCTCCGAGAAGATATTTGGAAAATCACGAACCACCGATATGTCCTAAGCTCGAGAACAATCTTGCTTTTCAAGGCAAGATGACATGATCATAAGAGCAATGGATTGATACAATCCTAACTCATTGATCGAAGGGTGCACCAAGAAAATAGACCAGGTAGCACAATCAATCTTAGAATAGTGGTCTAATAAACAACACGCTAAGAATGATATTATTGTCCATTAACTACCAAGCAATAGGGTTGCTAGGAGTATTGATTTCACACATCATAGTTCACTTGTCGGCATCCCGGTTACAACAACACGGGACCGAGGAATGAATAATGATGGCGAGAACTATCACTGCGTCAAAAATTCATGAGAGATGGTGCAATTCTCATGACAATCCTAACATAAAGGGGGTAATACTCTAAGGTAGAACAGAACAAAAGCTGGATTGGCATTTTGATCTGCGAAGTACAATTGCTTTGATCCAATCCTAGATATGGATGAGGTACTGGAGTTTTTTTCTCCTAGTCATTCTGAAATAGAATGGCTTGACAGACCACTAGAGTAATAGGCATTGATAAATATGATTGCCAACTACTCCTTACTATCAATTGATAGATGAAGGTCGGAATATAACTGAAGGGGGACAACTCAAAGAACATATGATTTTTTTCTGAGTTGTGGATTCATGGATTAGCATGTCGAACAGGTTCAACATATTTCTTCCGGATAACCCATGCAGAAAGGAAGGACAGGCAGAATCACAATTTTTGAATGAAAAACTCATCAAGAGCACTCTCGTTGTGATCATTGATTCAAAGATCTTCTGCCATAATGGTTCATGGTATTGGAAGAATGACATACCACGGACCTCAAAGACTATCACAAGGTTACTAATATCTTAAGGGAACTAGCAAATACTAACAACATGAAGTAGGGTGAATCTCGGGTTCAAAACCCAGGAGTAGAATACCTAGTACTAAATGGCATCACGGGATGCTTTCGAGAATAATGGCCAGAATCATCACACCGGGAACACAAAACATGGCTAGATTACTAGGTGATACTCTAGACACCTAGGGTCATAATAATAGCTCCAACACAAATGCCGAGGCAATGAAGTACCTCGACACACTAGTTAGTGTGGTTGATCTGGCACAACGGAACTTCAGAACGGTAAGAAGGAATTTGCAAATGCATCAGACTGTTTAGAAACCTGGGATGACTCGGACAGCATAATGGCTGTAAATGCTCAAAATGATTTGAGACATCCTGCAAATATGGCGGCATAGCCACTCAGCATCACAAACTCAAGGTACTGAGGCCAGCTATGAACATATGGAAGTAGTAGGAACTGAACTGAGGCTTGAACTCAACAATCCTAGGCAACTATGGTTTAGTAACACGTCATCCTGAGAGATAGAAGAGAAGCCTAGTTCTTAACCCCGTAGAAAAGATAAGATGACTCAGATCAGAAGCTCATTAGGATAAGAAGCAAAAAGAGCCTTACGTTCCCCTGCACAATCAATTCCCTTACATAACTAAAGCATTTCTAGACACAACTTCGACCAGCTTGGCTTGGTAATCCTACAGTCAGTCAGGCTCTGATACCAAAGATGTCAGGACTCTGATTCTAAGTCACACCAATCTAGCCTGTAACATCTCATATCACTTTGCGGCCTCACGCACGGTATTCCCACGGGTGTCACCTTACCATGGCCGGGGACCGTTTGCACCTTTTGGCTCACATATCAGAGCCAACATATGACAGAGAACCCGAGCCGACATGACTAGTTGTGAACCCAAAGTGGCACTAAATTACGGGAACAGGCACACATGAATCAACATCGAGCATGTCGGTCAGCAGCGTGTGAATCCAGGCTGTAGCACTGGGCTAACAGGACTCCGAGAACCCGGGCTGTAGCAGGCTAGGCAGGACTCCGGATGTCACCACGTGAAATTTCCCCGAAGGGACAGACACAGGAACGAAGTGAATCAAATGCCGGTTAGTCAAGTGTTTCGGAGCAGTAGTGCTGGGCTAGCAGGACTCCGGTGAACCGGGCTGTAGTGGACTACTATGGCTCATGGAAGCACAAGATTATATTTCCCCATAAGAGAGGCTAGCAAGGATAAACAACTAGGTTGTCGGATCCCGCACACATACCAAGCATTTCAATCATACACACAATATGCTCAATATGTGAAATACAACATGGCATCATAACAAGACTCTACAACTCAGAGTATTTATTCATTAGGCTACGAGGAGCGAGATATTACAAGCATGGGTCTCATGACCCAACATACAGAGCATACAAGCAACAAGCACAAGAGGAAGCTTAACATGTCTGAGTACAGACATCAACAAATGAAAAAGGCTGAGAAGCCTGACTATCTACAAGACCCTCCCAAGGATACAAGATCGTAGCTGAGGTAACAAGCTAAACGCTGAAGTCCACGCGAAACTACTAGCGAGACTGAAGTCTCTCTGCAAAACATAGAATAGGCAAATGTGAGTACAAATGTACCCAACAAGACTTACATCAGAACTAACTACATATGCATCGGTATCAACAAAGAGTTGGTGGAGTTTGACTGCAGCAAGCCATCTTTGACTCGGTGGCTATCCTGAACTACGACTACAAGTAACTCTGTTGAGGTGGCGCACACGAGTCCACATATTCACCATATCAATACTCCAATATGGATCCGCTCCCGTCTCCCTACGAGAACGCCATCCATAGCACTCACGCTTATCTTGCGCATTTTAGAGTATCCACTTTCACTTGTCTATGAACTATGCAAGGGGTCCAAGTTTCCATATCCGAGGAATCCGGCTATTCGAATAGATAATGATAACCCTGTAGGGGTGTACTTCTTCACACACGCTCTCGCCACTTACCACCATGTACACGTCGTGTATCTCGGCAACCTTCAAGCGGAAGCCTGGCGAGTGAGTCGGCCATGACCTGACTAACCAACAAGTCTCTAGTCCAGGTTTATCGCCTATTCGGGTTCCATCCGCAAGGAGATCCGACCGGGGTGTCGCTCACGGCCCCAAACGATGTGTGCAGGGTTCCCAAGCCCACCATCCGGGTGCCACTTGGTACACCGTGCCACTATGCCTAGTCTGTCCCAGGCCCACCTGTACCGAGTGCCACTTGGTAGACTACTAACACTACCTACAAACACGAGAAACTAGTTGCAACTCCTGGATAGAGATCGAGTTGATTAATAAGACGAGAGGGGCCAAGTTACCGGAACCCAATGTGTGGTAGTAACTGTTCATGGATCACAAACACAGAACTCAGTTCCTGAGGACGGCTGCAATGAGACAACCCACCATGTACTCCTACATGGCCTCTCACCGCTACCATTACCAAATCGTGTTCACACACTTAGCTCACATATGGTAGGACATGTTCATCACCATTCCAATTCATCGTTGATGAATCAGACCTGACTCAACTCTAAGCAGTAGCAGGCATGACAAACAAGCATGAATGAGTAGGCACATCAGGGCTCAAACAACTCCTACTCATGCTAGTGGGTTTCATCTATTTACTGTGGCAATGACAGGTCATGCAGAGGAAAGGGGTTCAACTACCGCAGCATGTAATAGTTGAATCGTTGTTGTCCTAATGCAGTAAAAGAGAGCAGGAGCGAGAGAGTGGGATTGTATCAAAATGAACAAGGGGTTTTTGCTTGCCTGGCACTTTCTGAAGAAAGCATAGTTCTTCATCGGTGTCATCGAACTCATCGTCGGAAGCACATCTATCGAGAGGGGACAATCACCGGCAACTGAGAAAGAACACAATCAATGCAATGCCTCAATATGACGCATGATCATGACATGGCAATATGTTGTGATTTGAGCTAATGCATCTAGCTATGATTTAAATGAAGTTGGTTTGAATACATGATTCAAATTCCAACTGCATATATGATTATTTAAATGCCCTTTATTTGTTTTGTTCAAAACAGAGGACAAATATTGTTCAAACATGCATGAAAATGGTACAGATGGATTCCTTGAATTTTTTTGATCATTTTTCATATATAAATTATTTCATTTGGAGTTATGGTTGATTTTCTATGATTTTTAGAAGTTTTGAACATTTTCTGAAATTTCCAATTTATTTAGAAATATGAAAATTCCAGTAAATGTATTTACAATGTCAACACTGCATCACTGTGATGTCAGCAGGTCAACTGCGGTGACCCAGGTCAAACCTGACATGTGGGTCCCGATGTCGGTGTCATAGGGTCAGTAGCAGAGGCTGACCTGTGGGGCCCGGTCAACGCTGAGGTCGCAAGGTCAAACTGACCAGTGGGCAACGGGCATTAGCTTAATCTAAGTAGGGGGATAACCCTGTGATTAATTAAGGGTGTGGGCCCATTTGTCACTGACGGAGGAGGTTAGTTAGCCCCGTCATTAGTACTAATGACGGTGCCACATCGGCTGCCGCCGGGGTTGGTCGCCGGCGAGCACGCAGCACGGCGGAGGGCTTCGGGTTCGCGCTATAGGGCATGGATCGACGAGCGGTTTGCGGCTATGGGTTGGTGGCGCTTGCGCGCATCTGATGGAGAAACTATGGGGAGATGCGGTGGTCTAAGGCGATGGCAGCAGCGAGCTAGGCAGCGGCCGGAGTTCGGGTGCGTGCGGCCGTGGTGCTGCGTTGCGCTAGGGAGCAGGATGGGGTGCGGGTTGGCTCCCTAGAGATGCTAGGAGCACGTTCGCGTACTTGAGAGCAACGGAGATGGGCTCTGGCCATGACGGCGTGAGGTCCGGCGGTGGTGAGCTCTCGGTTCCGACGGGGCAGCTAGCTAGGGGACGAAATCGAGAGTACGGAGTGAGGGGAGGAGAAGAGGAGCTCACAAGGAGTCGGACGAGACGCTAGGTGGGCTCGGGGACGTCCTACATCCGGCAAATCGACGACGGCGATCACCGGACAGAGACGATGAGGATAGCAACGATGGCGGCTCCACAGGGCCTCCGCGTTAGCTTTCTTCGATGGAGAGGCGTGGTGCGAGGTGGCGGTGGTGCTGGACTGATCGGGGAGGCAAGGCATCGGCGGTGGGAGCGGCAACAACGAGCGATGGTGACGGGCACGCTCGGTGGTGGGGAAGAGAGCGAGATAGGGGAGGGGAGAGAGAGCAGCGAGTGAGGGAGAGGAGAGAGGGGTCTCCAGGGGGTGTCATGGCACTCGTAGTGGCGTCGGGGAGGCATCAGGCAGGCAGGAGGTGGCGGTGCGCGTGCTTGCGCGCCGCGGGCACGCGCCTCTCATCCTTCTGGCGAGAGGTTGGTGGTGACTGGGACGGCCAGTGGGCCGGGCCAGCTTTGCCTAGTTGGGCTGCAGGTAAGGCCCAGGTACTTCTCTCCTTCTCTCTTATTTCTCTTTTCTATTTGTTTAGTTTGTTTTGATTTGATTTTTATACCAAATCATTTCATAACTTCTGAAAATTATTATGTGTCCTATTTAAAAGTATTCATGGCCACTTGCAAACTTTCAGAGTTATTGGATCATATTTGAAATATATCAAATATAAATTCAATGCAAATAATTATTGAATTAATTCCAAAAGCCCAAAATAAATATTTATGTGATTCCAAAAATATTGGTTTGAGTTTTACTTCTTGCCATTATTTTCAGAGATTAACAGGAACATCTTCTTGGGCTTATTTGAAGCAATTTTTATCTTGGTCATTTTCACAAATGATTTCTGAGGCTTTCACATGTCCCCATTTCAAGTTCATTGAAATTTAAACATGATGCACACATGACTAGCTAGCCCAGAGCAAACCAGAACCAGGGATGTGACAGAGTGGCCGAGAGGGTGTCATGGCAATAGAGGGGTTTCGTCGAAATGACGTTGGTCCACCCGAATGGGAGTGCGAGGCCATGGGTTCCGTGGTGTGGGTACAGTGTGCTACCTCTGTAGAGTGTATTGAACCTATCGATAGCCGAGTCCATGGTTACGGACACGCTCGAAAGTAGGTCACACCATGGGTCAATGTTTAATAAATCTTGCACACTAAGTTATGAACTTGCATTGTTGATGATGGTGGGTAGACCATCTTGATGCTGGAAACGAAGTATTGGTCATGGTTGTGATCGCTGGAAAGATCACCGTTTGAGACCATGTGTTGGTCATGGTTGTGATCGCCGGAATGATCACCGTTTGGTTACGAGGTAACCTGATCTAAGACCACGAGGTGGGTCCGTTTGTCACTCGAGAGCGATCACCATTGGTAAGCAAGTCCGAGGGGCTTATATCAAAAGAACATGATCACAGCATGCCGGATATATTGTGGCATTAGTAAAGAATTGGTTAAATATCATGATATGGTTTGTCATTATGTTTATGCTTGTTGTGAGCATGCAAGTACATTCAATGTACTGACCTGGCGTGTCATGCCAAATTTCAGGAAAGTGCCGTTGTAAAGGAGTGTTGTCCGAGTATAGATCGTGTCCACATCGGTGTCCCTGTGCTACGAAGTTCCGCTACGATGTTGTTCCACTGTCGCGTAGTTGTGATGATCGAGGACCCTTTATGTTCACTAAATAATGTACATATTGTTCAGCCGCACCGTGTGTGCTGCTTGGCCTCACCACCTGTTGTAATGTAAACTATGATCCACTAGCATCAATAAAGCGGTTGTTTTCTGTACCAAGATGTTGTGTGTTGCCAGAAGACATGGTCTCTGGGCTGGCAATGCATGGTAAACCGGTTGCTCTAAGCCAGGGTGCCACACCTTATGAGTGGTGGTCGGGGACGAGCGATGGTCCTTTCCTACCAATCTATCCCCCTAGGAGAATGCGTGTAGTGCTTGGTTTTTGATGACCTGTAGATTTTTGCAATAAGTATGTGAGTTCTTCACGACTAATGTTGAGTCCATGGATTATACGCACTGTCACCCTTCCATTATTGTTAGCCTCTTTGGTACCATGCATTGCCCTTTCTCACATTGAGAGTTGGTGCAAACTTTGCCGGTGCATCCAAATCCCGTGATATGATACGCTCTATCACACATAAACCTCCTTATATCTTCCTCAAAATAGCCACCATACCTACCTATTATGGCATATCCATAGCCATTCCGAGATATATTGCCATGCAACTTTCCACCGTTTCATTCATGACACGCTTCATCATTGTCATATTGCTTTGCATGATCATGTAGTTGACATCGTATTTGTGGCTAAGCCACCATGCATAATTTTCATACATGTCACTCTTGATTCATTGCCCTTGCCGCTATACCGCCGGAGGCATTCATATAGAGTCATATTTTGTTCTAGTATCGAGTTGTAATCATTGAGTTGTAAATAAATAGAAGTGTGATGATCATCATTAATAGAGAATTGTCCCAAATAAAAAAAGAGAAACGCAAAAACAGAAAGGCCCAAAAAAGAAGAAAAGAAATAAAAGGGGTAATGCTACTATCCTTTTTTCCACACATGTGCTTCAAAGTAGCACCATGATCTTTATGATAGAGAGTCTCTTGTTTTGTCACTTTCATATACTAGTGGGAATTTTCATTATAGAACTTGGCTTGTATATTCCAACAATGGGCTTCCTCAAATGCCCTAGGTCTTCGTGAGCAAGGAAGTTGGATGCACACCCACTTAGTTTCTTTTGTTGAGCTTTCATACATTTATAGCTCTAGTGCATCCGTTGCATGGCAGTCCCTAATCCTTGCATTGACATCAATTGATGGGAATCTCCCTAGCCCGTTGATTAGCCTCGTCGATGTGAGACTTTCTCCTTTTTTGTCTTCCCCACATAACCCCCTATCATTATTCTATTCCACCCATAGTGCTATATCCATGGCTCACGCTCATGTATTGCGTGAAAGTTGAAAAAAGTTTGAGATTACTAAAGAATGAAACAATTGCTTGGCTTGTCATCGGGGTTGTGCAAGATGAGAGCATTCTTGTGTGACGAAAATGAAACATGACCAAACTATATGATTTTGTAGGGGTGAGCTTGAAGTATAAATATTTTTATGTCAATATTACACTTTTGTCTTGAATGTCTCAGATCTGAACATTCATGCCACAATAAAGAAAATTACATTGAGAATTATGCTAGGTAGCATTCCACATCAAAAATTATGTTTTTATCATTTACCTACTCGAGTATGAGCAGGAATTAAGCTTGGGGACGCTTGATACGTCTCCAACGTATCTATAAATTTTGATTGTTCCATGCTATTATATTATCTATTTTGGATGTTAATGGGCTTATTTATACACTTTTATATTATTTTTGGGAATAACCTACTAACCCAAGGCCCAGTGCAAATTGTTGTTTTTTTCCTATTTCAGTGTTTCGCAGAAAAGGAATATGAAACGGAATCGAAACGGAATAAAACCTTCGGGAGAGTTATTTTTGGAACAAAAGTGATCCAGGGGACTTGGAGTGGACGTCAAACAACCACCAAGGAGGCCACGAGGCAGGGGGGCGCCTACCCCCTAAGTGCACCCTCCCCCCTTGTGGGCCCCTCGTGGCTCCACCGACCTACTTGTTCCTCCTATATATATATATTCATATACCCCGAAAACATCCAGGAGCACCACGAAACCCTATTTCCACCGCCGCAACCTTCTGCACCCAAGAGATCCCATCTTGGGGCCTTTTCCGGAGCTCCGCCGGAGGGGGAATCGATCATGGAGGGCCTCTACATCAACTCCATGGCCCCTACGATGATGTGTGAGTAGTTTACTTCAGACATTCGGGTCCATAGTTATTAGCTAGATGGCCTCTTCTCTCTCTTTGGATCTCAATACAATGTTCTCCTCGATCTTCTTGGAGATCTATTTGATGTAACTCTTTTTGCGGTGTGTTTGTCGAGATCCGATGAATTGTGGGTTTATGATCAAGTTTATCTATGAATAATATTTGATTCTTCTCTAAAATATTTTATGTATGATTGGTTATCTTTGCAAGTCTCTTCGAATTATCAGTTTGGTTTGGCCTACTGGATTGATCTTTCTTGCAATGGGAGAAGTGCTTAGATTTTTGTGCAATCTTGCGGTGTCCTTTCCCAGTGATAGTAGGGGCAGCAAGGCACGTATTGTATTGTTGCCATCGAGGATAAAAAGATGGGGTTTATATCATATTGCTTGAGTTTATCCCTCTACATCATGTCATCTTGCCTAATGCATTACTCTGTTCATATGAACTTAATCCTCTAGATGCATGTTGGATAGCGGTCGATGTGTGGAGTAATAGTAGTAGATGCAGAATCATTTCGGTCTACTTGTCGCGGACGTGATGCCTATATTCATGATCATGCCTAGATATTCTCATAATTATGCACTTTTCTATCAATTGCTCGACAGTAATTTGTTCACCCACCGTAGTACTTATGCTATCTTGAGAGAAGCCACTAGTGAAACCTATGGCCCCCGGGTCTATTCTCCTTTATATTAAATCTTCAGTCAACAAGCTATTTCTATTACCTTTTATTTTGCAATATTTATTTTCCAATCTATATCATAAAAATACCAAAAAACATTTATCTTATTATTATCTCTATCAGATCTCACTCTCGTAAGTGACCGTGAAGGGATTGACAACCCCTTTATCACGTTGTTTGCGAGGTTCTTATTTGTTTGTGTAGGTACGAGGGACTTGTGAGTAGTCTCCTACTGGATTGATACCTTGGTGCTCAAAAACTGAGGGAAATACTTACACTACTTTGCTGCATCACCCTTTCCTCTTCGAGGGAAAACCAACGTAGTGCTCAAGAGGTAGCAGGCATCAGGAATAGACATTGGGCCTGGCGGCCCGCACCAAGGGGCATCCAGGCGATGGCCCTGACGCATCAACCCCGAAAGCCTACATGCCCCGCATGATGGACCTGGAGTACATGTCAGGGGAGGCCCTCGGCTCGTTCCCCGAGCCAGCTTGGGAAGAAGGGACGCAAGAGGCTAAGGCCTACCACGAGGCGCCAGGAAGCTTCACCGACCCCTTCAACGACAACAACCGATGGGTACAGCCATATCTCAAGAGCATGCTCACTCTAACCATGGGCCGTAGATGAACCATGCAGCAGCAGCGGCCAGAGACCCCAGGGATGTGGCTCCACCCCCAGCGAAAGAGCCGCACTCGGGACTGCGCTGGGGGCCAGGAGCCAGGGCCTCCCCCGCGACGCATGGAGCAAGGTGCTGCATGGAGGTAGGTCCTCTGCCGGGGAAGGCGACGGCGAGCCTTCCCCCCCCCAGCAGAGGTACCGTGGTCACCTAGGGCGCCGCCAGCATCCCTCTTTCCCCTTGTTCGCATCCTATTTTCCGGATGCCCCAAAGGTGGTCGGGGGCGGCGCAGGGCGGGGCCCTCGTCTGGCAATATGAAGCAATGCTCGTGCCTGTGAAGGTCTCCGCTCATGACACTCTCACGTAATAATGAGTGGGGCTTTACAAACCCCGGAGTCTCCTGAGTGCCGCCCTCAGGCCTCACAATCGCTCTTGCCCACGTCCAAGTGGAAGCACCATGCTCCGTGCTAGCCGTCGACACTGTCCCCCAATGACTATGCGCATATCCAATGAAAGCACTTAGCTCCACGCTGGTGAGAAGACAAGAAGACTAGCTAGGCGCCGGACACGGCAATTTGCTTGTATCTCTTCCTTCGTAACCCGATTCGCCGCCCTTTTGATTTAGATTCGAAGTTCTCTTTGTGTTGTCAAAACAGGGGGAGTTTTCTCTTGATTTGCGCCGATTTCTTGCCTTCTGGTTTCTTGCTTTTCCGAGGGGCTCACATCCGCTTCCCCCCTATGAGCGCCTCGCGAGCGGGGGCTGGGTGTGTTATGGCGCGCCAGGCACGCTCAGGTTGGCCCGACCGATGGCGAGGCCACCCAGGCCAAGGAAACAATCACCGCACGCATATCCTGCATTAGACTAGCTCTCTTGGGCGAGCCGGCAGGCCCCTGGGGAGGTCAAAATCTCGCGGTCACCGGAGAGCTCGCCTCAAAGGAACGCACCCCTGCGACCTCAGGACCCGCACAAGGCTTACTAAGATCAAGATAAGTCTTGGCGACAACCCTGCTCGGGGGCTCACAAGCTCGCGATAGCACATTTCAAGTCCAACTTCAGAAAGACAGAACATTAATTTATACATTACAAGGGGCTCCCCCTCCAAAATTCTCTCACGCCCTGCAGGGCCGTGTCCGAGTCTTTGCATGCAGGTTCAAGCGAAGGAATGCAGGCCTAACTGGACATACTATGCCCAACGCTGTCCTGGTCACTCTCATCCGCGCTACTCGCGCCATCACTGACGTTGTCTTCATTGTCATCCTCCACGCCATCTTCATCCGCCACGACCACTGCAGCGTCGTCCTCGGCGGCGAACTCTCTGACCAGAGCGTCCACATGATTGTCCACCCAGTATGATAGTTTGTCCCGGATAACCCCATGCACTGGGCTATGGAGGCGTCAAAATCAAAGTGTGGGGCGAGGTTCTGAAGATGGCTGAAGACGCATGAGAATGCATTCCCAAGGAGGCCCCGACTCCTCTCCTCGACGAGCTCATGGGCCCTTGCAGCCCGGTCCTCCAGGCGCGTCACGACCTCGGTGAAGAAGCAAAGGTGGCTGGCATAATCTTCCATGTGAGGATGAGGAGCGCTCTCCTCATAGATGGCACTCACGGCTCGATTGGCCCTCACCCTAAGGGCCTGAAGCATGGGAGGATGCTCACGCTGCAACGTCAGCCGACGACACGCCTTGTCCGCATTCTACTTCGGAGGGACGCGATGCCATCGATCCGCTGCTAGAGCGAGAGCAAGTCGGCGCGTGATGATGCCAAGTCAGCCAGGGCCAAAGCCTCAACCGCCTTGGTGGACTTCTCATGCTGCTCCGCCTCGTTTAGCTTTGTCCTGAGGGCGGCGGTCCTGCCCTCAGCTCCGGCCTTCGGGAACTCTAGCTTCAGGCATTACTCATCGGCAAGATCCGCATGAACCTTTGCCACCATCCGGTCGACCTCCTCCTGGACCTTGGCTTCCCGCGCGGTGGCGACATCCTTAGCCGTGGCCACCTAGCGCTCCCTCTCCTCCAGCCGCTCAAGCTCCAGGTTGCGCTCCAATGCCTCCAGCGCCAGTGCCTCCTTGCACTTCAGGATCTCCTCCTTCTCAAAAGATGCTCCCCTCATTGACGCCATGACGGTCATGTATGCCTTGATCCGCAGCTCAAGGGTAGCGTTCAAGGCCTGGAGCACCCGTTTGCGCTCCTCGGCGGCCTTGCGATGATTATCGGCCTCCTCCAATACCCGGGCGCTGGCCTCGCGTGAGGTCGCGAGGGACATCGCGGCCTTTTCCTAGTCGCGCTCATGCCGAAGGTGGCCAAGGTTGATGGTGACCTTCAATTGGTGCCACTCGTGAGGCAGGCAAAGGTCCTCTGTCTCAAGGCGAGCATCGACTTCAACAAGCTCTTCTTAGAGACGGCTCAGCGCACCCATAGCCTCCCGGAAGAGCTCGTGGCATACGGCACCACGCCCCTGCGTGAACTCCAGTGCACGGCCAAGCCCGTCATACGCGCCAAGGGTTGTTGGGGAAGCTTGCGGTGGCCTGCCTACCCCTGGTAGGGGGCTTGAGGCCGGTGCCTTCCCTGCCACCTTGCGGGCTTCAGCGGAGGTGCTGGGTGGTGCGGCCTCGCCACCCAAAGACAAAGCCAGTGCTAGTGTCCCTGCCCAACCACCAGAGATGACCAATGGAGGAGCCCTTGGCACACCTGCTAAACCCCAGGCCGGAGCGTGTAGGGAAGACGCCAGGAAAGCAGGGTCGAGACCCCCCGTCGGCGCATCCACCACTTGGGCAGGCCCTGTGCCTCACGCGGTGGCCGGACGTGAAGGGCTCGAGTCCAAGAGCGAGCTGAGGACTGGTGACGGCGGAACATCGGGAGGCCTCACGGCTGACGCCGAGGGGACCCTGAAGAGCCATCGTTAGGAAATAATGCAACACATAAGAAATCATGAAGATAAGGTACTCACTTGTTCGTAGCTATGTACTTCCTCTGCTTCAGCGGCCGGAAGGCGTCACCACTGCAGCTTGGACCCCCCCCCCCTTTCTCTTGCGGAGTGCTTCAAAGTTAAGGCTACGCTGGCCGAAGCCCCGGGAGTGACCATCAGCGCTCGGGGCATTCGGCGAGGCTCCTAAGGCGGCGACCTCAGGAGCGTCGGGCAGCGGCAACTCTCCAGCCTTCACCTCAAGACTGCTTGTTCAAGCTTTGGGGGCAGCGACCTCGGGAGCTCTGGATCGCGTCGGCTCTCCGTCTGCCCCCTCAGGGCAGGACACCCGAGCCTCGGGAGCTGCCACCTCAGGAGCACTAGGCTGTGTCGCCCCTTCAGTAGCCACCCCGGTGGCCCTTGGCGGTGTTCGCCCCCCTACATCCTCCTCTGGGGCGCGCTCCACGGGGGCGGCAAGCAGAGGAACCACCAACACGGGGTTCTCGCGAGACCCTTCAAGGCTAGCCGGGCGTGACCCCCACTCATTAAAGAGGGGCATCTGCCCCACGAACTCCTCCTTGTTCGAACAACAGTACAGAAGGCAGCCATCCTCAAGAAGCTTGAACGGTGCCGGGTCACCCGTCAGGAGCTCGAGAACCATACGCATCTTTTCTGGAGGAAGAGCGGACACTTGGAGCATCATGGGGTCCCCGCTGCCGAAGAAAACTCACATCGGGCGAGAATGGCACCGAAGCGGGGAAATGCGGCACCGAACGAACTCCCTAAACACCATGGGCTCCATCAACCCAAGATCCTTCGGCCTGGCCTGCCGGCACCAGGCATGAGTGAGTCGATGGTCGACAAGCTTTGCATGCCCCCAGCCGGAGCTAGGTACGGGCGGCTCATGGGGAAGCATGAGCAGAGAGTTGACCACGCTGACGTCCACGAACACCCACCGCTTCCGAAATCCACTTATAGCTGGCGAGAGCTGGAAATCGATACCCGAGCCGTCCATCAACGCCACAGCCTGAAAAGCCATGCACCCCGAGCGCTGGCGGGATTCGACAAGGTGAAGTGAGAAGAAATAGCGAAACAAGGCCATGGAGGGCCCGATGCAGCGCGTGGACTTGGTAATGAGAGAGTATGGCGTTGAAGAAATCGGAGAAGGCAAGGATCAGGCCGGCCAAGAGAGCATGAAGATGAAGGGGAATCTCAATGGCTGCCGTGTCGACCATGGTCGGAAGCGGGCCAAACCACCGTCACCTTCCACTCATTGGAATTGTCGGCGAGCACCGAACGGATCTTGTCCAGCCCTTTTTGATTAACCATCGTCGACCGCTCGAGGGCGGGCTCGAAGGCTAGTAGGGGCACGACCAAGCGCTAGCTCACCTCTTCTTCTTCAACCGCGTCGCCATAGCAGCAAGGGAGGACCAGCGTCAGTTCTAGGAAGGGAGCCGCTGTATTTCACGGAGATGAAGGAGCTGGGGAGAGCAAGGCAAGCAATGAAGGTGAGCCTCCGTTGGCAACGGCGTCCGCCGAGCCGGACGAATATCAAGGCTGCATGGGGAAGTGGGGGCGCCCACGACCCATCAATCGCCACGCATCATCCAAGGCCGCAGGCGGTTGGGGCCTGCGGCGCTACGCACTTGCCCTTTGACTTCGCCTCGAAGCCAAGTACGAGCGCGCCTTGGGCCCGGGGCTACTGTCGGCACCCTGGGAATGGGGGTACCCAGACTTGCCTGCCTGCAGCATACGACGTGGCAACATCGACGGCCCGGTATAGCCCACCTTTAGCAACAACAACCCAAGACCCTAACGAGGCGGACGACACAAAGGCCTCCCTGGGGGGCGGCCTCACCAGGCTGGCCCGCGATGAGCGGAGATATCAAGGCAAGGTGCACCTCGTGAGGTTCACATGACGTGAGCCATGACGACCAAGGCCAGGCAGGCGCCAGCGGGCGCAGCATACCAGTTTCCCGTTTGGTGCCAACGAGGCAAGCGCAGGCGCAGAGTCTTGAGGAATCAAGCAAAGGTTTGCGTATCAGTGCAACAAGACCAAGACCACTAGGACAGCAGAACGGAGGTCATCGTGGAGCCAACCTTGGCGTCACCACTAGAGGCTTTCGCAGGCGAAGACTACTTTTGTCAGGATAACTTGTACTAGTTTTCCCCTACAAATTTGGCCATTGTGGGATCCCTTCCCGCCTTGCATTTGGGAAGAGGACCAAGGCTGCTATAAATAGGACTTAGCCACCACCATAGCAGGGGGGTCATTCAGATCATCCTCTCACCCACTAGCTCATCGAGCTCAAGAACACATCACCTCCTGAGGCTGTTCAACCACTATAGTAGTTCATCCTCAGCCCCTCGAGGCAATCCACCACAAAGCTAGAGTAGGGTATTACACCGCAAGGTGGCCCAAACCAGGATAAACTATTGCGTCTCTTCTCCCTTGGGTTCATCGAGTTAGGTCTAGGAATCGTTGAGCAGGTAGATTGGTGAGGACGAGTTCTTCGCAAGCACCCTAGTGTTCGAACCTCTCAAGGGTCTACGGAACCCCGGATCCGACAGAGCCCACCACATCTATGATGATACAAGGTTTTGTCACAATTATCGTCATAGAAGTGTCGTAAGCATGACAGAAAAAATCGTTCGACCCAAAATGTCACGGATGTGTCTTTTTTTGTAGTGTGAACAATAGCAAAGAAATAGAGGATACGACAGTAACTGCCACATTCAGTGGCTCCAAACCCGGTCAGTGGAAGAAGCCATTCAAAGGTAATAGGGACGATCCATCCAACTTGGACAAAATACTTGAGAGACCTTGCCAGATTCTTGGCACCCCTGACAAGCCTGCCAACCACACCAACAGAAACTGATGGGTTTTTTAATAGGCCTGTAAATTAAATACCAAACATAAGGGGAAAGGACCTCAAAGCGAGGACGATGATGAGCCTCGCCCGCCGAACACTGGGGACACAAACAATTTCCCACTGAGGTGAAAACGGTTAACATGATCTGTGTCAACCACATCCCCAAGAGGGAGCGCAAAGTGCATTAAGGGACGTCTACACCATAGAGTTGGCTACGCCCCAAAATTCAACTCATGGTTGGCTTGTCCGATCAACTTTGATCGCAGGGACCACCAAACCAGTATACGTCATGGTGGTTTGGCAGCCATGGTACTCGATCCTATCATCGACGGGTACCATCTCACTAGAGTCCTTATGGACGGCGGAAACAACCTCAACTTGATGTACAAAGACACTATCCATCAGATGGGTATCGACCCTGATGTCCCACAAGTATAGGGGATCAATTGTAGCTCTTTTCTATAAGTAAGAGTGTCAAACCCAATGAGGAGCAGAAGGAAATGACACATGGTTTTCAGCAAGGTAATGTCTGCACGTGCTAAAATTGTAAGTAACAGAGTAGTTTGATAGAAAGATATTTTGTAACGAGCAAATAATGATAATAGTAACAAAAGTGCAGCATGGTAGCCCAATCTTTTTGAGGCAAAGGACAGGCCAAAACGGTTTCTTATAGTAAGAAAAGCATTATTGAGGGTAGACGGGAGTTTCATCTAGTCACTTTCATCATGTTGATTCGATTCGTGTTCGCTACTTTGATAATTTGATATGTGGGTGGACCAGTGCTTAGGTGTTGTTCTTACTTGAACAAATCTCCTACTTATTAACCCCCTCGCAAGCATCCGCAACTACGAGAAAAGTATTAAGGATAAATCCTAACCATAGCATTAAACTTTTGGATCCAATCGGTCCCTTATGGAATAGCGCATAAACTAGGGTTTAAGCTTCTGTCACTCTCACAACCCATCATCTAATAACTACTCCACAATGCATTCCCTTAGCCAAAATATGGTGAAGTGTCATGTAGTCGACGTTCACATGACACCACTAAGGGAATCACAACATACATACTATCAAAATATCGAACACATATCAAGTTCACATGATTACTTGCAACATGATTTCTCCCGTGACCTCAAGAACAAAAGTAACTACTCACAAGTGATGGACATGCTCAAGATCAGAGGGATATTAAATAGCATATTGGATCTAAACATATAATCTTCCACCAAATAAACCATATAGTAATCAAATACAAGATGTAATCAACACTACTAGTCATCCACAAGCACCAATCTATAGTTCCAGTAACAAGATTGAACACAAGAGATGAACTAGTGTTTGAGATGAGATGGTGCTGTTGAATATGTTGATGGAGATTGCCCTCCCCAAGAACGGAGAGTTGTGGTGATGATGATGACGATGATTTCCCCCTCCGGGAGGTAAGTTCCCTCGGCGTAATCGCTCCGCCAGGGGGCAACAGTACTTCTGCCCAAGTTCCGCCTTGAGATGGCGGCGCTCCATCCTGAAAGTTCTCCCCTTATTTTTTCTAGGTCAAAATGACTTATATACCAAAAGATGGGCACCGGAGGTGGGCCTAAGTGAGCACAACCCACCAGGGCAAACTTGGGCTCCCTGGCGCGCCCAGATGGGTTGTATGCCCACCTGGTGGGCCTCCTCTGTTCCTATATTCTTCATATATTCCACAAAAATTCTCCGTAAAGTTTCAGCTTGAACTAGTACAGCAAGCTCCTAAATAAACGGTTTAAAACCCCTTTCCGCGACAGCATTTGGAACTATCGCCAAGTGAGTGTGGGCGATAGGGGGGTCCTTCCCACAGGACCCAGAAAACCATCGGGGATATGCCCTCCTGGCACACACGTTCGGCAAAATGAGGTCGTGTGCGACCGGCGAGCGCTCAAATATGGAAATACGTGTAGTAGAGCTAAAGAAAATACAATTATACAACAAAATTGTTTCCGGCCGCAAGTACATCCCACACAATCAGTCCCCGCTAAACATTTCTGTTCGTATGTACATCCCACACAGTCGCTCGAAGGAAAGTGTTTCCATTCACAGGTACATCACATACAATTAATCTTGTTAAATCGCTTGCGTTATTGAATATATCACACACGGTCCGTGGAATAAACTGTGTGGCAAAGGTTGTCCATCACACACAGTTTTCATGTGATAAACGTTTACGCAAGGTGGCATAACACAAACAATCTTCAAGAGAAAGTCGTGTGTGATTGTTCATTGATCCAACACGGTTTATTCCTAGAAACTCTGTGCATTGCCTGAGGTCATCGCCCACGGTATTTTTTAACAACCGTTTGCAATAGCAAAACCCAATTAGCAGGCTAATTCGCCACTAGCAGGATAATTATTCGATTATCATAATCCATTTATTAATCTAATTGACAGTTCATATTAAGCACACAATATATTTCATTTTCATAATTGAAATACATCAGAGTACAACATCATATAGCTTTAGCACTCAGCTACCCCATTACACAACTACACCCAGACCAAGTTTCGTATGCAACATCTATAACCTTTCAAATTAGCAACATATACGGTACATAGAAAGATGTATATCATCTGGGAAACTACCGAAACAAAAGGCGAATATTGAGCCTTCATTGATGTTGAAGGTCTTCGTAACTTTAGGCCAGTGCCTGTGGATGATTTACCGTCCATCCTTCGTCCTCTTTAGGAACACTTCAATATTGAACCGTGGGTGTTGTATGAATACCTTCCTCGCCTCCTGACCATACAGGTGGTTTGAGAGGTAATCATCAGTGAACTGCTTTGGAAAGGCCTAGAAACAAGGATGTGCATAAATATCTTCTCTATATTGGAAATGGGGCAAATGAATAAAAAAGGCAAGGTATAATAGTTGGTACCATCCTGTAGTGAACTGATGTCTTCTTCATTGTGCAGACAAAGATCTTGTTGTTTTTTTTGCTAATTTCTTTATCCTAACAATCTTTCTGAGTTTCTTGACTTGACTGATATTCATGGACAACTCATTTCCCCATATGCAAAAAGGGTCGAATAGAGGGTCAAAACCTCTGACAGCAGGACCTACATGTGCAAGACCAAATTGTTAAAAACCTAAATATTAGAATGGTTCCTGCAATTGCACAATAATGTGCTATTAGACAACGGACCATGCACGTGCTAACCTCGATTTGTAAACCTCAGTGCTTCCCATTGTTTCCCTGCAACACATATAAGGTAGTTAGTCATCAGGTTAAGTAAGGGTTCGCATCCTATCAGTAAAATATGTTGATGAAAAATAATCACATTGCAGATTCATGAGATTAATTCAAGCCACAAGGAAAACCCATTTATACAAATCAAGCTTGATCAAGAACTAGGAAATATAGCACTTGTATATGTTTCTCATTTATTAAGTGCAGCCAAATTTGATTTATTCCTCACATGCACAACAATACAAAATTCTACCGACGACAATTGGACATCGCATTGCAGAATTGAACCAAGCAGTTAACTAAACACGACAACAAATGAAGCGAACATTAACTGAGCACCACATTGCATAATATAACATTGAACCAATTAGTTAACTAAACACCACAGCAAATGAACCAAACATTAACTGAGCACCACATTGCACAATATAACATACTCCTAATAGAAGATCAGACAGTTAACCAAACAGTTAACTAGAGCCAATTGTAGCAATTGTATTTGTTTCTCATGTATTTACTACAGCCAAATTCAATTTATGCCTCACATGGTATACCATAATAGAATGCGCCCACAATTTTGTACATATAAATTCGATTTATTTCTCACATGGAAGACAATACAAAATTGCAGCTTGAAGAATTGAACATCACATTTGCAGAATTGAACCAGGTAGTTAACTAAAGACGACAACTAATTACCAAAACAGTTACTAAGTGAGCACCACACTACACGACATATAGAACATATACACTAAAAGTGCACCACACTACAAAACAGGTATGGTAGTAGCGCCCTTCGACAAACCACGCTACTGCTATCAAATTAGTAGTAGCACACTTTTAGGGTAGGGCGCTACTGCTAAGTTTGAACTTGTCCACAGGACTGTAACGCCCTTGATGCGGCTATATCTCCCACGTGTCGAAGCATGACTTAGAGGCATAACCGCATTGAAAGCAATGTCGCAAGTGAGGTAATCTTCACAACAACCCATTTAAATAAATAAAGGGGAAAGGTACATAGTTGGCTAACACTCACCATGTCGCACAAATACATAAATAAGTCATTACATTCATCCAATACACTCAAGGTCCGACTACGGAACCAAAAGAAAGATCAACCCCCAAATGCGACAAAGTCCCCGATCGCGCCAATTGGGCACCACTACTGATCATCTGGGAAAGACACGTAGAAACGGCGAGAGTCTTCATCGAACTCCCACTTGAGCTCGGTCATATCATCTGGAGCGGTATCATCGGTCCCTGCATCTGGTTTTGGAAGTAACCTGTGGGTCACGGGGACTCGGCAATCTCACACCCTCGCGATCAAGACTATTTAAGCTTATGGATAAGGTAAAGGTATGACGTAGAGCTGCAGCAAGCGACTAGCATATATGGTGGCTAACATACGCAAGTGAGAGCGAGAAGAGAAGGCAAAGGCACGATCGATGAACTATGATCAAGAAGTGATCCTAGAACAACCTACGTCAAGCATTACTCCAACATCGTGTTCACTTCCCGGACTCCGCCGAGAAGAGACCATCACGGTTACACATGCGGTTGATGCATTTTAATTAAGTTAAGTTTTTAGGTTATCTACAACCGGACATTAACAAATTCTCATATGCCCATAACCGCGGGCACGGCTTTCGAAAGTTCAAATCCCTGCAGGGGAGTCCCAACTTAGCCCATCACAAGCTCTCACGGTCAATGAAGGATATTACTTCTCCCAAGACAATCTGATCAGACTCAGCATCCTGGTTACAAGACATCTCAACAATGGTAAAACAAGTCCAGCAACACCACCCGAATGTGCCAACAAATCCCGATAGGAGCTGCACATATATCATTCTCAGGGCACACTCAGATGAGACATCCTACGAGTAAAACCAACCCTGAAGATGCCCCGAGGTGGCCCCGCAGTCTACTCGGTCGGACCAACACTCGGAGGAGCAATGGCCCAGGGGGTTTTAAATAAAGATGACCCTCGGGCTCCGGAAACCCAAGGGAAAAAGAAGCTAGGTGGCAAATGGTAAAACCAATGTTGGGCATTGCTAGAGGAGTTTTATTCAAGGCGAACTGTCAAGGGGTTCCCATTATAACCCAACCGTGTAAGGAACGCAAAATCTAGGAACATAACACCGATATGATGGAAACTAGGGCCGGCAAGAGTGGAACAAAACACCAGGCATAAGTTCGAGTCTTCCACCCTTTACCAAGTATATAGGTGCATTAAGATAAATAAGATAATATGGTGATATCCCAACAATAAACAAGTTCCAACAAGGAACGATCTCCAATCTTCACTTGCAACTAGCAACACTATAAGAGGGGCTGAGCAAAGGAGTAACATAGCCAAACAACAGTTTGCTAGGACATGGTGGGTTAGAGGTTTGACATGGCAATATGGGAGTCATGATAAGCTAGTAGTAGGTATTGTAGCATAGGCATAGCAAAAGAGCGAGCATCTAGCAAGCAAAGATAGAAGTGATTTCGAGGGTATGGTCATCTTGCCTGCAAAGTTCTCAGAGTTGTCTTGATCCTTGTAAGCGTACTCAACGGGCTCCTCGATCACGTACTCGTCTCTCGGCTCTACCCAAGCAAGAACAACAAGCAAAAGGAACATAATCAACCACATGCAATGCTCAAACAACATGATGCCAAACATGGTATGATATGCGGGATACAACATGTGATGCATATGCATGATTTGGAAAGGAATGATTGAACCTGGCCTCAACTTAGAAATCCAAGAGTTCCACTAGAAAGAAGAGTTGATTTCGGTGGAAAGCGGTATAAAGATCACGAATCGGATGCACGGTTTGGAAATGGCAAGCAAGACAAATATGGCACCGGTCTGCAATAAACAGCAAGTAGCCTTCTAAATGCATCAAGATATATAAGCTACTGCACTCAAACATGGCAACAAAAAAAATGGCAAGGATCCACTCATGATGCTTGACAAAATATGAACACTGAGCTACGGCTAATTCAACGAATAGCAAGGTCAAACAAGCATGGCAAAAATGCAAAAGATAACAGGTTTCAGACTTTATGAAATTAACAGCATGTCAGGAATTTATCATCAGGAAGCAATGTTTAGAGCATGATAACTACATGCTACGGGAACATATCATGGCAAAGCAAGGAATGTACTGAAGCTACTCAAAACATAAAACAAAAGTCCCTTAGTGACCATGAGCCAAAAGGGATCAGAAAATACAATTGCAAGCATGTGAACATAGCAAAAACATAAACATATTCAGACTTGGTGAAAAACTGGAGCATGGCAAAACATATATCAAGTAGGCATGTTTACGAGCTCGATGCACTCACTATGAGGCATTGTATGACAAACTAAGCATACACCCTGCAAATAGACATGGCATAGAAGCGATACATGGCAAGAACAACAACATAGCATGCATGGATCAACAACAAAATGCTCGGCAAAATTGCTAAAAATGTTAACAATCTGCCAGGAACATTTTATAGCAAAAGTAGAGCTCGATTGACTCAAGCTAGGGTGCTCCATAATTGCAAACAAATACATGGATGGATAGAGAACAACATTATCTACAAAACATTCTTACTGATCATGCTCAAAAGAGGCACGAATCACTAGGAAACAACATGAACATATGGCATAAAAATAATGACAGGGCAAGGACTTAGTGAAATTCTAAGTCCCTGAAATCAGCATCATTGAGTAAGCTACTTTGCATGCTTGTGCTAGTCACCACAAAGATCACAAAAATACATGGCATACACCCCTGTAAAGATGGCATGGCATACTTCAAAACACATGTAGAGCTCAGGATCATAGCATGCACACATTAATCATGGCAAAAATGACAAAAGTGCATTTGCTGAAATAGATCTGAAACTATCATCGCATAGCCCTCTTCCAAAAGCATTTCGGGCATCAAGATGAGCTCAAATGAAAATGATGCAATGATATGAAATGATGTACTCGTCGAGACGAACATTTTGATATGCTACACGCACCAATCGGAGCTACGATGATGAAGTTATGATGCGTCAAAGTATGCAAATAAACTAGGGTTTCGGGGGAAAAGTCAACCCGAGGTGGATCCAGATCCAGATCGGCGCGGATTACGAGGTTCACCAAAGATGCACTGTTCACCAGAGTTACTGTAGTAGTGAGGACGAGGTCGCCGAATCAGTGGCCGGAGCGGATGTCGCCGGCCGGAGTTGGGGCGCGGTGGAGGAGCTCGGCGGAGGGCGGCGCTCCGGCGGATCAGGCGAGTCGGCGGGACGGCATCGGCCGGTGAGGTAGCGGTGGTCGCGGTCGTCGACGCCGGCGGTGGCGCGCGGCAGCTCCAGGCGGCTCGGGCGGTCGGTCGCGAGGAAGAAGACGGCGGGCACGGGCGCGGCGCGTGGCCCGGCTACACGACGAGGAGGGCCCGGCCTGGGCCTCGTGGGCCGGCGAGGCTGAGGCGGCGATGTGGGCGCTTCCGGGACAGGTGGCAGGTCCCGGTTGGGCGGCGGTGGCGGCGGATGATGTCCGGCGTGGGCCGGACACGTCCGGTGCGCGGAGGAGCGGATTTGCTAGGGTTAGGGGTGGAAGATCCGAAAATTTCGGGGAGAGGCTAAATTTATAGGTAGGAGGAGCTAGGAGGCTCCAAATTGAGCACGGTTTGCGGCCACACGATCATGATTGAACGGCCTAGGTGATGGAGGAGGTTTAGGTGGGTTTTGGGCCACTTTGGAGGGGTGTTGGGCTGCAACACACACGAGGCCTTTTTGGTGCCTCGGTTAACCGTTGGAGTATCAAACGAAGTCCAAATGGCATAAACTTGACAGGCGGTCTACCGGTAGTAAACCAAGGTCGCATGATAAGTCTCAGTCCAATCCGAAAACGTTTAACACCCGCACACGAAAAGAGGTAGAAAGGGACACTAGAGGACATAGGAGCGCCGGAATGCAAAACGGACAACGGGGAAAATGCTCGGATGCATGAGACGAACACGTATGCAAATGCAATGCACATGATGACATGAAATGAGATGCATGACAAAGAAAAAAACACACGAAGGAAAAAACCCGACAGCCAGGAAATGACATAACTTAATGCAGGAAAAGGCAAGAGTCGGAATACAATTAAGGTAGGTTACATCCGGGGTGTTACAAGGACGGGCCCAGCTTAGCAGTAGCGAGTTTGTGAGGAGCGCGCTACTGCTACGGATTTTAGTAGCAGCACGTTTTATTTTCCCACGCTACTGCCAAAGCTATTTTGACATAACCCCCACGAGGGCTTCCCTCCTCTGCTTTCTCCCTCAATTCCCTACTCTCTCTTTTCCCCTCGTCGCCTCTGTCGTAGCCCCTGCCCTCGCCGGAGCCCCTGCCCTCGCTCTTCGTCGGAGTCTGCCCTTGATGTCGCTGTGCGCCTGTGCTCCTCCCCCTCGATCTCGACCTTGCCGGAGCCCCTGCCCTCGCTCTCCGCCGCCGTCTCCCTCGACCCCGCCTTGCCGCCGTCTCCCTCAACCCTGCCTCGCCGCCGTCTTCCCCGACCACGCCTCGCCGCCGTCTTCCCCGACTCCTCCTTGCCGCACCTCGGTGCCGCCGTCTCCCCGACCCCATCTCTCTCTCCAACCTCTGTAAGCACTCTCCCCTCCCCTCTTCTCTGCTCTCTGCTCTACTCTCTCTCTCTCTCTCTGTGTGTGTGTGTGTTAGTGTGAACCCTAGCTATTTAGTGCTAGTTAATATGAACCCTAGGCTATTTTTAGTGCTAGTTAGTTAATTACAATTAGTATGAACCCTAGTTAAAAAAACCTAGGACAAATTATTGGCTATTTTTAGTGGTACTTAGTATGAACCCTAGGTTTCAAACTATTGCTATTTTTTAATTAAAACAATTGTTGCTATTTATTATTATTTTAGTTAAAGAAATTGTTGCTATTTAAAAAAATTCTTGCATTTTTCTTCAAGTTCTATATTTTTCTTCCTACTATATGCAAATTTGAAGTGGACATGTGATATGTGGACATGTGATTTGGACATGTCACATTTGGAATTTGGACATGACATATTTGTACATGTGATGTTTTGGACATGTTATATTCGGAAAATGATGATTACGTGCACGGTAAATGATCTGAGCGGTTCTCGGGCGCCAGCCATAAATGTTTCAAAAGCAGACATGAAGCAGAAGCTAGTTACTTGAGGTTCACGCTAACGTGAGAGAGGACTCATAACCGCCGCCTCATGTACTGTATAGTTTCGCTCTCACTCATAGTGATAGCTCTTCTTGTCTATATCATTGTTTAGATGGATGACGATGTAGTTGCAAGTATTTGAGGCATCTCATAACTTGTATCGCTATTTCGAGAGAGACATCATTTTGTGTTGGATGATGATTATGGTGATGACATGATCGATTTGATGAGGCTATTTGTATGTGTATGATATGGTCAGATTTGTATGTGTATGATATGCTAGAGACTATTGTATAAAACACTAAACAAAATTCAGTAGCACAAAATATGGAGCAGAAAAAAAATTAGAAACTAATAACAGTAGCGCGGGGTATGGCTTTAGTAGCAGCGAGGTCTTAGCAGTAGCGCCTTTTATACTAGGGCGGTATAGATATTAGTAGCAGCGCGTTTTTACGGCGACCGCTACTGCTATCCCTAGATAGCAGTAGCGCGGGTCAGCACGCGCTACTGCTAAGCGTTAGCTGTAGCACCGTATCAGTAGCGTAGCTGCCCGCGCTACTGACAAGCATTTTACCCGCGCTACTACTAGGCTTTTCCCTAGTAGTGGGTGGACGACGGCGAGGCCTAGGAAGGGGACGATGCGAAGCCGAGGAAGACGCGGTAGTGGATGCCCACGCGGAGAGGAGTACGAGGGTTCATTGGTTCGGCTGCGGTGTAAGGCTGCTGTCGCCGCAGAATAACAGGGGGAGTGGGTGAGTGGAGGGATGGCCTGGCCAGCGGTGGGAGTAGTATGGGGACGGTGAGGCCTCCGCGTTAGCACAGCCGGCAACGGGAGGCAGGAGCATGTAGCACGACTGGCGCTGCTTTGGGCGGCTGGGGCAAGAAGACCAGAGGTTGAAGAAGCACTACGGCCGTTGGATGGACATCATTGACCACGCCGCGCCGAGAGCACCAGGGCAGTGGACGGCGGCGAGGCCTACGAAGGGAACAACACGGAGCCGGGGAAGACACGGCAGTGGCTGCCCACGCGTTGGAGAGTACGAGGGTTGACTGGTTCGGCTGTCGTCGCTGGAAAATAACAGGAGGTGTGGGTGATTAGAGGGATAGACAGGCCAGGGATGCGAGTATGATGGGGCCGTGAGGCCTGCCTGGCAGCACTGCCGGCCACGGGAGGCGGGAGCAGGCGGTTCGGACGGTGCTGGTTTGGGCGGCTGGGGCAGGAAGATCAGAGACTGAAGAAGCACGATTGCCGTTAGATTGACATCTAACGGTCTGACGCTGGTAGAGTCGATTGTTGACTAAGTTTCTTTTTTGAGAAACCTTGTGTACGCATGAACTTAGTAGGCCCACAAGTCAGCATCCAAATCTGTGGCAGACAACATAAAGCCCATTTGCTATTTTTTATAATTTGTAGCCCATTTGCTAATTCTTAAGTAATTTATTACAGCCCATTTTCTGCCCAGGACCACGGTCAAAAAGTTCAACCTTATTTTGCATATTTCAGTGGAGTCCGAATTGTTGTAATCCCGAAATGATAAACATTTTTTAAGAACTTATTGATTTGCCAAAAAAATGTTTTGTTTTTGTAAGAAAATAAGACGTGGGACAATTGAGTTGGTGTAAGGGAAAACCAGTGGTAAAAAATCAGCGCTAGGTGGGAAAAACAACAAAAATAAGGATGTAAATATGAAATGGGAATTTTATTGTTTTCAATATAATGATACATGTATATGAACTAGTAAAACTATAGGTAGAGATTAGAAAACGGATGTAGGACATGCGTTTCAAGAGGATAATAGAACTGGGCTGTGTGTTTGATTCAGTAAAAAAACTGCCTGTGGATGTTGTAAGACAAAATATAACTAACGCTAGTGGGCCAAAGGCCAGTAGATACCTGCTGGATCTTTCTTCCCCGTTGTCATCATGGGATGGGCCTATTAAAAACAAAACCAACCCTGGGCAGTCTACAGCCCAGTTGAAACTTGCTCGACCTGAAAAAACAATATACGTGCTCAATAAACAAGAGAATTTTGCAAGTACAGACTGATAACTGGGATGCAGCATGGATATTATTTTTTTTATCATGATAATAAGTGCATGCACTTGTTTTGAAAAAATTGGAGAACTTGGAATTCGAACGGCGAGTGCTTATGCTACCCATCAAATAAAAATCAGGTGCGTGAAAATTCATTTCGAAACAAATGATTCAGCTTTATATCCACGTCGACCCTCGGCATGATGGTTGGAAGCAAATGCAAGGTCATACCAAAAGATCGTTAACAACAATACCAACTTGCGGACGACAAGGTAGTACAATTACCAATACCAAACTAACTTATAATCTTTTTACTCTTGGCCCTAGTGTTCGTCTAGTAGAAAATCTTGCAGAGGACTAGCTCCCGCTCCTTCTCTTGCTCCAGGTCCCCGAGGTGGTAATGGTGCATCACCCAGTTGGTCCTCTGCTGGTCGAAGTTCTTGTTGGTATGCAGCACCAGAACCTTTTTTGCTGCTCTTCTGCCGGCCGTTAACCATCACCGGCAAGGTATTGCCGGTCTTGTGCCACATCGTGTGCATGCCGCACTCCGACTGTATCTTGTAACGCATCCACGTGCCCCTTTTGAATGCCCTGGAATTGCACTTGAAGAAATGCTTCCTTAGGCCACTTAGTGTGATACTTGCAGTATTGTGGAATACAGGTTTTAGTGTACCTAGTTGGCATTTTCATAACATCTTTGGCATGTTGCAGTCACTTGTTTCACTTTTTATTAACTGTCAAATTGTAATTGCTTCACCAGGTATGTGTCTAAAAAGAAAAATAGAGCTATAAACAAAGGAATATGTTTGTGCAAGTAGACGGCCGATCGGTGTCTTACCTGGAAGTTTCTCAGGTTGGGTGTAGCATATGTTGTGCTCGCTGTCGATGGTTGGTATGAACAAATTGATGAGAGACTAAAATCTCGCGCTGTCAGCACTCACTTTGGCCTCAAGGTGCTCGATCAGCTCCTGATCCGTGGGATCGAACTTGACGCCAGCCGGTAGCACCGACCAATCCTTCTTTGACTTGCATCAGTAATTCTAGTTATATGGTACTCAATGTATGATCATTTGACTGTTCTAAGTGAATGATGAAAGATTTCGACAGATAAGTGGTACTCCAAATCTGAAGCCCAGAATACCCAAACACTCCACCGGGATTCTTGTGTCACCTCACGCTCAGCGTGTTGTCACGTCAATTCAATGTGTAGAGATGATGAATAATTTGTCCGACGTATACTAGTACTGCTACTTTACTACTTACTAGTCGTATTTAGTGTCACAATTTATACATAGGTTTAACTAACAAGTATGCACTTGAAGCCTAACTGATATATATGGCTTCTGCACAACATCTCCATCATCATTATCAGTACATCGTACGCAGGTGAGTTAGGATGCACTTGATCCTAGGAAGGTACCTATCCTTCAAACTAGAGGAGTGCTTCAAACTAACAACAGTACATAATATCCAACAAAAGAGGGTCGTGCTACAACAGCAGAATACATGGCTCAGTCTAGATATCAACACGAATCAAGTTGTGCATATTTGCTGTTGGCATGAACCACATCGCCGCATGTCGGGTTTGCAAAAGCTATCCATCGCATGGAAGCTTGATGCCTTTCACACACTGAAGATTATCTAGCAACAAGCTGTGTCGATGAATCTCTGGATATGGTGATTCATGAAACTCATGGTATGATGTGTAAACACAGCCCCCCCTCGCGAATGGAAGTTGCATAGCACAATAATCATCGCCGGTGATATGATCGATGATTGGTTGGATGATCGGATAATTGATCCCGAGGAACAAGGAGTGGTTGCCGAGGCTGTAAACCCGCCTCCAGTTGAATACGCCTGGCCCAACGGAGCTGGGATCTTTCTCGAACACGAAGCAACCATAGCCATCAATGCCACGAACGCCCCACGCATTGTAGTGCATGTGGTTTGATGTAATGGTTTGGTCAATTTGGTATGTGCGAATGAGCATCAAATGACCGCCGTCAGCTGAACGAGCGATAAAGCACCACCCATCGGCTGGTATGATTCCAGGTCCTCGAATCATGAAGGCCAGCGCATTTGCGTCTGCTGCAACAATTCAAATTGGATACCAAAAGGACAAAAATAAAAAATCATGTTCAGAGTATGTGTGGAATTAAGATTATTATAACAGTGACACATATCATAGACACAGAATTGCAATGTTGTGGTCATAATCATACCCCAAGTTAAAAAAATAAGCCAATGGCTTTCATATTCTAGCAATATGTGATGGTTCAAACATCATGTAACAATGAGAGGAAAACAGCTATGAGAGCGCCTACTCATATTCTACCATAGCACTTACTACTACTGTTCTCATATCAACTCTCGGCAATAACATGCGTTGTTATAAGAATCTTGTAAACGAGAGTAACAAATAGCAATCATGATGTAATGCTCATAATATGTATTCTAACAATCATTAGATGCCAATTGTTCTCATATCAACTCTAACAATAACATGTGTGGTCATAAAAATCTAGGAAATGAGAGGAACATATAGCAATGATGTGGTTATAGACATGCTATGCATTCTAAATTTGTAACAAATGAACAGGCAGTCGTATTCATAAGGTAAAGATGAGACGAGATAGAACAATTACATGACGATAGATTCCACCAGTATAGGCAGCCAATCTGTGCGTCGACCGCATAAATGATGCCATCATGCACTATAGCATCAGACAGAAATGTTGCCTCAACAGGATTGATGATGAGCCATAACCATGTATGGCAACCGGATTCCAGATAGACTAATCCCAAGTCGAACAAGGCAATGAGCTTGTAATCCATGTAGTCTTCTGATGGTGTGGGCACTTCGTAGATTACAACTTTCTGCAAACAGAGGTCGAGCCAAAAGCTTGACGCGTCTCGTGCGCAGTAGGCAGGAGTGTCCGGCGGGCCGCGAGACTCGATGGTGGTGGTATCCAATGATGGAAGGGTGATCTCTCGCTAGGTGTAGATATCCATGAGACGCCACTGACTACCGGTGTGGTGGATGAGGACGATCCAGTTGGCCTTCATGCCCACCCAGTAGTGGCCGCGCATGAAGGACATGTGGACGGGTAGTGGTAGCATGTCGAGGGGCACCACAACAACCTCTGTAGGATCGTCAAGTCGGTGTCTGGGCCACCTGCGAGGATCGAGCATCAGCAAGCAGGGTGTCTTGAAAAGAGTCGGCCGGTTGCAGACGAGTAGACGGTACAAAGACATCGAGCATGCGGCCAGACGGACGGTGCTGAGTAGGTCCATACGACTATAGATCAGCTCCAAGAGAACATTGGGGAGGGAATTCCAATCGCTGCTCTGCGTGTCAGTTGGTTCTGCCATTGGGGTTGTCGGTGCCTGCGAGCCAGCGGGGAAGTGGGTTCGGGTGGGCGAGCGAAGAAGCTTCTCCTCGTGTGGCCGAGCAGTGAGCGGGGGGATATGGTACGCGCGAGCTACCAAGGAAGATGGCGTGGGCGGGCGAGCTGTGAGCGGGGGTAAATGGTGTGCGGCCGACGATGGGGAAGAGAGGAGGAAGAAGAAGAGAGGAGGAAGAAGAAGTGATGGCAGTACTGGGTAAGGCTGATTTAGTAACACCAACACACTGGTTCAGCTTATTAATTATGTGTCCCATCTGCTATAGCATGTATTGTCACATCACTGCGAAGACTAGATGAATAGTTCTCTCTGACCGAGATGGGGAATAATGGATCGCGAGGACTTCCTTTCTACAGTATCCCTATGCCTCTACGCTCACTTCACTCATTTTGCTCCATACCTAGTCACTTGTTGAAATATGTAAAAAGACAAATACTCCGTATTGGGGGACAGAGGGAGGCTTTTACTCCGTACTATTTGGGAACAGAGGGAGTATCACCATATGGAGGGAATAGAGGAAGCTTGAAATATGAACATGTCAATGGGAGGGAGTAAGCCCCATGCATTCATGCATGCAACATGCAACACTCACACGTACACATGGATGCACGCAACACTCACGCACCCATGCGGCACACAACACACAACGCAGCACACGCTCACGCTCTAGTGCTCAACCTACTCCCTACGTCCGTGAACGACTGTACATTTAGAGATTTACACATTGACCAGGGCATAATTAACACCCAGAAGTAGCAGACTTATGTGTGCATGCAACCATTGAGATAAGAAGATTAAATGAAGGCCGTTGCATGCTGTAATTAAGGATAGACATGTAGCCTATACCTACAACACAAGTTGGTGCATTAGTCAATCAATATCGATTTAGATTAAAGGCTAAATGCATTGTAAGTGTAGATGTACATCTTGTACTACACTCTTTGTTTTATAGCCGATGTGCACTCTTTGTTGGAAGACCGAGGGAGGACATGTGCATGCACTCACATACACAGCCAGGGCGGTTCGCGCACAAGGGTTGGACTCGTGTCGCGCCTGCATAAACTTTTGTTTAACTGATTTCTTTGCTCTGCCAACTGACAGGTGGGACCCAGAAACCAGGTGACAATTTAACCAGTCAACAAAGTGCCACGTCGACTATGTGGCCGGTCAGTAGGGTGCAATACGGTTCTCTACGATGAGCTAGTGATCGTATAATCGCCGCAAAACTATATATAGTGATCGTAAAGAGCATATTGTTACATATGTTGACCGCCAGTGTATTTTTGTCATTTCAAATTAAGCCATATTAATCGGAAAGGACGCAGTATGGACTACTACTACTAGTACTAGTACTGCTTTGATGTGTCCCGTCAACTCGCCGAACGAGGACAAGCTTGCTTACTATGCCTCTCCCTCGCCCACGCGTGCGGTGGTTCGCAGGACAAGGAGAGGGTTTTGACTACAGCGCCCTCTCCCTCTCCCTATACCTCTCCATCGCCCTCGCCCTCGCCCTCGCCCTTGCGGTGGACGTGCAGCAGTTCAACCGGTGTCAGATTGCCAGAAGCATATTGTACTATAGTATCATCATTGTTGGACCTTCCGAAGAGGCGAAGAGCCAAGTGCAAGGTTCACACGAGTACGAACTATTGAACCTCCTGAAGAGACAAAGAGCCAAGCGCAAGGTTTTAGAGGAGTTGTCTTCCTAGTAGGAGTGTACTACAGCTACAGCGAATGATGCGACTGTATGATGCCGCCACGTCACGTATATCCAAAGTTGTGCCACCTTTTTTTCTCAAAGAGCGTGTTGGAGCCCGTGCAACCACCACACAAGTTGCATGTACACATAACACATTTACTAGTAATAAATTCTAAAGGACAAATGCCAGTATGCCACACAAGTTCATCCCCAATTCAAGTGATAAATTTTTGCACGACTAGTCTACATATATTCACAGCGCTACCGTTCACAATTATCGTACTCCACATACACATTATAGATGGGCTCCATGTCCTCCTCCAGGTTCTAGTCCCAGGTGTTCTTCATGGATGGCACGATCCATAGCGGTGGGCAACGGGAATCATTGTCGCAGCTTTCGAGTCCGATTCCACACGATGTAGACTCATCCAAGCTAAAGCGGCATAAATCAGGGATAGCGTGCCCCAGTATGTCATTCATCCGGCGGTGCACACTGAAGACACAACCATGCTTCATGAACGGCAGGCCTTCCGTGTCGTGCATGGAAGGTGGCATCCTCTTCACAATGGGGTAGCTGTCCCCGATGAAAAGCGAGTACTCTCCAAGAGTGTTCCTCGGCACCCACGTAGCATCACAGGGGTTGAACTCGACGCCGTTCATCTGGTACACGCGGCATCCCAGATCTGGAAACATGGTGACATACATAGTCAAGGTCCATGCATAATAATGTTGTGCTCAAATATGGCGGTCAGTAATACTATGCAGCAAATAGTACTACTCCGATATAGAGGAAGTAAAATAACCGTCTTATTATATATAGCCACTCTTGGCTACATGGATGAGATAGTAAGACATGGAAAAACAAAAATGGTGGCAGCCAGTGGGTTCAAGTCTTCAAGGGCCTAGCTAGCTATACGCGTCCTCCAAGGTAAAAAAGTAATCCTACTAGTACTACAAAGTATACTACTAGTACAACAATGAAAAAGAAGGTAAGAGGGTTAAAAAATGGAATACATGGGTAGATGGTGACGGTCCGATCGTGGTAGATTGTGTGACCATGTTGCACATCAGTGGTACCATGGGTAACGACTGCTAAGATACTTGATCCCAATATGCCACAGTCAGCTACAAGGTTCCGGGTTAGACCGAATCGCGGATGCAAATGCACATCCAGGATCGGAGATCTTATTTTGACCGGGGGATGACTGGTCCCTGCAAAATAATGGAGTACCGTTAGAGATGCAAATGATGGTTTTTGCATTCCGTTTGTAATCTCCCGTACCGTAGGATGGCAACCAGATGAAACAAGTCCCCTGGCTTGTCATCGTGAAGATGCGGCCTAGTTGGCGCACGGCGTCTTCGTACATGTAGGGGTACAAATCTGCTGCCGCCAACATGCGTCAGCCTCTCCCGTTACTGCCTCTTGCATTGATGGCAATCCTTATGTCGAACACCATGATGAGATAGTAATCATCGTAGTCGCGTCGCTTTGTCGGCGGGTCCACAATTGCTATCTTCTTCAATCTCATGTAGGCATCATCATACGTATTCAAGCCCAGCCAGTCCGGAAGGCCGATCCCAATGGTGGAGAAGGGGTCTACCGGAACGGCCGCACTGCTGTGGATGTTGTGCAAAATGATGGTGGTATCCGGCTGGAGGTATGCAAGCCAATATTCGTTGGCACTGACCCAGACCTATATATAAGATGGTGGGCAGCGTAGAAATTACAGGATGGAAATGGAATAACTAAGTACAACATGATTAAACTCCATTACTGACCTTCTCATCGGACAAAATCCGACTACCTCTCAACGTCCGCAACTCTACCGGAGTAACCGTGCAACCATGGCCAGGGAGCGGTGGACTATTCGAAGGATTGTCCCATATAAGAACCTTCTCCTCGAGGACGCATGGAAGACCAACAAGCATGGCCTGTTTAAGCAGCATCTTGAAAAGGTTGGTGCAGGAAGCACCGAGTCTTGTGGCGGTGAGGACATCGGAGCGGCGTGCGATTTCTCCCACAAGATCATCGTCCAAGGTCTCGCAGCCCCGACGAGGAGGAGAACCGCCTGGCAAATCCATGGGAGCAGCGACGAACTGCCTTCTCTTTGGGGGGAGGGGAACCGGCAAGGAGGAGATAAGAGCGTAGTAACAGCAGGGTTTTGTCCCTTCCAACTATAGAGCGTTCCTCAGCGAAGGGGTGAGTCTATTATTTACTACTAGTAGTCCCTCCGTCCAGGTGCATAGGGCACCTAAGAAATGGCACTGTGAACTAGGCATATGTTGATTGGACGCTCATCATGTTTTTCTCTACCTCTAGTTAATCCCGCATTAAGTGTAACGATGGTAGGACTAACCATGCATAGGCTAACGAGTTGTTTCACACAATTCTTTAGGTCCAGCTTGCATGCATGCAAAGAAAAAATAAATTGTAGAGGCGGCTGATTGGTTTGCATATAGAAGGGAGATAAATGTGAAGCTGAAAACGCTAAGTGCATTGGGGTAGGCATACGAGTCATTAGTGCTAACTAATGAAGGGCGACTAATATACTTGAAAATCCTAAATTCTCTTAGGTGCCTTATGCACCTGGACAGAGGGAGTACTAGCATTATGGAACGTTATGGGATTGCATTATACTGTAAATAATAGCACTAGTAAGAAATTTTTGGCACTAGGTAGTAGTTTTTGGCGTGGATTAAGAAACTTTGGGTATGTTTTTGCCATTTTTTGTACATGCCAACTAGTGTCAAAAACCTTCTTACATTATGTGACGGAGGAGTATGTACTCGTACTGTAGCAGTACTAGTACTACTTTTCTCAACTAGTAGTGCGATGTACTGTACTTCTAGTCTAGTCTAGTATAGTGCACCAATTTTGAACTCTTGAATCTCAGGGCCAAGGAGCTACAGTTGGAAGTGGAGGCTACTACTGTTCTCTAGAACCATCACTATACTATCAATGCAGGGGAAGTACACCTGCGTAGTGGACTAGTGGGTACTCTCGGTGCTCTATTCAGCCGCTCCTCTCACGTAGCTGGCCTACTCAGCCGCTCGTCTCACGCACACACTAGCAGCATGTTTATCAGCTACGGTTACTGCAGGGGTAGAACATTTGAGTTTTTTTATACAGCGAGACTAGGCTTTTCGCTTCCATTTGTGGAGGTGTAATGGATCTCGTCGAACTTTGTTAGTAGTTCCCTCTTTATGAAGGAGATGAAGCAAAGCTTTTGCCTCCGTTTCAAAAAAACACGTCAAGAGGAATTTCTTTTATAGTAGAGCCGATAATGGAGTGAAATCCATGCGTGCAACACCACAAGCTACAGAGTAGTAGTAGAGCACTTTACGTACATAGCCATATTGCATAGTTCCCAATGCCCCGCCAGGCTTTTCCGGCTCCTTGGGCTTAGTTGGGAGGCGCTAGTTTAAATATGCTACTAGGTGATGAGGAAGCTGCAAGCGAGGTGCGGCTAGGGCGAGCACGCGAGCCATGGGATGCTGGGAAGGAAAACCCGTTCACGTGGCTAGGCTGTCCAGTGCGCCCAGATTGTGGGGCCGCACGTCCGTTTGACTTCAAAACTCAAACTACCTGTGTAAAATATTGGCTCGCAGCGAAGTGTAGTAGTACTATTTTAAAACAAAGGCCGCCGTGCATTCGGCCGGGATCGAACCCACAAAACGAGGTATACACTCCCGCGACCACTAGTAGTACTCGTTGGAGTACAACGCAACCTAGAATCGCCTTTTGTTGCTAGTAGTACGTACATTGTTCCTTGCAAGAAACCCCTAAGAGCATGGTTAATAGTATTGCCAGCTGTTGGCTATAAGCCAGTGCCATGTCATCTACAGCCCATCTTATAGCCAACATGTACAATAATAGATCTAAAGAGTCTAGTACTTTTTTATTATGTGGCCCACTTCTCATTCTCACAAAGTGCCTAGGAGCACGTGCTAGAGCTGGCTCTTCACGAAGAGCCCGCTTACCTTCTCTCTCCTCTTCTCTTTCCTCCAACCAAGCACAAATATACTAGTTTATTTCTTATAGCCTGCTGACTCAGCTCTATTGTACTTGCTCTAATAATGCAAGAATCCACTAAAATACCAAGAACTACTACCACTTTACTGGTAGAAAAAGGGCCTATAGTCCCGGTTCGTAAGGGCCTTTAGTCTCGGTTCCTGAACCGGGACTAAAGTGTCGGTACTAATGCCCTGACCCTTTAGTCCCAGTTCAATCCAGAACCGGGACTAAAGGGCGCGCCCACGTGGAGCTCCACCTTTAGTCCCGGTTGGTAACACCAACCGGGACTAAAGGAAATTTTATGATTTTTTTTTTGAAAAAAAAATTTGAAATTTTTTTTTGAATATTTTTTTATTTTCAAACTTCTGAATTATTTTAACCTCTAGTCTGTAATCACCACCCCTCATCACTTCTCAATTTATCCTCTAATCACCCCTCATCATTCCAAATCATCTAACTTCTCGAACGGTCACCCATCCTCCCACTCCCCCAGCCTGAGCACGCTTAACTTCCGGGTTCTATTCTCCCTCGCTCCAAGTCTGCACTTGTTGTTTTCCTGACAATAGTAAGATGTCAATCCTATTAACCTTCAGGAATTTTGCTTGAGCATGAAGTGACACATTTCATAGTTTTATTTTGAAACTATTGTTTTAAAAAACAATAATTATTTAGTAACACTAATATTTCTTGAATAATTAGTTTGACCATTGTTTGACCACAGTTTGACCAGATTTGACCAAAATTGAAATAACTAAAATAATTATTTAGTAACACTAATATTCTAGAATAATTAGTTTGACCATTGTTTGACCACAGTTTGCCCACTGTTTGAATATTTTTCAATTTTTCCACTCTAGATCTTAAAAGCCCCGTAACTTTTTTCTATTAGGTTTTTGAGGATTTTGAAAATGTTTAACGAGGTTCCCCGAGTTAAATTCGGATGTAACTTTTCGAGTAGATGATTTTTCATATAAAAAACTTTTTCATCCGAGTTAGTATGCAAAAGTTATGCCCATTTTTACAAATTTCAGAGAGATTTTGCAAATAAAGTCAAAATTCACATTTGTAAATTTTCCCAACAACTAGACCACATATCACATGAGAAACTTATTTTATTTTATTTTTTTGACATTTCCATTATTTTCTTTTATTTTTTTTAAAACTGAAAAGGCGATCCACAGGGGGGGGGTAGAGTTTGAAAATGGGACCTTTAGTACCGGTTCGTGGCACGAACTGGGACTAAAGGTCTCAACCCCATTAGTCCTGGTTCATGCCTCAAACCGGGACTAAAGGTCTAATCTTTAGTCCCGGTTTGAGGCACGAACCGGGACTAAAGGTCATCGCACCCTTTAGTCCCGGTTCATGTCTTAAACCGGGACTAAAGGCCCGAGTGAACCGGGACTAATGCCTTAGCCGCACGAACCGGGACCAATGCTCACATTAGTCCCGGTTCTAGACTGAACCGGGACTAATGGGCTGAGCCGGCCTGGGCCATAGCCCTGTTTTCTACTAGTGCTTGCATACGTGGCAGACTTAAGATAAGACTACCTTATCAACCATTATACATGCTCTTACCAACAAAAATCCTTGAGTGACCTCCTACCTCCGGCCCATCCACCTAGTCATCCTCGGCCAGGGGATGCAGCTACCGCCGCCGGCAGAAGGCGAGGTCAAAACCGCCGGCGGTGTGGAGCCCATGTTGCGGCAGCCCGAATGCCAGCTCCGTCCAGCTGCTTGTCTGCAAGGTTTTGCTAGCTAGATTGGCATGGCAGCGCGGCGGCTTGTTCGCTCGCGCCGCGCTAAGGCCAGCAATCTGGCTCGAGCGGAGGCCAGCATGGCGGCTTGCTCGCTCGTGAGTCACGCTCGGGCTAGCCTGCCAACCCGTGCGGAGGCCAGCGCGGCGTCCGGCCCGTCCGGCGGAGGGGCGGCCAACTCGTTCATCACCGGCGCCACCGACGAACACGCATCAGTACTGTTTGAAGTAATGTTCAGGAAAAATAATGATTTGAGGGGGAATAACAGGATAGAAGGTCAGATGTGGGTCCCTCATGTTAACGATCAAACAAAATGTGTTGGTTGAAGCTGCCTTGTCAGCACGGACGTGTGGGCCAACCCTGTCATAAATGGGTTTAAACGAACCTAATCGGTAGGAGTACTAGGTAGTTTTTGGCGTGGATTAAGAAATTTTGGGTATGTTTTTGCTATTTTTTGTACAATAGATTCTTCCTAGGGCTGGTTGAAAGTGGTAGTTTTTTGCTAAATACTCTACATATTGTAAGTAGGAGTGAAAGTTAAGCTTTGTAAGCCCATAATCAAGGCTAGTTACATAGTGCATATGTGTACATGATTGAAAGTAAATATCAACCATGAGTGACTAATATCTTGATGGAATACTCGAAACTACGGAATACTAGGAAAAATGCATGGTTGGAAATACTAGCAATGTTCATGTCTGTTGCAACAAATCATAATTAGAATAATACTTATTCACAAACTTGGTACGAAACACTCTAATTTTGATATACATATGTCACTAGAGATATATTATGTTTCAATTAGAATATATTCCTTCGGCTATTTTGGTGAGGTCAGGGAGGGATGTGGTTGGTTTTAAGATACTAATTATGGGTTTTTCTGCAAATTGGTAGACAAGTGGGATGTTGGTGAGAAAAGGCAACAACTTACCTCACAATCGTTAGATGTAGATCTAATGGTCAGAAACGACGGATGGCAGACACACCAGCATCACCAACTTAGTCTTGTGTAGGAGTACTAGCAAGATTCGTGCATTGCATAGAACATCAAGATGCATTTTTTTTATAAAACACTTGTTGTGATTGACCCTTGCGGGAGTAATCCCATGTGTAGAAACTAATGATATCTCGAGAAATATGAGATAAGGTGAAGAGGAGTGGGGTGTGGTGGTGGTTGGTGGTCGAACTGAGCAGAGGCATGGGGATTGACAATGCCGGCAGCGGCCACCAGGCCAGTTTGTTCCAAAGCCTTCCTTTCTTAATTGCTCAACAATGAGGTTTGTTGGAGATAAGGATGAATGAGGGAAGGCCTTGTCTGCAAATGTGGAGAGGGGTGCGGGTATCTTTTAGTTTAATTTCCATCCGTCAGATATAGATCGGACGGTCTATATTGCAAGATGGCACACGTACCATCATCACTAACTCGGTTTTTTATAAGAGAAGAAATGTAAGTATGGAGATACAAACATATTATCGATACTTGCTTCCGTAACTAGCATCTACATTCTATTCAACGCCTCGGCATGTGGGGCCTTAGCACAATGACTTCTTGACTGTGTAAAACAAAGATTTTCCCATCACCGACAAGGAGGTGGTGACGTCGGCGCGCTTTTTGGCTTGCTCTAGTCCTAGTAGTCATACTAGGTGGTCAAACACGTGTATATTTATTCTTTTTCACGTCTCGTGTTCGCTGTACTGCCACGACTGTTGATGAATAGACAATAAGTTATTCATGGGGAAACCCTTATTGAGCATGTTTACGAGAGAGAGAGAGAGAGAGAGAGAGAGAGAGAGAGAGAGAGAGTGTGCATGTGTGATATGTTAGAGACTGAGGCAATGATAACAGACTCTTTGTGTCTCTGTGTGTGGAGGATAGAGAGAGACATGTACATGGGGCTTTGTGTTGTGTAACATGGAGACACATATACATAATTAGAGAGTGAGTGTGTGAGATACACATGCGGACATGAGGAGAGATGAGGATCCAGATAAATGGGTGTTTGTGCGTGTCTGTGTGTGTTTATGCACGCGTTTGTGTCTGAGAGGGAGAGAGCGTATGTGGAGTAGAGAGACCACTGATGATGTAAACCTAGTATAAGGGAAGGGGGAATGGTGTGACATGTGTAGTAGCAAGATAGCACGGGTGCGGGCGGGGGGGGCAGACTATTTGGAAGAGATATCGAGTGTGTGTGGGCGAGAGGGGTGTGAGAGCGAGAGAAAGAGAGAGCTAGCGATGGAGAGAGAGAGGAAGAGAGGGGGCGAGAACGGTCGTTTGTGTCCATAAATGGCGTATAGATAGGGAGACAATGTTGATGTTGTCCGAAATTGGCCTATGAACGGAGACGCAAGGGAAGCGAGTCATCGTGTGTGTGATAGGGACTTCATGAGAGATCTAGAATAGATGGTGTAGAGGATAATGTGCGAAATCGAGAACGATTATACATTAGGGAGCTATGCAAAGAGTCACGACATATATGTATATAGGGAAGGAGTTGGGGTGGGTCCGCATGTGGGAGAGATAGAAAGAGGAGAGTGGTGCACAAGGAGACAAAGTGTGCTTGTTTGTAGTGGGGTGGTGTGTGAGGTGAGTGCGTGAGAACCACATAAATAGGGAGATAGACGTTTGGGGGCGACGTTTTGTGTGTATGGGGAATATACACTCTACATAGTGTGTGCGCTTGGGTAAGACAGATAGCGGGAGACCTAGAGAGTGAGGGAAGAGATGTGTGCATGCCCGAGAGACAAAGTGATAGATACCTATGTTGGGGTCCGGACTTTACAAGAGAGAGGGGTGTTAATGTGCTCGTGTGTTGGTGTTTGGGGGAGAGAACGACTTCTCTATGTGTGTGTGTGTGGTGGGGGGGGTTGACTTCAGATAAAGAGTGAGGTGTCTATATTTGAGTGACTTTAGCGTAATTGAGATATTGTGCACTCATGGTTGATCAATTTGTTTCACAGTTTGTACTATGAGATAACGATACTTTTGAACATGCGTGATATACCTTGATGTACCAGAATTAAAAACCTAAGATTGAAATTTTGGAATTCGACTCCATCATTAGCTTTTGTAATTCATTTAAACGGAGGTACATTTTTTAAGCCAGGATTTCGTGCTTTCAAATTCATATATCAAACCTAGAGATATACACATACGGGCATGTTCAAACTTTATAATCATCCACTTTATCATACATATACACATTTTTGCTTTTGCCATCTTATTTAGGATAAACACATTTGGAATTTCATTTGAAATGGACCGTATGATGGTATTTTCTTGTAGTAGCTCAATGATCCATATTTGAATTCAATGGACAATCTAAGTTTCGAGTTGGAGACATTGATTTTCAGAACTTGCACATTTTTTGCGTGCAAAACGAACAAATTGTCGGCCATGATATCATAGTCGGCTGTACGAGAGAAGAATACTTATAATTTTAGGCGCCAAAATCTTTCAAACTTCCCGCTCACATCGAAATATCACGCGCCCGAAAGTTTAGCCCTGCGATATTCCTATTTTACCCCTGCCACATGAACGGAAAAGGGCTGCTTTGGTAACTCCATTGTTTTCCCCTCTTTGCCCCCAACATTCTTCCCAGAGCCCCTCCCCTTCCCCTCCCCGACCCCCAACCACGGCAAGCCGCCGAATCTAGTCCTCCGCCACAGGGGTGGACCTCACACCCCGCCGGATCTACCTTCCGCACCTTGGAACCCCCAACTGCCAACTCACCACTTCACCAAAACCGCTTCAGCGACTGGCTTGTCCACCGCTCCAGATCTCCTTGACCGCCATCATGGTCCACCGCATCGGATCTACTTAACCGGCACCCTCCTCCACCACAGTGTAGGCCCTTCAGTGACTCCCTCGTCCGCCCCTTCGCTGGCCCTTCATACAAGCCCTCGTCCGCCACAACAGATCCGCCTCACCGAAAGCACTGTACAACGCGCCCGTCGACGCCTTCGTCCACTGCACCGGACCCGCTCCACGGACGCCATATTCAACTCCACCGGCCCCACTTTACCGCCGCCGCAGCCTCATCAGGTTATTTCAATTTGTACTCCTTCAGTTTTTCTCTTTATCGTGCAACTATTCACTTACCACAGATGAGCTTTCTTGTATGTCAACAGGCACCGCAACTGTAGCACCGGAGCCGCTTCAGCGACAGCGACAGCTGGCCCAAACGCAACCGCAACACGACCACCATCGACGATCCTTAGCTATCAAGTATGACAACGATACCCATATGCCGCCGAGAATCAGGTACTATTATCCAACGGCCGGCGCCTACATTCACTTTCCTAGCATAAGCACCGCACCTTTTAATTTCTTCATGGCATCATTCAGTTTTCCATGAGACGCCTTATTCTGCTTGCAACTGTAGGGCCATACTTCTGGCAGTGAACATGTTACATGTGCTAAATTACATACGAGTGCACATATAGTTAATATGCTTTAGTTTTGTTCTGATGCCACCTGTTGGTTCCATCAGACTGCTTAATGTTCTCTATGCTTAATTACACATCAGCAAACTAGCATGTGATTCCACTGCTTTTTGTTCATTTTACCCTACATTTTCTGATGCTAGCTATTACATCACTGCTCCGAGCCTCTGTTCATTACTTGTTTGGGTGTTCTTGATCTTCCCAAGTTGCATGACTAATTTGATGCTTCTATTAATTATGGAGCTTCCAACCCCATCAAGCAAAATATTTGTTCTTTTGGGGCTGGCACCTCGAACAAGCATAAAAATAGAGGGAAGCACATATATTGTCGTGTATGCACACACCCTTCTTTCATTAGTTTAGATGAACCATTGATGATCAATCCGGACCAGTGCATGCGATTAAAATTAATTTTACCTAAATAGATGGTGTAGAATAAACTACAACAACTAGGTTTGCAACCACGAGATGCTGATGATATCTTCATAGAACATCGCAACAACAGCTAGGCTTCACAACAACATATGGTAAGCTAGTTTGTTTTAGTACATGTGAAATGTAATGCGAGTGGGCTGCTTTCTTGGCTTGTGCCCTCAACGTGTAATCCTACCGAATTACAAATAGTTCGGTTGTCTGCTTTTCTATATTGCTTGATTCGAATGCTTATCTATTGTTACGCTATACCTGAGTTGGCTAATATGTCAGCAGTGCCTGCTGTACTATCGTAAAGAAATGCATGCCTATTTCATTTGAGTCCTTAACTTTTCCTTTCAACTTCATCACAAGACTTTCTTTGTAGTTTATATGAGGCCACACTGTTAAGTGCTTTCTCAAATTATTTCAACTGCTTAGATGCCTTGGCAACTTAAATATAGCGGTTGTACACTCCCTTTCAACTAGGGATGTCAACTGGGTCCCGTTTAATACCGATTAAAGTCCACTAGTGGTATGATAGTTCAAAAGAGTTTTTGTTTTTTGAGGAAAATGAACTAGGGAGGTAGCAAAAACTAACTAGATGGGCGGATGTCGTTTATTTTCCACTTACATCCCTAGTTTCCTCTTACCATTTTAATTTCTTTTCGGCTGATGCTGCTTCGAACCATTTAAATATAGTTTGCCATGCTCGGCAATAATTCGTCCGTCGTTTACCATGTAAGCTTACTACCTGGATCATACGATAACTATCTCTTACTGATGTCTAGCAGAAACCTTTTAGGATGCCGTTCACACTAGGACACAATGTAGAACCCTAGAATCTATTTGTGGAAGTAGTGCGCCATCCATGTTACTAGATGGTAGCAGTTCAGAGGCAACTCCGCCGGAGAGCAGTCTGAGCACAGATATTATAGTGCTTGAGGCTCTACTAGAGGCAGAAAGAGATGGTGTGGCTTCCATGAATGTGGTAATCTTTATCTCGAGGCTGGAAATTACAGAATTAGAGGCATGCATTATGCAAGCAACCCAAGAATTGGAGGAAGTAAGAATGTTGCATTTGAAGACGGAGGAGGTCCTGCTGTTTCTGCTATCTGAAGCCCAAGGTAATCCCAGTTCTTCTTTAGATACTAGTTGAAATTGTCATTAGATTATTGTACTTGCATGTTGTGTCATGTCTCTGAATGGATTATGTTGCAAGACCCCCTATGTTGTCCATGTGCTGTAATGATCCGAATTTTTTAGGCGAGGTAATCGTCAGTACTTGTATGATTGACATAAGGTGAACTGTTTTTTGTGTGAGCATATTGTATTGGATGAAATAACGGTTTGACTCAGAGTGTATCCAACCTACTGAATTCGAAGATCACGACATTTCTAAATCATAATCATATATAAAGGTGGAATAAATCTTTGTTGTGGTTTTGAAGAAATAAGTAACAAAATGTATAATTATCTGTGGATATTTGTAATCGAATACAAATTGGATTTGAATTTAGTTTTCCAGGTCCTAGGGCAAACGTGAATGCTAATTTTCCCAAGTTTTGAACGAAGCGGCTAAACACCCACTATAATTTGTGGGCTGCCCGAAGCAAGTGTTTGTGAGATGGAAATTACTATCTACCCCTGACACTTCACATCCTTATCGACCGGATTTACAGTGCTGTCGATAGGGGTAGACTAGTAACGTCAATCAGACGTGACACGACGGCCTCTGAGCCCATTCAGACACGGTGGGCGCCAAACGTGGGCCGCAAAAAGCATTTGATTCAAGCTCGTCCAAAAGACATGTGTCTCTTCCTCCATTTCCCCATTCATACACGGTGGGCGGCAAAACAAACTCTCCTCGTTCGAAATCGATGTAGGCTAATATTTTAAATAGGGGCAGATGTGTAACTTCCATCAGACGTGACACAACCTCCCTACCTGTCAGCCCCGTTCATACACCGTGGGTGCCAACCCTGGGCGGCAAAACACCCTCTCCTCCCCCAAAATAGTTACCGGCAAATATTTGGGAGATGCGAGATTACCGTCCTATCCCCAACCGACGCGATGTCCAAAATTTTAAACGGGGGATTCGTAACTTTCCCCCATTTCGGAGAAGCGCGTCCCAAAGTTTGATATCCCCCTCCCCTCCATTTCCCCATTCATACACCGTCGGCGGCACGACAACCTCCGCACTGCGGGCAGCCTCCTCCGTCCGCCACCCCATCCTCCACCTTGCCGGAGACGCTACCCCTACCCCATCGTCCACTGCAAGAGATGGACGTCTCTCATCCACGTCGCTGGACCAGGATCCTTTCATCGCCTCCTCTCACTTCATCGGTGTCGTCCTCCACCTTGCCGTTGCTGCTCCTATGACCGCCTCGTCCACGGCAACAGGATATATCCCCCGACCCGGCCGCCTGCCGTCTAAAGTGTTCTTCCCCGCCGCCGACAGCCATCGCACCCGCAGCACCCTCAACGTATCAGCATAGGCCTACATGGCATCGCAAGAGAGATGGTACTCTTCCATATGTGCTTAAGTTATTGATCTCACCCGGAAAATAGATTGTAGTTTGTTTACTGTACTTTTCTTGTCCGTACCAAATCGTAGTGGCTAGTTGAAAGAAAACATTGGTCGCGAAGTAGCTTTGTCCGGTTTGCACCTTAAGATCCGCCATGGCACGGGCACTATACTCGTAAAGCTTATGGTTTCCCCCTTTATATTCACTACCATCAACGTAGGTGCTTCATGTCGTGCTAGCACTGCTCCTCAAGACCTCAACCCAAAGCTTACGTGTTCAAATACGAATCTGGTATGATGCTCATATCACTAAAACAAAGAACTTTTAATTGCTCACGTAATGTTCCTATATTCGTTTCAAAAAGCATGTGCGCCACCCACTAGTCCAGCTAGTTCCACTTTCCTGATTTTTCTCTTGATGCTTAGGGTTTTCCCCTTTTATCTACTCTACTATGATCTGCGTAGGTGCTTTCTGTCGTACTAGCATTACTCCACCCTTCAAGCTAAACAACACAACACTCAGAATTTGAAAGCTTAGTTGTTCAAATATGATTTATGATATGATACTGATATTAGTTAACCAACACATTTAATTGGTTAGCTAAAGGTCCCACTTGAGTTGCCAAATGCATGTCGCGACATATAGAGAGACAGCATAATTGCATTTCTTTGTCACTTGTTGACCGTACTTTCTGGTCCACACCAAATCTTAGTTTTTATTTCAAAGCAAACATCGGTTGCTAACTACCCTCTGTGTGGTTTGCAGCTTTAGATATGCCATCCCACTGCCATGGTCAACACTGTACTCATCATGCTTATGTTTTCCCCATTTTATGATGACCACAATCAGCCTACGTGGTTCGTGTTGTAATAGCACTACTCCACCCATCGAGCTAAACAAGCTTAGTTGTACAAATTCATATTTGATATTATTGCTGATATTAGTAAAACTGAGAGATGTTTAATTGGTTAGCTAAATGTTCCTACTTTAGTTTCGAAATGCATGTGAGCCACATATGGAGAGACCAGAAAGAATAGTATTTCTCTGTGCGCTCTGGTTCATCATGGGTGGCCAACCGACATTGTATGGAAAGACTTGTAATATCTTCAATCTGCTTGCTCTTCTACTCTTCTTTAAGATGATACTCTTCTCTTGCGGTCGACTAGTCAGGTCGAGTTGTTCTCCCTTAGTATATTTTGAATCTATCAGGTCAGGTCGAAGCTATCATATGCGAAGTGTCATCACTTCTAGAGCTCTCATACTTTGAGTAGTAGGCCACATTATATTAATGCACACAACAAATTATAGGATGCATGGCATCTTTTAAAAGAATTGCAGAGATAGAACAAAGGGGTTTACAGGGAGGCAGTATTGGATTAGAATCACTTCTACATTACAAAGAAACTCTCACTTGTTTTTATGTTTTCATGCATGTTAGATATTGAACATTATCAAAATGAATATGAGAATGGGTGCACAAGAGGAATATTGCGGAACGATCCAGTGGCTAACGAACTTGGCATGGTGGAGGATGTCCTATCCTATTCACCCATCAAGGTGCTTACTCTAACTTTGCAAAGTTGTATTGGTCGCACATATTTTGCATCTGACCTCTAGCATTACTTCTACTTTGTTACACCATCTTCTTAGATTAAGCATCATATATGAGTATATGCCATACCTATCCATTTTCTGTACCTATTCCATGTGTCGTCACACTATGTTTTTCCAGTCAAATGTTGTTCTTTTGTAATAGATGTCCAAAAGGAAGAGGGTGAGTGCAGATCCTCAAGCAGTACAAACTAGGTATTTGAAAAAGATAGTGATACCTGTTAAATTAGATAGATCAGCAGCCATAGAAAACACAGGCCCAACTGTACCACACTTTACCCCTACTCCAGTGGCCAAACCCCTATTAGAACTGCTCGGAGCCCAGCGTTAGGTACTATCTATGATATCAATTCAAAATTTGAACTCCTAAATTTCTGCTTGTGCCTTACTTTCTCTCATGTATGAGAACTAATTTCAGATGAATCTCCTTGCTCAAAGGATCATACGATCTCAAAACAATAATGGGCTCTGCATTGCTCTTGTCAGTACCTCTCTCCCTTTTACATGTTAACATGGGCTCTACACCTGAGATTCATTATCCTCTATTTCTTCCAATATTATTTGATCTATATTTACTCTTTGCAAAATGTAGAATAATGGCAACTCTTATGAAGAATTTTCTTTGGGGAATTTATTGAATTATCCTTCCATCAACATGGAGAAGGGCTTTGTCCAGCCCGTGTTAACATGTAATGTAAGTTCATCCTTCTCAAGCCTTCAAACTTTGTTCTAGTATAGATTTGGATAGGCATCATTTCCTCCACTACTATTTGCTTTGCTGTTTACATCTGATTGGATGTTTGCAACAACTACCAGTCTCAAATTGTAGTTGTAAAAACATGTTCCTTATGTAGAACAGATCCATTTATTTGCTTATATAATTGTGAAATCTGTTACGTGTCTCCTTGTTTCTCTTTCAGACTTGTATCTCTTACGCCAGGCAGAACTTTAAGGAAGATAGTGAGCCAAACCATCTTGAGGACAGCGAGATGACCCCAAGGACCTGTCTTGATGAAGACAGTGAGTTGAAGCTACTCACCAGCAGGTGTGAGACAACCTCTGTGCAGTCGTTGCCTCAATTAGTTCGACTTCTTCAGTCTCAACTTAAAGCGGAAAGGCTTGCTTCAGCTCAGCTCCGACTTGTAGTCAAAGATGCAATGAAGATGTCAGAGGACTGCCATGCGCACCATCATGCCTTAAATCTAGTGTTGATGCATCTATCGTTGACACAACTGAGGTCTACTCAGCTTCTTCAGTTGTTTGGGGGGCCCGACCTGGCCAGGCCTAGTGCCTTCTGAAGTGCTCTTAGTTTTGTATATTCTTTTGTTTGCGCATTTATTTGCACTGGTGGCGAACTTTGATGCCCAGTGGATGTAATATGTGTGATAGCCGTGATAGCCTAGCATAAGTTGCTTGCTTATTTATTTCCTTGTTGTCTTGTTTATTTGTTTGCTTGTAGTCATTGGAGTTCTTTTTCCACGGTTTGCTAGTGGCTGCAATAACCTATTTTTTAAAACTAGGCCACAATAACCATGGGCTAATATTTACTCTAGTGACACTAGGCCTCCTACGGGCCGTAGAAACAGTGGGCCTTCTACGGGCCGTAGAAATAGTGGGCCTTCTACGGGCCGTAGAAACAATGGGCCTTCTACAGGCCGTAGAAACAATGAGCCTTCTACGGGCCGTATCATCAATGGGCCTTATACAGGCAGTATGATCGATTGGCCAAAGATGGGCCAATAACACGCCGCATTATGGCCGTAAACGGGCTAGAGTTGGAATCGTCCGTTCATGGGCCGACCATAACAGGCCATCGTTAATAGGCCGTATTTGATGGCGCTATGAAAAACGGCCCAACCTATTAACGGACCACAAACGGGCCGACTATAACCACGGGTTGAATTTGGCCCACTAGCAGAACATGACAGTAACGGGCCGTAAGTAAACGAATGCTGGAAATGAGCCCAAGAATAAATGGGCTCTGAGAAGGCCGAAAGATAAGATGGGCTGGAAACGGCCCAACGGAATAACGAGCCGTTAATGGGTATAAAGTGATACACTGTTCATTACAGGCCAGTTTCACCACGGGCCGTTAATGGGTGTGAAGTGATACACTGTTCATTACGGGCCAGTTTCACCACGGGCCGTTAATAGGCCAAGAGTTACATAGGGCCTCATATGGGCCAAAAGACGTCATGGGCCATACATGGGCCAGAAGTGAAAACGGGCTGGAATCATATTGGGTGGCCCAGATGACATTACTAGGCATAATTTGGATAGGGCGCAACGGGCCTTGGGTTAGTTGGCTGTAAATAGGCTATATGCGAACAGGCCGTTAACAGGCTTTACATGGGCCGGCCCGCCACCTTTTGACCAAGTCAAACGGGCCGGCCTTTTCACAGGAATGGGCCTCTATTGGGCCATGCCACGTGTCAACGTATCATAGGCGCCTTCTGTCCAATGAGTGGATGACATCTATCCCAACAATGAGCCGACACGTGTTTCCTCCAGCTAATGATGATTTTACATGTGGAAAATCCCCATTGGTCGGGGTTGTTAACGGGTTATCGGATCCAAAACCCGACCCGATAGCTTAACGGTGTTCCGTTTCGGTGGATGCCACATGTTGGTCACCCTTGACGAAAGCACTTCTATGACGCAGGATTTATCCTAATGGAAGTGGACACTTCCGTGATGATAATTTTGGTAATGTCATGGAACACTTCTACAACAGGGGGTCACTATGAGGGTTCACTAGTTCAGCTGCGTTGTGAGGCTGTCATCGCTGCAGAATAACAGGGGGTCACTACTAGGAAAATGCTTATAGGTAGAAGTTTACCAGTAGCGCCTGTTTTTTGACCCCACGCTACTGGTATTTACCAGTAGCACTGGGTAGAAAACACGCTACTACTACTAAATAACAGCAGCGTTTCTTAGCTTGGGCCGCGCTGCTGTTACATGAGACGCAGGGAAAAAACAATAGCCCACTTACTTGTAGCGTTTGTTTCGAATGGGCGCTACAGCTGGTGGGCTTAGCAGTAGCGCCAACCTCTACTCAGCGCTACTACTAGGGGAAAATAAAACCTGCCTGAGCGCCCACCGCACCCCCTCACTCTCACAATCGATCCCCTTCGCCCGACGCCGCCGCCATGGTTAGGGTTCCTCCCCGGCCGCCTCACCCCGTCGACGGCGCCGTGCGCCGCCACCACGTGCGATCGCCTCTCGCCTCCTCCGACGCTCCAGCCCTGTAAGCCCCCCTTGATCTCCTCCTCCACGCGCACACCACCACTAGCTAGGCTCCAAACGATTCGCCGTGGTGGCTCGCCATGTTTTGGGATTTCACGTGGGGGAAAGGGATTTAGGGATTGCACGGTGACTCCGCGCTTCGATGCATGTGTTCCAGGCTTTTTTCCTTGCGTGATTGGGGAGAGAGTGGAGAGGGGGTTAGGTGAGAGAGAAGTAGAGGCTTTTTGTTGCTCACCGAAACTTGGGTTTCAATTCTTGATTAGCAATTTAGCACATATAATTGAAACTTGGGTTTCAATTCTTGGCTGTTGTCCCTGGAGTCGTGGTGGCGGCGGTGCCTAGTGTTCTAGGGTTTATAAAGGGGTTCTATCCTCGTGATGAGCTACTCTATGTTTGAATTTGATGTTCTAGGGTTCTTTGTTGATGCATATAAAGATATGACCAAGAAGCCCTCACTGTTATGTGGTTTCATGGAAAAATCAATGCTTGATTCGATACTCTTTCAGGTTGAAGAGAGTGTCTGTATGTGGTGATGCTCAAATTTCCAAGTTGTTATGGCGTGCATTTCAATATATGCTAATACCCGTTTCGAAGAAAATGCTAATTGATCTGTCTCATGTCTCTGTTTTCTTGAATGAGAAAACTGACTTTGCTGTCTTAATTAGGACCGGTTGATGCTATCTTTTGTCTGTGCGTGTGATTGTTCTTCCCTTGTATTACCTCTTTTTCTGGTGCTTATATTTTATAGTAGAAAATGTTGGCTACATTTTCACCCACTTGTGAATTCTATATTAGGCTCTGTTTGGGTTATTAGGCACTGTTTGGGTTATATGATCTCTATTAGGTTATTGTCTGAACTAAAATACAACTTAGTTGTTATTTTGCTTGCCATGTGAACCTCATGTGTATTCTCTATGATGTGAACCTGATGTGTATATTATTCCAAACCTGATGTGTGTATTGAAAACTTTATGTTTACTTTTTGGATCGTTAATCCTCTAATCATATTGCTCTAGGGAAATGGCACCACCACCACCACCACCACCATGTCGATGGTGCAAGTCAAGGTGCGCTGTTCGGCATCTACTTCGAGTCTAGTTTTCTTCATGCGGCGGTAATAAATTATATGAAACTAGTAACCACTATTTTTTTACTGTTATTGGTATTAATGCATCGTGTATATATCATTTTGCTTTTTGTACACAGATCATCCCATGCAATGTGAGGTCCGAATTCAACAAGCTAACCGGAGACTCTGTGACCTTTGAGGCTCCTGGGGGCCCTACACTATAGAGGTCGAGAAAGGACGAAATATGACGCAGGTGGGAGGATGGATGGGTCCGTTTCATCGTCCACATGCGTATCACCGGTGGTGACTTGATCAGCTTCTCCTTCAGAGTAGAAAGACCCAAGCTGGCTGTGATTTATGTCAACAAAGAAGAGGATGATGAGGATGATGATGACCCACTTGGTGAAGCCATCTTAGCTCAAAGAATGAGGTTGAGCGAGGAGGAGGTGTGCAACCTATGGGACATCATTCTGCCACGTGCTGACTTCGTCGGGGTACCATTCGTGACCCTCCTGACAAGTACCATGGTTGATCGGCATATCATGGTATGTTGCATTTACTGTAGTAATTTGATGATATGCTTTATTGCTATACTTAGTGTAGAATTCGATGATATATGCTTAGTGAATCTTATATGCTTTATTGTTATACTTAGTGTAGAGCCCGATGATATATATGCTTAGTGAATCTTATATGCTTAGTAAATCCGATGTATATGCTTAGTGGATCCGATGATATATATGCTTTATTGTTATACTTAGTGTAGAGTCCGATGTTATATATGCTTAGTGAATCTGATGATCTATATGCTAAGTGAATCCGATGATATATATGCATGCTTCGTGTAGAATCCAAAGAACTGTTCATAGTGTAGAATTTGTATATACTTATTAGTAGAATTAATGCTTAGCAGAAATGTAGTACTGTCTTTTGATAGTGTAGAATGTGTGAGGCTACTTACTGATTGATATGTTTTTCTTATTCAGAAATTGCCAAAGAGCCTATCTGAGAGTTGTGCTATCAAGCCTGATGAAGAAGGCTCTGCTGGAATATGCCTTACCACGAGGGGCTCCGACACCACTTGTGCATACGGCGTGGACACGGACGGTCGCACACACTTCAACTCGGTTGTGTGGAAGAGCTTCCTCGTCGGCAAGAATCTTCATGTTGGACATGCAATCCTAATTACAATCAGGAACACCCACCGCCCAGGCTTGAGGATGATGGTCATCATCGATATCATCTACAACTACATATGCATGCGTGTGGCTGCTGAATCATATATATATGCTAGTATGACTACCTAGTAGACTTATCAACTATGATCTATCCATGCATTGTTGACTACTATATATGAGTTTGTGAGATTGTGTGGTTATATTAAATGTGGTATTGTCATTAATGTTTGTGAGATAGTTCTGTGAACTTAGTTTATTTGCACTGGACTTGTCTTGATTTCCATGAATATTGCATCTGACTTCTTTTTTATTTTTTATTTCTATTTACCTAGTTGTAGCGTGGGTAGAAAATAGGGCGCTACTACTACGTGATGATAGTAGTAGCGTTGGTGGGGAAAGAGGCGCTACTACTAAGTATTTTAGCTGCAGCGCTTGTTTAGAAACACGCTACTGTTAAATAGTAGCTGTAGCGCCCTAGCAGTAGCGTGGGTGCCCGCGCTACTGGTATGTAAAAAACCAGCGCCACTAGTAAGGTTTTCTCTAGTAGTGGGTGTGGGTGAGTAGAGGGATGGCTTGGCCAGCGCTGGGAGTAGTAGGGGCGGTGAGGCCTTTGCGGCAGCACAGCCGGCCACGGGAGGCAGGAGCAGGCGGCACAACCGGTGCTGCTTTGGGCGGCTGGAGCAAGAAGACCAGAGGTTGAAGAAGCACGACGGCCATTGGATGGACATCATACGGTCAATGCAGCTAGAATCGTTTATAATGACTAAGTTGACAAAGCCTTTGGTATGCGTCAACTTAGTAGGCCGACAGTTCAGCCTCCGAAACTGTGCGCCCTAGATGTCAAGGGGAGGAATCATTTTTTGGGCGGCTGAAGCTAGAATGTCGAGGGTTGAAGAAGAAGCACGACATCCGTTGGATTGACATCCAACGACAATTACTGCTAGAACCGTGTGTTGACTATAAGTTGACAAAGCCTTGCATACGTGTCAACTTACTTTTTTAGGAGACGCGTCAACTTAGTACGCCCACAAGTGTGTGGCAGAGAACTTATTGCCCATTTGCAATTTGTAAGAATGTACATCCCATTTTTGAATTATAATGGAATTTACTACAGCCCACTTACAGTTTGTTAAAAGTACAACTCATTTTCTAGCAATGACAACGATTAATAATTTCAACCAACCGTTGAAAACAGAATTCAAAAAAAATTCCCACATTTTGATGGGATCTGAAATATTTTTATCCCAAAATTTCTAGTCAGATTAAATACAATTTCAATATAAATTTGTATTACGTAAAAATCTAACGAAACATTGTGCACGCAACAATTAATGATATTAAAATTTTCAAAATCCAAAATAATATTTTATAAACTAATTACGTGTTTGGTGCATTTTTTATAGTTACTGCCTAGTTTTTATAATTACATCCCATTTAATATTTATTGAAGGTCATTTTCCTGTTAAGCCTAATGCTTCCCTCTTAGGATAGATTTGTAGCCCAGCGGGGCAGAGAATAACAAGTTGACCTTGCTTGGGTATTCCTCAAAAAAAAGTATAGTTGGGCCAGCCATTTTCAGCTTGAAAAAAATAATATCTAGGTTGGATATCTGGCTTGGGCTAGACGGGCCACAGCCCACCCAGTTAATACCCTACTCTCCTCTGAACAACAACGAAAACATCGCTCAAGAAAAACTCTGCAGTGCTCACACATCAAAAACACAAATATGCTCGAGCTGCTTGGTCCCAGCTGTCGTCCACTCCTTGTGCAATTCTCTCGTTTATTGACTACATAGGTTGACAATGGTGTGGGACCGTGATGTCAGGAAACCAGGAGGAAGCAAAAAAATAGAGTTGTACATAATAAGGAGGCACTTGCGTACACACGGTTATGTCCCTAGTGGGTCCCTACTGTCATCCAGTCAAAATAGAGTCATCTCCTGAATCCTCTCATTCGTTGACCATGTTGACAATGCTCGGCGCCACAGTGGGCACAACAACTCAAAGGATGACGGAGAGGGCCTCGTGGGCCCTACGGATGGTCTGATACAGCGTCCGCTACTCATTCTGGAAGCCAAGATCATCGGACACCTATGAGCACCTTCGAGAGACTGAGACGTCATGAAATGGTAAGGCCGTCCTTGGGAGCTCTGGTTTATTTCACACATGTATTAAGATACAAGTGTAATTTACTCGTCATCAGAAACAATGCGTCAAATACAGGTGTAATGAAACCGGGGGCCCGAGGTCTGTAAGTAAAACCGGCGGGTTACACGTGTAATTTGAGAGACCAGTATATATTCTACTAGTCAAAATCGACCAACCAAGTGCTTCGCCCGAGACCATCTGCTTTTATTTACAAGCGGCTGTTTTACAAGCGGTTTTGGTTGGAAAACGACGATCCAATCACGGCCTAAGATGATGAGTTGGTTGGAAGATCATATGGTTTCACCTCTAACCTACCCGAGTTGTCGTATAGGCTATGAATGAAACATAAGACAATGAACTTCTTATGCACAGAAACAACAGAAGAGGATGATCTTCTTAACATGCAAATCACAGGCATTAGATCAACATGCAAAACAATATGAAGCATTATTCTTAGGAGGCACGGTGAACAGCTCATGATGCTGCACGCCACAACATTCCAAGCTCAACTTTGCAACCAAACTCACAAGGCCTGACATTACATAGAAAACATTCAGAACAAACTCTTAAAATACCTTACATAAGTCAACATTCATGTGACTATGCATCTCAGCAGAGTAAATATTTACTTCTGAGGTAAAGATAGGAATAGGAAATAACGATCGATGTTGCTCACAGCGAAGGGCGTCCCACTCAAAAATATCAAATGCATGTCTTCTGGCTAACATCAATGAGAAAAAGATTGACGTGGTTTTCCAATTCCAATATATTAAACTAATGTCTTCTTGCTAACATCAACGATTAAACTTTGAGAACCTTTTCCCATTCAAAATATGTAATGCCTATTATTGTGAAACATGCATGGTTTGTCATCAGTTTGTCATCTGATAGCCTGGTGGCTCAACATGAAGACGAATGATTACAAATGATGAAGTATTATGGAGGACACAAACCATCTGAACATTTTGTGCAGTTCCACTAAAATCAAGCTGAGCATCCCTGTGGATTTCGTATTTATATGCTGCCAGAAAACAAAGACACATCATCACACACATGAATATTGGCCCCAGTGTCAACCCACCAATCGGTGGACTAATAAACTGAAAGTACGGTAAACAGATTACCATACCCAGATGCCCCATCATTGTTGCTTAGAGTGACATTGATAGACTTGGAGTCCTGTCCTGGCTTCTTGGTACCTGTTTATGCACTTATTTGCCTAGTGTTCCTCCGAACCACAAATAAAGCAGCCATCTCTCTTTTTGTCTTTCTTCTTACCCTTCTTAATGGCCGACGTTGGCATCTCCATTCAAACATATAGTCCGGTGGCTCAAGGTGACGACGAATGATTAGAGAACCATTCGATGTATTGTGCATGATGAAGTATTATGGAGGACACAAACCATCTGAACATTTTGTGCTGTTCCACTAAAATCAAGCTGATCATCCCTGTGGATTTCGTATTTATATGCTGCAAGAAAACAAAGACACATCAGCACATACATGAATATTGGCCCCAGTGTCAACCCACCAATCGGAGGACTAATAAACTGAAAGTACGGTTAACAGATTACCATACCCAGATGCCCCATCATTGTTGCTTAGAATGACATTGACATATTTGGAGTCATGTCCTGTCTTCTTGTACTTGTTTGGGCACTTTTTTCCCAGTGCACTCCACGTGTAGTAGAGTTTCCTATGCTCTCTGCAGACTAGTCATGTCACCAGCGTCTACTAATACTATGTAAAGCTTCTCGATCATTCCTTGTGTAATGTAGCGCAAACAGTGATTGCTTCTTTCTACAAAGTGGTAAGACCAACTGGACCCACTAATGCAGCAGTTTGCCTTAGACACATTGGCTCCTTTTCTGCAGTTCAACTAAAATCAAAGTCGGAATAAAACCCAGCTTTAATTTTGATATCCCTGTAAGCAACAATAGGTATAAGGGAAACAATTACTGAGAAATAATAGTTGATGACTTGTACTCCCAGAAGAAAAACATCTACTGATCTACCTTATCTTAATGGGAAACAAAGCAGGAGAGTAGCAATTCTCAATCAGTGTGATTCATTCATATTAACTGAGACATTATCTTAACAATGCCTTGTTTCAACATGTATAAAGAACGACAAAGCAGAAAAGTACCATTCCTAAAACAATGCTACTGATTCATTTTAACAGAGACATTATCTTAACAATACCTTGGTTAAACATGTAGAAAAAACTACAAATCGGGATAGTATGATTTGTAAAACACTATAATTGATATATAATAACAGAGACATTATATGAACAATACATTTCTTAAACATGTACCCCGGTCGATCCCTAACAGAAATGGTACTCCCACCGATCCCTAACAAGTGTTGTAGTTTTGAAATAAGATTCGGTAGTTAATTCTGAGAAAAGTTGGTACTAACCTTTCAAGACCAAGTTTGAAACAACTTGTGAGGAAGACCTAAAAGAGATCTCAACACAAATATGGAAATCTGGTCTCCTCTTGTGCAGTTCCACCAAAATTAAGCGAAGCAAAATTTCGCAATAGCAACAAGTTGAATAGATATCCCTGTTTTAACAGAGGCAAAAAAGGAATCAATTACTGGCAAATAAAGGAGGATGAAACATGCGGCCACAAAAATGGTACTCCCGCCAATCCCTGACAAGTGTTGCAGTTTTGAACTAAGATTCAATAGTTAATTCTAAGAGTGGCATTGCTTAATTTTACCAGCGGCATTAGATTAAAAAAAAGCATAAACAGTTCCAGGGGAGAGCAGGCGCAACACCAACATGTGCTTACATTATACTTATAAAGGGGGTGCTGCAGAGTTTGTTGTAACAAAGCAACAAGCATCATGTCTAGGTTGGTCCCATTTTTGTTCACTACTTAATGGGAAAATACAGCAATCCAATAGCTTCAATTCATCATTTATTTAAAATAGTACCAATATAAGTAGCACAGGATCTCAAAGCACACTACACAATCATGTGGATGAAGGCCTGTACTGACCTTTCATGAGACGACCAACATAAAATATGAATCTACCAACACGAATAGGAAATGCAATCTCGTTTTGTGTAGTTGCACTGAAATCAAGCAAAGTTGCCGGTGTGACATTTAAGTTTGCTATAGCAACAAGTTGAATAGATATCCTTGTTTTAAGAGGCAAAAAAGGAAACAATTACTGGCCAATAAAGGAGGATGAAACATGCGGCCACAAAAAGAAGCATCTACCTTATCTTGATGGAAAACAAAGTATAGGACAGTAGCATTTCTTAAACGGTTGCATTAATTCATATTAATAGAGAAATTCTCTTAAAAGAGTTCAGTAGTTAATTCTGAGAGTGGCATTGCTTAATTTTACCAGCGGCACTAGATTAAGAAAAGCATAAACAGTTCCAGGGGAGAGTGGGCGCAACAACACCAAGTGCTTCCATCTACTTATAAAGGGGGTGATGCAGAGATTGTTGTAACAAAGCAACAAGCATCATGTATGGGTTGGTACAATTTTTGCAAACTTAATGGTAAATACAGAAGCTCAATAGCTTCAATTCAACATTTATCCAAAACAGTACCAATACAAGTAGCACAACATCTCAAAGCACACTGCAGCATCATATGCATGAAAGCCTGTACTGACCTTTCATGAGACGACAAAGATAAAATATGAATATGCCAACACGAATAGGAAATCCACTCTCGTTTCGCGCAGTTGCACTGAAATCAAGCAAAGTCGCCGGTGTGACATTTAAGTTAGCTATAGCAACAAGTTGAATAGATATCGCTATTTTAACAGAGGCAAAAAGGAAACAATTACTGGCCAATAAAGGAGGATGAAACATGCAGCCACAAAAAGAAGCATCTACCTTATCTTGATAGAAAACAAAGTATAGGACAGTAGCATTTCTAAAACGGTTGCATTGATTCATATTAACAGAGAAATCCTCTTAAAACAGTTCAGTAGTTAATTCTGAGAGTGGCATTGCTTAATTTTACCAGCGGCATTAGATTAAGAAAAGGCATAAACAGTTCCAGGGGAGAGTGGGCGCAACAACACCATGTGCTTCTATCTACTTATAAAGTGGGTGATGCAGAGTTTGTTGTAACAAAGCAACAAGCATCATGTCTGGCTTGGTACCATTTTTGTTCACTACTTAATGGGAAAAGAGAGCAATACAATAGCTTCAATTCAACATTTATTTAAAATTGTACCAATACAAGTAGTACAACATCCGAAAACACACTGCAAGATCATGTGGATGAAGGCAAGTACCAACCTGTCATGACGCACAGAAGATCACCTATGAATCTGCCAACACGAATAGGAAATCCAATCTCGTTTTGTGCAGTTACACTGAAATCAAGCAAAGTCGCCAGTGTGACGTTTAAGTTTGCTATAGCAACAAGTTGAATAGATATCCCTGTTTTAACATAGGTCAAAAGGAAACAATTATTGGCTAATAAAGGAGGATGAATAAAACAGCGACAAAAAGAAGCATCAAACTTATCTTGATGGAAAACAAAGTAGGACAGTAGCATTTCTAAAACTATTGCATTGCTTCATATTAACAGAAACATTCTCTTAAAACAACATTCGTTGATAATGTAATTTAACTTTAACAGTGGCATTGCTTCAATTTTCTGCCGGCATTTTTAGATTAACAACAACAAAGTAGTTGTATGGGACATGGGACATGCCAGCACCATGTGCGTCCACATGTATAAATGGGTGATGTAGAGTATGTAGCCAAGAAACATATCTGCGTTGGTCCCATATTTGTTCTCTTTGAACCTTTTTCCTATGTGAGGGCAGCAAATCTAGTCCTGCACAAACTACCCGACCCCCAATTTCATTCCCTTTTCAACAAAGAGATTGATTTCTTACAGATGTGTGTACTGGGTTACCCCATTTTCCCTTTTAGACCAACAAAGCGGTTGGATAGCCAGTCTATACTACTTCCCCTCCCTCCTTTCCTCATTGAACCACGTCCTAGATTCATGCTCCACCCCACCGCACCCTTCTTTCCTCTTTGAACCAATACCTAGATTCGACTACAGAATCGAAAAAGATCCACATGCAGCTAGAGTAATGACGGTTTCAAATAAACTTATACCTTAGGGTCATCAGGATGTGGCAAGGCGTGCGGCGGGAGGCCGGATCTGCCCACACTACATACGACAGCGAGGAAGAAGGGGTCGGTGGCCCTCCCGCATAGGCGCTGGGTGAAATAGAACAGCACAGCCGGCAGTGGATTGCCTCCCTCGCTGAAGGCGATAGAGTGAACGTTGCACCTCCTCCCCTTCCCGGTGCGACGGGATCCGGACACCTCCTTCACCAGCTATGAGGGGGAGAGAGAGACAGAGGCCACAACGCAGTCTTGTTTAGATCTGGTGAAGAGGGTGCGAGACTATGAATATAGCAAACCCTAGCAAAGGAATGCTAAGCCTCCAACATGTATATATATATGTAGTGCGGCGAGAGTGTGGAGAGTGCAAACCCTAGCGAACAAGCGCTGAGGCTCCAGCTTATATAGTGTACTACATATATATACTTATTACGGACTGAGCTCCGGTGCCTTAACTACACCTGCCTTTGGCTGTATGACAGGTGGGCCAGCCACATTTTGGGCCCACCTGTCATACACCCAAAGGTAGGTGCACTAAGTCGATGAAGCTGCATCCATATAGTACTCGTGTATACTACTAATAAATAGCGGAGTGGTTTTCTTATTCTCTCCATAACAATCGTTTTAAATTGTGTAAGTACCAAACAAAACTCTTTATTTAACGTACCAGTGAAGAAAACTAAGTACTTCCGATGAACTAATGATCCACGCATCCTGGTCGCACTTCCTGTCCTTCACGTGCAGAGTAAATAAAAATGGAGGGCTACTACGTCCATCTTGGTTTTTAGTCCACACCAGTTTTAATCAAAGTTAATAGCTGGACAAATAAAGTTATAGGGGAGCTAAAGACAAAGTTGTGAGAAGTCTTAGAAATCAATACAAAACTTATGCCCTTAGTACCAACGCCGATCCTTCTTCGAGGAAACATTTGGTTCATAGCCAATTGTGTGATAAAATTGCACCAACGTGAAAGACGACTGCGTCTCCGACGCAACCAAGGTGAACTGATGAAGGATATCATCTTTGTGGGTAACAAGAAAAGAGCACTGATGGAAGACAGCTTGTTTTTCGTGGAAAATCGATCAGCTTCACCAGCCGATGCAACCATGAGGCGCAACCATGAGCATCGATAGGTCATCATGGTGATGCATCATCCATTTGGCATCAAGTTTGGGTGAGGCACCTATGAATTTCGACAAATCCTCATTGTGGTCTGTTTCTTCTCATTAATCAAGCTTTAGGAAGGAAGAACCACGTGGCAGAGGACAATGAGGCGGAACAACAATGGCCATCCAATTTTGTGCAGTTCCACTAAAATTTAGGAAGACATGCCCGGGTATGGAGATACGCATCGCTGTTTGCAAAAATATAAAAAAGGGATATAGTGTTGTTACTTTGTTTTGGCAGTGGTACAAGATTAACAACGACATGTAGAGGATATGTATATTTGGACGACCATATAGACAAGCTGTTGGACGCCTGTTTTGGGCTCACGTCGTGGAAAACGAGTATAGACATCCATATAGACAAGCTATTGGAGACGCTCTAAACCAAGATACCCAAGAAAAAAAAGCATTTCTTCATTTAACCAGTGATAGTATTAGATTAGCAGCAGCAATAGGAGCATATGGACATTGACCGCACAACCACCATGTACTTTTTGTGGAAACAACATGTATACCTCCACTAAGGCATAAATCGGGACAACTTTTCGAGTGGCATTTCCTCTATAATAGTAGGTGATGTTGGACTAGCCGACGAACCCTATCTACTATACATGGGGATCTGGGGAGTATTTGCATAGAAGAAAACCCGCATGCAGCAACCTAGGGAGCTAGACCAGTACAAGAAGTTATACCTCAGGTGGGCGAGATGTCGCATAGGCGGGTGGATGGGATCTACCCACACGACGGCAGCGAACAAGGGCGCGGAGGACCTTTGTCCGTGCCAGTGCCAGCTCCAAGAGGATGGTGCACATCGGCTTCCTCCATCGCTGACGGCGACAACGTCAACGCTTGATAACCCACAAGTATAGCGAATCGCAATAGTGTTCGAGGGTAGAGTATTCAACCCAAATTTATTGATTGGACACAAGCGGAGCCAAATAATATTCTCAAGTATTAGCAGCTGAGTTGTCAATTCAACCACACCTGGAAACTTAATATCTGCGATGAAGTATTTAGTAGCAAAGTAATATGATAGTAGTGGTAACGGTGGAAAAAGTAATAGTAGCAGTTTTGGTTTTATAGTGATTGTAATAGTAGCAATGGAAAAGTAAGTAACCGAAGAACAATATATGAAAAGCTCATAGGCAATGGATCGGTCATGGAAAATTATGTCGGATGCGATTCCTCATGCAATAGTTATAACATAGGGTGACACAGAACGAGCTCCAGTTCATCAATGTAATATAGGCATGTATTCCGAATATAGTCATACGTGCTTATGGAAAAGAACTTGTATGACATCTTTTGTCCTACCCTCCCATGGCAGCGGGGTCCTATTGGAAACTAAGGGATATTAAGGCTTCCTTTTAATAGAGTACCAGACCAAAGCATTAACACACAGTGAATGAACTCCTCAAACTACGGTCATCACCAGTAAGTATCCCGATTATTGTCACTTCGGGGTTAACGAATCATAAAACATAATAGGTGACTACTGACTTGCAAGATAGGATCAAGAACTCACATATATTCATGAAAACATAATTGTTCAGATCTGAAGTCATGGCATTCAGGCCCTAGTGACAAGCATTAAGCATAGCAAAGTCATAGCAACATCAATCTCAAAACAAAGTGGATACTAGGGATCAAACCCTAACAAAACAAACTCGATTACATAATAAATCTCATCCAACCCATCACCGTCCAGCAAGCCTATGATGGAATTAGTCACGCACGGCGGTGAGCATCATGAAATTGGTGATGGAGGAAGGTTGATGATGACGATGGCGATGGAGTTCCCTCTTCGGAGCTCCGAACGGACTCCAGATCAGCCCTCTCAAGAGAGTTTAGGGCTTGGCGGTGGCTCTGTATCATAAAACGTGATGAATCCTTCTCCCTTATTTTTTCTCCCTGGACACGAATATATAGAGTTGGAGTTGAGGTCGGAGGAGCACCAGGGGGCCCATGAGGCAGGGGGCGCGCCCTGGGGGTAGGTGCGCCCCCACCCTCGTGGACAGGGTGTGGGCCCCCTGGCCTTGATTCTTTCGCTAGTATTTTTATATATTCCAAAAATAATCTTCGTTGATTTTCAGGTCATTCCAAGAACTTTTATTTCTGCACAAAAATAACACCATGGCAATTCTGCTGAAAACAGCGTCAGTCCGGGTTAGTTCCATTCAAATCATGCAAGTTAGAGTCCAAAACAAGGGCAAAAGTGTTTGGAAAAGTAGATATGTTGGAGACGTATCAACTCCCCCAAGCTTAAACCTTTGCTTGTCCTCAAGCAATTGAGTTGACAAACTAAAAGTGATAAAGAAAAACTTTTACAAACTCTGTTTTCTCTTGTTGTTGTAAATATGTAAAGCCAGCATTCAAGTTTTTAGCAAAGTTTATGAACTAACGATATTCACAATAACATTTAGGTCTGATGTTTACTCATATCAATGGCATAATCAACTAGCTAGCAATAATAATAAATCTCAGATGAAAACACTTTCTCAAAATAATCATAGTATTATATAACAAGATGGTATCTCGCTAGCCCTTTCTGAGACCGCAAAACATAAATGCAGAGCACCTTTAAAGATCAAGGACTGACTAGACATTGTAATTCATGGTAAAAGAGATCCATTCATACTCAATGTAAACTAACAATAATACATGCAAATGACAGCGGTGCTCTCCAACTGGTGCTTTTTAATAAGAGGATGATGACTCAACATAAAATTAAATGGATAGGCCCTTCGCAAAGGGAAGCATGGATTTGTAGAGGTGCCAGAACTCGGTTTTGAAATAGAGATGAATAATATTTTGAGCGGTATACTTTCATTGTCGACATAACAACCGAGAGATCTCGATATCTTCCATGCTACACACATTATAGGCGGTTCCCAAGCAGAATGGTAAAGTTTATACTCCCCCACCACCAACAAGCATCAATCCATGGCTTTCCCAAAACAATGGGTGCCTCCAATTAACAACAATCCTGGGGGAGTTTTGTTTGCAATTATTTTGATTTGAACATGGGACTGGGCATCCCGGTGACCAGTCATTTTCTCGTGAGTGAGGAGCGGAGTCCACTCCTCTTGAGAATAACCCGCCTAGCATGGAAGATACAGACAATCCTAGTTGATACATGGGCTATTCGAGCATACAGAACAGAATGTTTATTTGAAGATTTAGAGTTTGGCACATACAAATTTACTTGGAACGGCAGGTAGATACCGCATATAGGAAGGTATGACGGACTCATATGGAATGACTTTTGGGGTTTATGGAGTTGGATGCACAAGCAGTATTCCCGCTTAGTACAAGTGAAGGCTAGAAAGAGACTGGGAAGCGACCAGCTAGAGAGCGACAACAGTCATGAACATGCATTAAAATTAATCAACACTGAATGCAAGCATGAGTAGGATATAATTCACCATGAACATAAATATCATGGAGGCTATGTTGATTTTGTTTCAACTACATGTGTGAACATGTGCCAAGTCAAGCCACTCGAATCATTCAAAGGAGGATACCACACTATCATACCACATCACAACCATTTTAATAGCATGGTGACACTCAAGGTAAACCATTATAAACTCCTAGCTACTTAAGCATGGCATGAGCAACTATAATCTCTAATTGTCACTGCAAACATGTTTCATTCATAATAGGCTGATTCAGGAACGATGAACTAATCATATTTACAAAAACAAGAGAGGTTGAGTTCATACGAACTTTTCTCATCTCAGCCATTTCATCATATATCGTCATTATTGCCTTTCACTTGTACGCCCGAATAGTGTGGATAATAATAATATTGCACTTACATTGGACTCAGCTGGAACCTACAAGCATTCAACTCAAGAGAGAAGAGAAGGTAATATGGGCTCTTTGTTAGATCAACAATAATGCATATGAGAGCCACTCAACATTTTCAGCATGGTCTTCTCCTCTCGACCCCCAAAGAAAAAGAAAAGAAACAAAACTATTTACATGGGAATGCTCCCAACAAGCAAAAGAAGAACGAGAAATCTTTTTGGGTTTTGTTTTTAATTACTACTACAGGCATGGAAAGTAAACTAGCTGAAAGCTACAACTATTTTTTTTGGTTTTTCATCAGGTTTTACAAACAAATGAAAAGAAGGCTTAAGCATAAAATAAACTAGAATGGATGATACAATGAAAAAGTATGAGCACCGACAACTGGCATGAGTGTGTGAACATGAATGTAATGTCAGTGAGAAATACGTGCTCCCCCAAGCTTAGGCTTTTGGCCTAAGTTGGTCTATGCCCACGGATCAAAGTTATAGCTAGGTCGTACTGAGATGCAGCGGCAATTGCCTCATGAGCTGCAGCTTGGAGGCAAGCTTCCTCTATGCTCCTCTCATACTCGCTCGCCTCCTCCATGGTTATAACATATCTCCCTTTTGTCTTTAAATCAAAGAAAGCAGGAGCAGGGAGCAATGTGGACGGTGCGTCATTTGTCAAAGATTAGTCGGTACTAAAGGAACTGATCGTGTCTCTCAACAAACTGATGATGAACCATGGCATTATAATCTAAATAAGCATGAGGTACCTCAATATCAACCCCACGTATGGGTATACCAAGAAAGTTAGCTACACGAGTTGCATAAATTCCACCAAACAAATCTCCAGTTAAACCATTAAGATGTAACCTACGTGCAACAATAGCCCCCAAGTTGTATTGTTTATCTCCTAATACAACACTCTTGAGAGCACTAAGATCAGGAACACACATATGACACGCCTCATCCTTATCATTAATGCATCTACCCATGAAGAGAGCAAAATAATGTATAGCAGGAAAATGAATGCTCCCTATGGTAGCTTGTGTTATTTCTCTAGATTCCCCCGCAGTGATACTAGCAAGAAATTCTTTAAATTCAGATTTGCGAGGTTCACTAGCACTACCCCACTGCGGGAGTTTACAAGCAGTATTAAAATCTTCTGAGTCCATGGTATAAGATTTATCATAAAGATCAAATAGGACATTGTGAGAGTTGCACGAGGATGTAAATTTAAACCTTCTCGCAAATGAATCAGTTAAGTAGAGGTATTGCTGGCACTTATCTGCCTCGAAGCTTTCAAGATCAAATTCTTCCTTGATGCCTGCCTGGACCATGAAATCCTCTGATGACCATTCACAAGGCCGCACTTCAGCCTCCCTTGGTAGTTCATTGTTCGGCTCGTGTATTGCGGGCCTTGGGCCTTGCTTACTTGAGGAGCCACCTTGGTACATTTTCCTAAACATATTTCTTCCTCTGAAAAATTTCTGAAATTTTTAGTGACTCAAAATAAAAGTGAACTAAACTCAACAAAATTGATAGCAACTACTCCTACAAGTGCCTAGAGGCCATATCATGCATTAAAACTACTTTTGAGCACATAAATTTGACATGCAAGCTCAAGAACAGGGTCACCTAAGCAGCAAAAATTTGCAATAAATAAAGCACTAGAACAAAAACTAATTGGACCATTGGATGAGTCACATACCAAAGAACAATCCCCCAAAGCAGTTTTGTGAATGGAGCTTTGAGCAAGGAGATCGAAAATGGCAGCAAGATGAGCTAGAACACAGGTTTGAGCTGGTGGGTGATTTTTTCTGGAGGAAGATGAAGTGTGTGGGTGCAATAATAAGTGGAGGGGACCCACGTGGGGACCACGAGGCAGGGGCGCGCCCAGGGGGTAGAGCGCGCCCTACACCCTCGTGGGCATATGGTGGGTCCCCCTGATGTGTTCTCGGTGCCAATAATTCTTACATATTCTGGAAAAAATCATATTTCATTTTCAGGGCATTTGGAGAACTTTTATTTTCGGGGTATTTTTATTGCAAGGATAATTCAAAAACAGACAGAAAATACTATTTTGCTTTATTTAATATAAATAACAGAAAGTAAAAAGATGGTACAGAAGGTTGTGCTTTCTAACTTCATCCATCTCATGCTCAACAAAAGGAATCCACTAACAAGGTTGATCAAGTCTTGTTAACAAACTCATTCCGAATCTCATGAAACCGGAGAAATTTCGAATAACACTAGGTTACCTCAACTGGGATATGCACATCCCCAACAATAAGAATATCATATTTCTTCTTGACAGTAGGAAGAGGAAATTCAAAACCTCCAATAGTAATTGTTAAAAAATTCCAATAGAGTTGATATTGTGGACTTGAGGTTGTTTCCTCGGAAAGTGAACCATATGCTCATTACCATTAACATGAAAAGTGACACTGCCTTTGTTGCAATCAATAACAGCCCCTGCAGTATTCAAAAAGGGTCTACCAAGGATAATCGACATACTATCGTCCTCGGGAATATCAAGAATAACAAAGTCCGTTAAAATAGTAACGTTTGCAACCACAACAGGCACATCCTCACAAATACCGACAGGTATAGTAGTTGATTTAACAGCCATTTGCAAAGATATTTCAGTAGGTGTCAACTTATTCAAATCAAGTCTACGATATAAAGAGAGAGGCATAACACTAACACCGGCTCCAAGATGACATAAAGAGGTTTTAACATAGTTTCTTTTAATGGAGCATGGTATAGTTGGTACTCCTGGATCTCCAAGTTTCTTTGGTATTCCACCCTTAAAAGTGTAATTAGCAATCATTGTGGAAATTTCAGCTTCTGGTATCTTTCTTTTATTAGTAACAATATCTTTCATGTATTTAGCATAAGGGTTCATTTTAAGCATATCAGTCAAACGCATACGCAAAAAGATAGGTCTAATCATTTCAGCAAAGTGCTCAAAATCCTCATCATCCTTTTTCTTGGATGGTTTAGGAAGAAAATGCATGGGTTTCTGAACCCATGGTTCTCGTTCGTTACCGTGCTTCCTAGAAACAAAGTCTCTCTTATCATAACGTTGATTCTTTGATTGTGGGTTATCAAGATCAATAGCTGGTTCAATCTCTACATCATTATCATTGCTAGGTTGAGCACCAACATGAACATCATCATTAACATTATCACTAGGTTCATGTTCATTACCATATTGTGTTTCAGCATCAGAAATAGAAATATCATTGGGATTCTCAGGTGTGTCAACAAAAGGTTGACTACGAGCATGCAAAGTCCTATCATTTTTCTTTTTCTTCTTCTTAGAAGAACTAGGTGCATCAACATTAGTTCTCTGTGAATCTTGCTCAATTCTCTTGGGGTGGCCCTTGGGATACAAAGGTTCCTGAGTCATTTTACCCCCTCTAGTCATAACTCTAACATCATTATCATTTTTCTTATTATTTAATTCATTGAGCAAATCATTCTAAGCCTTAAGTACTTGTTCTACTTGAGTGGTAACCATAGAAGCATGTTTACTAATAATTTTAAGTTCACCTTTAACTCTAGACATATAATTACTCACGTGTTCAAACATATCAGCACTGTGTTTCAATTGTCTACCAACATAAGCATTGAAGTTTTCTTGTTTAACAATAAAATTATCAAACTCATCTAAGCATTGGCTAGCAGATTTATAACGAGGAATATCACCTTCATCAAATCTATAGAGAGCATTTACCTTTACTACCTGTGTCGGGTTATCAAGACCATGTATTTCTTCAATAGGTGGTAAATTCTTAACATCTTCAGCTTTAATACCTTTTTCTTTCATAGATTTCTTTGCCTCTTGCATATCTTCAAGTCTGAGAAATAGAATAACCCTTTTCTTCGGAGTTGGCTTAGGAGTTGGTTCAGGAAGTGTCCAATCATTTTCCTTACTCACCATATTATTCAATAGAAATTTAGCTTGATCAATAGTTCTTTCCCAGAAAACACCACCAGCACAACTATCCAGGCGGTCTGTGGAAGCATCGGTTAGTCCATTATAAAAGATATCAAGTATTTCATTTTTCTTGAGAGGATGATCAAGCAAAGCATTAAGTAATTGGAGAAGCCTCCCCCAAGCTTGTGGGAGACTCACTTCTTCAATTTGCACAAAATTATATATTTCCCTTAAGGCATCTTGTTTCTTATGAGCAGGGAAATATTTAGCACAGAAGTAATAAATCATATCCTGGGGACTACGCACGCAACCAGGATCAAGAGAATTAAACCATGTTTTAGCATCACCCTTTAAACAGAACGGAAACAACTTAAGGATAAAGTAATAGCGAATTTTCTCATCATTAGTAAACAAGCTGGCTATATCATTTAATTTAGTAAGATGTGCCACAACAGTTTCAGATTCATAGCCATAGAAAGGATCAGATTCTACCAAAGTAATTAACTCAGGATCGATAGAGAAATCATAATCCTTATCAGTAACAAAGATAGGTGAAGTAGCAAAAGCAGGGTATTGTTTCATTCTAGCATTCAAGGACTTTTGTTTAAGCTTAGCTAATAATTTCTTAAGATCAGATCTATCTTTGCAAGCTAAGACGTCTCTAGCAGTTTCTTCATCCATAACATAACCCTCAGCACAACAGGCAATTCATATCTAGGGGGACAATCTTAATCATCACTTTCATCAATATTATCAGTTTCAATAATTTCAATCTTTCTAACCCTAGCAAGTTGTTCATCAAGAAATTCACCTAGTGGCACAGTAGTATCAAGAATAGAAGTAGTTTCATCGTAAGCATCATGCAAAGCAGAAGTGGCATCATCAATAACATGCGACATATCATAATGAATAGAAGGAGTAGGTGTCGCATGTTTACTCAAAACCGAAGGTGAATAAAGTGCAGAGCTAGATGGCAGTTCCTTACCTCCCCTCATAGTTGAGGGAAAAATCTTAGTTCTTTGATCATTCAAGTTCTTCATAGTGACCAGCAGATATAAATCCCAAGTGAGTCAGAGAATAGAGATATGCTCCCCGGCAACAACGCCAGAAAATAGTCTTGATAACCCACAAGTATAGGGGATCGCAACAGTTTTCGAGGGTAGAGTATTCAACCCAAAATTTGTTGATTCGACACAAGGGGAGCCAAAGAATATTCTCAAGTATTAGCAGCTGAGTTGTCAATTCAACCACACCTGGAAATTTAATATCTGCAGCAAAGTATTTAGTAGAAAAGTAATATGATAGTAGTGGTAACGGTGGCAAAAGTAACGGTACCAGTTTTGGTTTTATAGTGATTGTAATAGTAGCAACAGAAAAGTAATTAAGCAAAGAACAATATATGAAACGCTCGTAGGCAATGGATCGGTGATGGATAATTATATTGGATGCGATTCCTCATGCAATAGTTATAACATAGGGTGACACAAAACTAACTCCAGTTCAGCAATGTAATGTAGGCATGTGTTCCGAATATAGTCATACATGCTTATGGAAAAGAACTTGCATGACATATTTTGTCCTACCCTATCGTGGCAGTGGGGTCCTATTGGAAACTAAGGGATATTAAGGCCTCCTTTTAATAGAGTACCGGACCAAAGCATTAACACATAGTGAATGAACTCCTCAAACTACGGTCATCACCGGTAAGTATCCTGATTATTGTCACTTCGGGGTTAACGGATCATAACACATAATAGGAGACTATTGACTTGCAAGATAGGATCAAGAACTCACATATATTCATTTAAAACATAATAGGTTCAGATTTGAAATCATGGCACCCGGGCCCTAGTGACAAGCATTAAGCATAACAAAGTCATAACAACATCAATATCAGAACATAGTGGATACTAGGGATCAAGCCCTCACAAAACTAACTCGATTACATAATAAATCTCATCCAACCCATCACCGTCCAGCAAGCCTACGATGGAATTACTCACGCATGGAGGTGAGCATCATGAAATTGGTGATGGAGGAAGGTTGATGATGACGATGGCGACGGATTCCCCTCTCCGGAGCCCCGAACGGACTCCAGATCATCCCTCCTGAGAGAGTTTAGGGCTTGGCAGCGGCTCCGTATCGTAAAACACAATGAATCCTTCTCCTTTATTTTTTCTCCCCGAACATGAATATCGAGTTAGAGTTGAGGTCGGAGGAGCACCAGGGGGCCCACGAGGTAGGGGCCATGCCCAGGGGGGTAGGCGCACCCCCACCCTCGTGGACAGGGTGTGGACCCCCTGGCCTTGATTCTTTCGCCAGTATTTTTTATATATTCCAAAAATAATCTCCATTGATTTTCAGGTCATTCCAAGAACTTTTATTTCTGCACAAAAATAACACCATGGCAATTCTGTTGAAAACAGCGTCAGTTCGGGATAGTTCCATTCAAATCATGCAAGTTAGAGTCCAAAACAATGGAAAAAGTGTTTAGAAAAGTAGATACGTTGGAGACGTATCAACGCTGCACCTCCTCACCTCCCGCAGCGGACGGGATTCGGGCGGATCTGTGACCATCGGTGAGGAGAGAGATAGAGTGGACACTGTCATCTTCTTTTGATATGGAGAGGGTGAGAGAGCGAGACGTGAGAAACCCTATCAAGCAAGAGGCTATACATACAATGGAGTAAAAAAATCTCTCCATAGCAGTGGTTTTAAATAGAATACGTGCGTTCTCGGAAAAAAGAAACAAAAAGTGGCGGACAAATTTTTAACGTACCAAGAAAGAAAACTCAATCAAAAAAACACGCCCCCACTTCCAGGTCGCGAGAGTCGTCGCGCACACACACATAGACATAGACATGCATATCCGTGTTTACGTAAAATTCCATCTCCATCTACATCTCCAATCATATTTGTCCAACTGGCACATTATTTATGTTGTTAATTATATACGCAGCAATATTAACATATAACATCTCTTGTTTGCGGGCGCCCAGACCGCTGCCAAGCCCGCTCCAACCAACCCGAACCCTCTTCACCTCCCGCACGTGCTTCCCGCCCGAGAGAGCATGGCTCGCGCCACTTCCCGAAGCACGCAACTGTTGCGCGTTCAAAGGTCACAATAGCCAGCCACAACATGCATGTAAAAAGTTCTTGGGAGTCCGGGCTACAGCTATATGTCCTCCCCCAACTCGTCAATCTCTTCCAGTTGTGCTAGTACTCCATGGTGCGATCCATCGACAAGCAGGCGGGAAAGTTATCATATACTCAGTTTGCGGTGAGTGGTGATACATCTCAACCGTATCTGTAATTTTTGATTGTTCCATGCTATTATATTACCCGTTTTGGATGTTTATGGGCTTTATTATACACTTTTATATTATTTTTGGGACTAACCTATTAACCGGAGGCCCAGCCCAAAATGATGTTTTATTGCCTATTTCAGTGTTTCGAGGAAAAAGAATATCAAACGAAGTCCAAACGAAGTCCAAACGGAATGAAACCTTCGGGAGAGTTATTTTTGGAACGGAAGCAATCTAGGAGACTTGGAGTAGACGTCAGGGAAGCTTCGAGGAAGCCACGAGGCAGGGAGGCGCACCCCCACCCTCGTGGCTCCCCTGACCGACTTCTTTCGCCTATATATGTCCATATACCCTAAAAACATCGAGGGGAAGAATAGATCGGGAGTTCCGCCACCGCAAGCCTCTGTAGCCACCGAAATCCAATCTAGACCCGTTCCGGCACCCTGCCGGAGGGGGGAATCCCTCTCCGGTGGCCATCTTCATCATCCCGGCGCTCTCCATGACGAGGAGGGAGTAGTTCACTGTCGGTGTCAAAACCGGCGGATCTCGGGTAGGGGGTCCCGAACTGTGCGTCTAGGATCGATGGTAACAGGAGGCATGGGACACGATGTTTTACCCAGGTTCGGGCCCTCTTGATGGAGGGAAAACCCTACATCCTGCTTGATTAATATTGATGATATGGGTAGTATAAGAGTAGATCTACCACGAGATCAAGGAGGCTAAACCCTAAAAGCTAGCCTATGGTATGATTGTTGTATGTTGTATGCTGTATCTATCGACTAGCCTGGCCTCGGTTTATATAATGCACCGGAGGCCTAGGATAACAAGAGTCCTAGCCGAATACGCCGGTGGGGAGAAGTCCTTGTCTTGATCGCCAAGTCTTGTGGAATCTTCCTTGTATGTGGTAGCCGTCCGAACTGGCCCATGAGTATACGGCCACGGGGGTCCTCGGCCCAATCTAATAGATCGGGAGACGACGTGGTGAGTACCCCCTAGTTAGGACACCGTCAGTAGCCCCCTGAATCGGTCTTCAAGTTAGGGACGCTCCTCGATTCTTCTGAACTGTTCTTCATCTTCGGTTGCCGGTCTTGAAAACCGGTTCAACAAATCTTCTTTATCTTCGATCTTGAGGATCGCCGAAATGCATTCGACGAGTTTACACGTCGGGTATCCGGGGAGCCCCTTTAAGTTTCCGACCTTTATCAATGCCTTGTTTATTTTTATGCCACACCTCAGGTTTGAAGTTGTTCCCGGGAGGCAGGGTCCTCTTGCGTCCGAGCTCCAACGCCGGACTGCATTCGAGGTATCTTTTGCAGCCGAGCACCAACGCCGGACCGCTTCCTAGCTCTAGCGCCGGAATGTATCCGAGCTCCAATGCCGGACTATGTATCCGAGCTCCAACGCCGGACTGTATATCCGAGCTCCAACGCAGGATTGTGTCCAGGCTCCAATGCCGAACTATATCCGAGGTGTCATATCACCTTGGTTCAAAAAAGTTGAAGGAGTTTAGCCGAGCTTAATGCCGGAAATGCCCTCTATGGAGCCAGCCACTAGCGCCCGAGCTTTATGCCGGACTGCTTCCGAGGTGGTGCACCACCCCGACTATGGGCCGATTTTTTGTCAATATTTTTTATTGGTGCAATTTATTCTCTGCCGAGATATATAGCCAGTAGCCCTCAAGGTGTGTATCGGTCTAAAACCCGAGATGCACATGAAGGATGACATAAGACCGTTGATCCCAGTAGCCACTGAGACTCAGGTTGATTTGCAAAATTGGCCTAAGGATCAAGTCCTAGCTCGGCAGAATACTTCGGGACACAAAAGCGGCGTGCTCAGTCCTCAAGACTCAGGTTGCGTGCGGCCGACCAACCTGAGGATCAAAATCTCCTCAGAAACTATATTGCACATAAAATTTTCTGCGTTGGACAAGCAATGCAGTAGCCCCCGAGACACTGGTCGGGTGGCAACACCAGATCAGGGGATCGATGTGCCCCTTTAATATTTGTAAATAATAAGCCCGAAGCCCAGTAGCCCCTAAGCCTTAATGTGGGCACGGGTGGCCGAATTAAGGATCAATATCCATAGTAAAATCACAAATTATGTGTAATGACTCTATGTATCCAAGTACTTTACGTCATTAATGCTTAGATCCACATTGTACAAAACTTTGTTAACCGACCATCGGCTTCCACCTCCTCGGCCAGTAGCCGAGGAGTGTTTGTCCTACTTTATAAAACCTTTATGAGGGCAAAGATTTACAACAAACAAGGCAATCTGGCCATACGGTTTTATAAACAAAGGTACGCAGAGAGTTATATTACTGTTTAACAGAAGAAATGTCTTCCAAAGAAAATAGTCCTGCTATCGGTTCCTTTCTTTGGGTTGTCATGCTAAGCATGATCATTAAACATCAGCTCTAATGTAAGAGCAAAATATCGAGGATTTAGTTTGGGAGGCCAGTTAATAGCCCCTGGTACTGTTCGGCGACAGTCGAGGTCAAGCCGTAAATACTTCGGCCAATGTTATGAATGGCCCATCATAGTCATCGGATCGCTGACCAGTTTACGCTTATTGTGATAGTCAGTTTTCGGCTTTCCCCACTAAGGTGCTTAACCATGTGAGCTGGAAGCACAATCGCAGTGGTTCTCCCTTTGCACGCCTAGCCGAACAAAACGAACGGTAGGAAGCAAGTGCAGGAGCCGGGCAACCCAACTATTGACCGAAGACACAATTCAAGACCGATGCATATATAGCAATATCTAAGAATGTTTTTGCCGAATCCCTAAAGGTGTCCGGCGTTGCACTACAAGACTAATGCTGGAAAAGCAAAAATAGTTTAAAAGTGCCAAAAAGCTTGGAAAACCAAGAAACGTCAGTAAAAACATGACATCCAAACAATATCAAGTGTTCGGTGCCAATCCGAAAGTTGGTCTTAGAAAAAAGAAGTGCTTCTGTCGTGCTTTAACATGATACACCCTATCTCAAGACTTCGAGCGGGTCAGCCTACGGCTTCAACCCCCTATCCCGAGGGCGGATTACTTCTCATTAGGCAAGTTTAGCAAACTAAACTCTAGCGGCTTTGAGAGAGAAATTAGGCTCCCCGGCTAGTGACCACATACTCACGTCGGAAAAAGGAGTGATAAATAATAATAATAAAACTTTGCAACGACTGAGAAGAAGAACACTTATTATAAAACGGCTCAAATAAACTTAAGAGCCCCCAAGTGACTTGGGTAGAAGAATGATTGCATGTACTGAAGTACTTATATCATATCTATGTTCAACCGAATTTTAAACGCGTCTTAACCGACCGTCGGCTTCTCCCTCTTCGGTTAAGGACCGAAAAGTGTTATGTACTCCATCGGTCGAGAATATCGACGGTGTTTCCAATAACCAGGCAATCAGACCATAAGGCTGTAACAGACAAAGCGCGCTCAGGGAACTTATGCTATATTACTGCGAAGAGTAAGAAGCATCTTCGAATAAAATAGTACCCCCACCGATACCTTTCTTCGGTGCTCATTGTTATTATGAGACTTGTGCAATAGATTTTTTGTACTCATGAGTTCCGTTGTGTGCCGACCATCATTGAATAACTATAAGAGCGCTAGCTTTCGGCTTCACCCAGTCTGAGGTCCGGCTTGGGTGACCCGATCGTGATAATCGCAGAGGTGCTCCCTTTACTCCCTAGCCGAACAATCAGGAACGTAGGGGTAAACGCAGGAGCGAGGCAACCCAGCTTGCAAATCGCTTAAGTCAATGTGGTGCGTATTGTGGCGTAATACACGAACAAGGAACGAAGCCGTACAAGTATAATCATATGCAGCAGGAAAAGCTTCATAAAGGAAGCCCCCAAGTAAACGGGGTATTTGAATTTATGCGTCACAAACAAAGTTTGGACAAAGAAATTTTTTACAAGCAACTTTTTTCCAAAAAAGTATAATGCTTGGTCGAACCGAGCACAAGTTAGAAATTAAAGCTTTGAGCATGAAAGCGACTTAGCTGGTTAATGTGTTCGGTATTGATGACGCGGTCCGAGCTTGATGCGGGGCAAGGTTCCATCCCCCAAGCTGGTCCCGAGGTGGCGAAGCGGAGAGCTCGACACGCCGAAGTGGTGACATAGCACGGTCAATGCAGACAGGCAGAGTGACGCCGAAGTCCCCGAATCATTTTCCTGTGCACAAAAAATAGTGCCAACCGGAGATAATAGTAATAATGATAATTAAAAAAACGTTGCATAATAAATAATTTATGCAAAGTGAGTAATAAAAGAAATATGGTCTGGCGCCGAAGTCAATGTCGATGCAGGGCATCGGCGTGATGTAGTAAAGGCGTGGGAAAGCCTGAATTCATAGGTCGGTCCGAGCCCCGGATGCGGCGTTCGCTGGACTATGTATGGAAATTGATCGAACCACCACGCGACCGTCGTTAATGCGGTCACCGTTTGATAGACCTGTGTACATATCATGGACAAACCAGAGTAATAATTCCTTGGGAAAAATGAACCCAAACAAGCAAAAAATACTGGGATTAATAGCACCTGGTTTATTTGTTGTAGCAATCCGAAGGAAGATGATTCCAAAAATTAGGACTCGCTCCGCACACCCATTGCCTGATGGGCGATAAAACGACGGCATGGCAATGCTGGTAAAGGTTGACTCGCCGAGGCAAAGCCCTCAGCCCAGCTAACGTGACGGAGCTGGTCGGCTAGTGACGCCGAAGCGTCCGGAGTAGGTTGATGAAGAGATGGCGAAGCCCCTGGTCCAGCCGAAATGTCGAAGTAGGTCGGCGTGATGGACACCGGCTTGAAGAAGCAATAGTGCGGCCCTGTTGATGCAGGTCGTGACGTGGTCGATGCCGGCTTGATGAAGCGACTGTGCGGCGATGCCGGTATGCCCGCTCCGTGTAATCCGTGGGGCGGCGATGTTGATGATGATTTATCCTTCGCGATGCCGGACTCTTGTTCGGCTTACCGAGATGATGATCCGAAGAAGTTGAGCTCGCTAAAGTGACGACGTGTCTAGCGCAGGTCGGCAGCCGTGGAGTAATATTGCCGGACTGGTTTGACACCAGCATGAAGTTGAAGATCATGTTCAAAAGATCTTAAAGTTAGTGGGGTGTGTTCGGGAACAAAACACAATACCCCATACAAAACTTCCTTCAAAAGGGATGTCCGAAATCCCGTTCATAAAAAAGATGAACTCGGGTCGGATCACGCAGAAAATAGATCCGAAAAGTGATGCACTAATCGGAAGGTTCCCGGAGTTTGGACGGTCGGATCGAGCTGAAATTTTGAGAAGTGGTAGATATAGGAATTCCGCAGTCGATCAATGGTTGGATCTTCCAAAGGACGTCCGAGCTAGAAGCTGGACACCACGCCCTAAACTCATCCAAATTCCCATCCAGATTTGACAGGGCTCCGGTATATCGTGGATTGCCAGAGATTCCTCCATCAGAACTCGACAAAATTTTCCAAGGTTGTTATAGACCCAATTCCGCACAATTCCACCAAAGCGATTGTCAAAGTGATACTCGAGAAGGTGGTGGCGGCAGATACGAGTTCACTGTCCAAAAAAAACAGCACGGTCGCTTGAGGGCAATGTTGACGTTGAGCCCCCGAGCTCCATAGATAATTCCTCCGTGATCTTGATAGAGATCGGAGTTGATGTTTGATGAAGGCCCTCGTCCGAACATGGTGATCCGAACACGCGGCGCAATTCTTGGTCGAACCAAGGTGACCAATCGAACTGGTGACGAAGACGCCGAAGTCGCAGTTGATCTGTAGGCGAGCAATCGATACTTTTGTCGATCACATAGTGGAACTCTCAATGAAAGCACCAATGTCGGTGTCAAAACCGGCGGATCTCGGGTAGGGGGTCCCGAACTGTGCGTATAGGATCGATGGTAACGGGAGGCATGGGACACGATATTTTACCCAGGTTCAGGCCCTCTTGATGGAGGTAAAACCCTACGTTCTGCTTGATTAATATTGATGATATGGGTAGTACAAGAGTAGATCTACCACGAGATCAAGGAGGCTAAACCCTAAAAGCTAGCCTATGGTATGATTGTTGTATGTTGTATGCTGTATCTATCGACTAGCCTGGCCTCGGTTTATATAATGCACCGGAGGCCTAGGATAACAAGAGTCCTAGCCGAATACGCCGGTGGGGAGAAGTCCTTGTCTTGATCACCAAGTCTTGTGGAATCTTCCTTGTATGCAGTAGCCATCCGAACTGGCCCATGAGTATATGGCCACGGGGGTCCTCGGCCCAATCTAATAGATCGGGAGACGACGTGGTGAGTACCCCCTAGTTCAGGACACCGTCATTCACCCTCGGGGCTGAGGGTATGTACCAGTAGCTATGTGTTTGATCTCTCTCGTGTTCTTGATTTGGCTCGATCTTAATGTATCGTGAGCTTTGCCATTATAGTTGGATCTTATGATGTTTCTCCCCATCCACTCTCTTGTAATGTATTGAGTTTTCCCTTTGAAGTTATCTTATCGGATTGAGTCTTTAAGGATTTGAGAACACTTGATGTATGTCTTGCATGTGCTTATCTTTGGTGAAAATGGGATATCACGTGATCCACTTGATGTATGTTTTGGTGATCAACTTGTGAGTTCCGTGACCTTGTGAACTTATGCATAGGGTTTGGCACACGTTTTCGTCTTGACTCTCTGGTTGAAGCTTTGGGGAACTGTTTGAAGTTCTTTGTGTTGGTTGAATAGAGGAATCTGAGATTGTGTGATGCATATCGTATAATCATACCCACGGATACTTGTGGTGACATTGGAGTATCTAGGTGACATTAGGGTTTTGGTTGATTTGTGTCTTAAGGTGTTATTCTAGTACGAACTCTAGGGCTGTTTGTGACACTTATAGGAATAGCCCAACGGATTGATTGGAAAGAATAACTTTGAGGTGGTTTCGTACCCTACCATAATCTCTTCGTTTGTTCTCCGCTATTAGTGACTTTGGAGTGACTCTTTGTTGCATGTTAAGGGATAGTTATATGATCCAATTATGTTATTATTGTTGAGAGAACTTGCACTAGTGACAGTATGAGCCCTAGGCCTTGTTTCAACGCATTGCAATACCGTTTACGCTCACTTTTATCATTAGTTACCTTGCTGTTTTTATATTTTCAGATTACAAAAACCATTATCTACTATCCATATACCACTTGTATCACAATATATTCGCCGAACTAGTGCACCTATACAATTTACCATTGTATTGGGTGTGTTGGGGACACAAGAGACTCTTTGTTATTTGGTTGCAGGGTTGCTTGAGAGAGACCATCTTCATCCAACGCCTCCTACGGATTGATAAACCTTAGGTCATCCACTTGAGGGGAATTTGCTACTGTCCTACAAACCTCTGCACTTGGAGGCCCAACAACGTCTACAAGAAGAAGGTTGTGTAGTAGACATCAAGCTCTTTTCTGGCGCCGTTGCCGGGGAGGTTAGCGCTTGAAGGTATATCTTTAGATCTTGCAATCGAATCTTTTTGTTTCTTGTTTTAGCACTAGTTTAGTTTATAAAAGAAAACTACAAAAAATATGGAATTGAGTTTGCCTCATACACGTCATCTTTTTAATATCTTTTGTGAGTATGATGGAAAGGAAAATTGTGCCAAAGTGTTAGAAGAAGAATGCATTAGAATGTTTGGCACTAAATATTTGAATGATGAGCATGATTGCAATGTTGTTAATATGAATTCCTTGAATATCCATGATGCTAATGATATGCGAAGCCACAAGCTTGGGAAGCTATGTTTGATGAAGATGATATTTTTTGTCTCCCAAGTTTTGATGAGCAAATTTATTATGATGTAAGCATGCCTCCTATTTATGATGATTATATTGATGTAAGTGGATTTGGAGAGGTCATGACTTTATTTTGTGATGAATCCACTATTCCGGAAGAGGTTCCAATTGATTATGAGAACAAAGTTGCTATCTATGATGATTATTGTGATGACTTGTATGCTATAAAGAATAATGATATCCATGAAACTTGTCATCATGATTTTAGTTTTCAATTGGATTATGCCTCACATGATAATTACTTTGTTGAGTTTGCTCCCACTACTATTTATGAGAAGAAGTTTGCTTATGTGGAGAGTAATAAAAAATCTATGCTTGTGCATCATGAAAATAGTGCTTTATGTGATAGTTATATTGTTTAATTCATTCATGATGCTACTAAAAATTATTATGAGGGAGGAATATATGCTTGTAGGAATTGCAATAATATCAACTTTCCTCTCTATGTGCTTAAAGTTTTAAAGTTATGCTTGTTTTGCCTCCCTATGCTAGTAGATTATTGCTCCCATAAATTGTTTGCTCACAAAATCCCTATGCATAGGAAGTGGGTTAGACTTAAATCTGCTAGTCATATTCTTCATGATGCTCTCTTTATGTTTCAATTCTTATCCTTTATGTGAGCATCATTGAAATCATCATGCTTAGATAGGGGCGTCAAACAATAGCGCTTGTTGGGAGGCAACCCAATTTTATTTTTGTTCCTTGCTTTTTGCTCCTGTTTAGTAATAAATAATTCATCTAGCCTCTGTTTGTATGTGGTTTTATGTTTTAATTAGTTTTTGTGCCAAGTAGAACCTTTGGGAAGACTTGGGGAAAGTCTTGTTCATCTTGCTGCAAAAACAGAAACTTTAGCGCTCACGAGAATTGCTTACATTTTTATTTGAAAATTGCTATTTAGATAATTATTTTTGAAGATGATTAATAGATAAATTACTCACGTCCAGAAATTTATTTTAGAATTTTTGGTGTTCCAGATATTGCGTTATCTATAGATTACTACAGACTGTTCTGTTTTTGACAGATTCTGTTTTTCGTGTGTTGTTTGTTTGTTTTGATTAATCTATGGCTAGTAAAATAGTTTATAAACCATAGATAAGTTGGAATACAGTAGGTTTAACACCAATATAAATAAAGAATTAGTTCATTATAGTACCTTTAAGTGGTGTTTTGTTTTCTTTCGCTAACGGAGCTCACAAGTTTTCTACTTTAAGTTTTGTGTTGTGAAGTTTTCATGTTTTGGGTAAAGATTCGATGGACTATGGAATAAGGAGTGAAAAGAGCCTAAGATTGGGGATTCCCAAGGTACCCCAAGGTAATATTCAAGGAAAAACAAGAGCCTAAGCTTGGGGATGCCCCGAAAGGCATCCCCTCTTTCGTCTTCGTTCATCGGTAACTTTACTTGGAGCTATATTTTTATTCACCACATGATTTGTGTTTTGCTTGGAGCGTCAATTTATTTTGTTAGGATTTTATTGCTGTTATTTAGAAAAAAGTTTTGCATCTTTTATTTCAAGAAAAGTGGCATTGATAGCCTTTACTATGCCTATTTTACAAGTTTTCATGTTGCTGTTTTAAAACAGAAAGTTTACCGCTGTTGCAATATTTCCCTAGAAAAGTCAGAATGTGATAAAATGTTGAAACCTTTTGAATATTAATATCTGATAAATTTACTACAGTGGGAATTTTCTTTCATAATTTTTGGAGTTAGGGAAGTATGGATCATGCTGCACTCTTTACAGACTGTCCTGTTTAGGAAGATTGCTGTTATGTTTGCTTTGTTTGCATATGTTTGCTTCTTTAATGATTCTATTTGACGATAGGACTATGTAATATGCAGAGGAATTTAGTATGCAATGTTGAATAATAATTTTAGTGATTTTCTACAGTAGAGTATGATAAGGTTTTTGCAATGGTTTATACTAACTTATTTCACGAGTCCTTGTTGAGTTTTGTGTGGATGAAGCTTTTGAGATTTAGGGAGACCGTGATATGAGAGGAATTAAGGAGACACAAAAGCTCAAGCTTGGGGATTCCCAAGGCATCCCAAGATAGTATTTCAAGAAGCCTCAAGCATCTAAGCTTGGGGATGCCCCGGTTGGCATCCCACCTTTCTTCTTCAACAACTATCGGTTAGTTTCGGTTGATCCTAATTTTAGCTTCTTCACATGAAGTTTGTCATTCCTAGAATGTCATTTTATTTTTATTTGCTTACTGTTTGAATAAAATATCAATATCTGAAATCATTAATTGTTAGAGAGTCTTCACATAGCTAAATAATTATTTCACTACTCATTGATCTTCACTTATATCTTTCGGAGTAGTTTGTTGTTGCTCTAGCGCTTCACTTATATCTTTTTAGAGCACGGTGGTGGTTTTATTTTGTAGAAATAGATGAACTCTCATTCTTCACTTATATTATTTTGAGAGTCCTAAACAGCATGGTAATTTCCTTTGGTTATGAAATTAGTCCTAATATGATGGGCATCCAAGAGGGATATAATAAAAACTTTCATATGAAGTGCATTAAATACTATGAGAAGTTTGATACTTGATAATTGTTTTGAGATATGGAGATGGTGATATTAGACTCATGCTAGTTGAGTAGTTGTCAATTTGAGAAATACTTTTGTTGAAGCTTGTGATTCCCGTAGCATGCACGTATGGTGAACCATTATGTTAAGAAGTCGGAGCATGATGTATTTATTGATTGTCTTCCTTATGAGTGGCGGTCGGGGATGAGCGATGGTCTTTTCCTACCAATCTACCCCCCTAGGAGCATGCGTGTAGTACTTTGTTTCGATAACTAATAGATTTTTGCAATAAGTATGTGAGTTATTTATGACTAATGTTGAGTTCATGGATTATACACACTCTCACCCTTCCACCATTGCTAGCCTCTCTAATACCGCGCACCTTTCGCCGGTATCATAAACCCACCATATACCTTCCTCAAAACAACCACCATACCTACCTATTATGGCATTTCCATAGCCATTCCGAGATATGTTTCCATGCAACTTTCCACCGTTCCGTTATTATGACACGCTTCATCATTGTCATATTGCTTTGCATGATCATGTAGTTGACATCGTATTTGTGGCAAAGACACCATTCATAATTCTTCCATTCATGTCCCTCTTGAGTCATTGCACATCCCGGTACACCGCTGGAGGCATTCATATAGAGTCATATTTCGTTCTAAGTATCGAGTTGTAATTCTTGAGTTGTAAGAAAATAAAAGTGTGATGATCATCATTATTAGAGCATTGTCCCAGTGAGGAATGGATGATGGAGACTATGATTTCCCCACAAGTCGGGATGAGACTCTGGATGAAAAAAAAGAAAAAAGAAAAAAAAGGCCATAAAAAAAGAGAAAAGACCCAAATAAAAAAACCAAAAAATGAGAGAAAAAGAGAGAAGGGGCAATGCTACTATCCTTTTACCACAGTTGTGCTTCAAATTAGCACCATGATCTTCATGATAGAGAGTCTCCTATGTTGTCACTTTCATATAGTAGTGGGAAATTTTCATTATAGAACTTGGCTTGTATATTCCAATGTTGGGCTTCCTCAAAATGCCCTAGGTCTTCGTGAGCAAGCGAGTTGGATGCACACCCACTTAGTTTCTTTTTGAGCTTTCATACACTTATAGCTCTAGTGCATCCGGTGCATGCAAATGCCTACTCACTAACATTGATATCTATTCATGGGCATCTCCATAGCCCGTTGATACGCCTAGTTGATGTGAGACTATCTTCTCCGTTTTTTCTTCTCCACAACCACCATTCTATTCCACCTATAGTGCTATGTCCATGGCTCACACTCATGTATTTCGTGAAGATTGAAAAGGTTTGAGAACATCAAAAGTATGAAACAATTGCTTGGCTTGTCATCAGGGTGGTGCATGATTGAAATACGTTGTGTGGTGAAGATGGAGCATAGCTAGACTATATGATTTTGTAGGGATAGCTTTCTTGGCCATGTTATTTTGAAGAGACGTAATTGCTTAGTTAGTATGCTTGAAGTATTATTATTTCTATGTCAATATTAAAATTTTGTCTTGAATCTCTTGGATCTGAATATTCTTGCAACAATAAAGAAGAATTACTTCCAGAAATATGTTAGGTAGCATTCCACATCAAAAATTCTATTTTTATCATTTACCTACTCGAGGACGAGCAGGAATTAAGCTTGGGGATGTTGATACGTCTCCAACGTATCTATAATTTTTGATTGTTCCATGCTATTATATTATCAACCTTGGATGTTTTATATGCATTTATATGCTATTTTATATGATTTTTGGGACTAACCTATTAACCTAGAGCCTGGTGCCAGTTTCCGTTTTTTCCTTGTTTTAGAGTATCGCAGAAAAGGAAAATCAAACGGAGTCCAATTGACCTGAAACTTCATGGAACTTATTTTTGGACCAGACGAAGCCCACTGAGTATCGGAGTTGGACCAGGAGAGTCCCGGGCTGCCCACGAGGGTGGGGGGCGCGCCCACCCCTCTGGGCACGCCCCCCTGCCTCGTGGACAGCTTGGAGGTCCACCGACGTACTTCTTCCTCCCATATATACCCATATACCCTAAAAACTTCGGGGAGCACAATAGATCAGGAGTTTCACCGCCAGAATCCTCTGTAGCCACCGAAAACCAATCTAGACCCGTTCCGGCACCCTACCGGAGGGGGCAATCCCTCTCCGGTGGCCATCTTCATCATCCCGGTGCTCTCCATGACGAGGAGGGAGAAGTTCTCCCTCGGGGATGAGGGTATGTACCAGTAGCTATGTGTTTAATCTCCCTCTCTCTCGTGTTCTTGAGGTGATATGATCTTGATGTATCGCAAGCTTTGCTATTATAGTTGGATCTTATGATGTTTCTTCCCCCCTCTACTCTCTTTTAATGGATTGAGTTTTTCCATTAAAGTTATCTTATCGGATTGAGTCTTTAAGGATTTGAGAACACTTGATGTATGTCTTGCGTGGGATACCCGTGGTGACAATGGGGTATTCTATTGATCCACTTGATGTATGTTTTGGTGATCAACTTGCGGGTTCCGCCCATGAACCTGTGCATAGGGGTTGGCACATGTTTTCATCTTGACTCTCCGGTAGAAACTTTGGGGCACTCTTTGAGGTTCTATGTGTTGGTTGAATAGATGAATCTGAGATTGTGTGATGCATATCGTATAATCATACCCACGGATACTTGAGGTGACATTGGAGTATCTAGGTGACATTAGGGTTTTGGTTGATTTGTGTCTTAAGGTGTTATTCTAGTACAAACTCTAGGGCTGTTTATGACACTTATAGGAATAGCCCTACGGATTGATTGGAAAGAATAACTTTGAGGTGGTTTCGTACCCTACCATAATCTATTCGTTTGTTCTCCGCTATTAGTGACTTTAGAGTGACTCTTTGTTGCATGTTGAGGGATAGTTATATGATCCAATTATGTTATTATTGTTGAGAGAACTTGCACTAGTGAAAGTATGAATCCTAGGCCTTGTTTCAACGCATTGCAATACCGTTTACGCTCACTTTTATCAATAGTTACCTTGCTGTTTTTATATATTCATATTACAAAAACCATTATCTACTATCCATATACCACTTGTATCACCATCTCTTCGGCGAACTAGTGCACCTATACAGTTTACCATTGTATTGGGTATGTTGGGGTCACAAGAGACTCTTCGTTATTTGGTTGTACGGTTGCTTGAGAGAGACCATCTTCATCCTACGCCTCCTATGGATTGATAAACCTTAGGTCATCCACTTGAGGGAAATTTGCTACTGTCCTACAAACCTCTGCACTTGGAGGCCCAACAACGTCTACAAGAAGAAGGTTGTGTAGTAGACATCACAAGCTCTCCCTCGCTCAGGCGGTGGACGTGCAACAGTTAATTCAGTGTCAGATTGCCAGAAGCACACACTATACTAGTACTATTATTGTTCGACTTCCCGAAGAGGTGAACAGCCAAGCGCAAAGTTTACTAGTACTAATACTACTACTATAGAGGTGTGTATTATACTACTAGGAACTAGATGGAGGAGCGTCTGGACTCTTATTATATTTTAAAAATGTGATAAAGCAATCTTCAACACATTTTGTTCTCTTCAAGGGTTCTCGCATGTGATAATATGGAAGTTGATTGCATGGAACACCCGCCACAATTCTCGCTTAATTCTGGATCATATCCTGTTACAAATAGGAGCGCTCGATAATATTTCCTCCTTTAGTTATCTGGCTCATATGCTTAATATTTCCTCTTTGTGCGAACTGTGCTTGCTGCACTTTGAATGTGGCCGAGAACTTGCTGGATGACATCTGTCCCAACGGTGAGCCAACACGTGTTTCCTCTAGACAATGAGAATTTTACACGTGGAAAATCCCCACTGGTCCGGGTTGTTAACGGGTTATCGGATCCAAAACTGGACCCGATAGCTTAACGGCGACCTGTTACGGTGGATGCCACGTGTCGGTCATCCTTGACGAAAACACTTCTATGATGCGCGATTTATCATCATGGAAGTGGACACTTCCGTGATGATAATTTTGGTAATGTCATGGAACACTTCTAGGACAACACAGGTATGACTATCTTGATTCTGTCATAACATTGTCATGGATGTACATGCATGACAGAAAACGTGACCTACTGTGACAATCAAGTATCATCATGGAAGTGTCTTTTTTTGTAGTGTAGATAGCCCACGCTTCGGAGATCCTTGACGTCCTTTTCAGTGACGGTGGAGGCCTCCAACTTGCCCTTAGAGCATGCCCCGACCATTGCGGGAGAAGGAGGTGGCGATGGAAGAGATCGTAGTTATAGGCACTAGAGCTGGAAGATTGGGAGATGGAAGCTAGAGTAAGGCGTGAAGAAAAAGGAGGGGTCTTTACCCTTTTTATGGACGCTGAAAATGCCAAGCGTCCCCCTCTTAAGCCATAAAACTCGCCTCCTCCCAACGAGATCGTGCGTAAGGTACGGTTGTATTACCCAAACCATATTGATGAGAATCCCGTAATGGGCGGGCATGATCTCTATTTTGACAAGACGTGCCAATGGAGGTTAAGCCTCAAAACATGAAGCGAGGAGCATGAAAACGGTTTGAAGTGTTGAAAAGTCAAGTGTGACGCTTTGCTAGAAAAGTTGTCAGTAAAAGCACTGTTTCTATTTCGACGCCTTGCCTTTGTGGCTAAGGGTTGTATTAATTATGCAAAACCAAACACAATCCCTTTATGTAGGAGGCCTAATTAAAATATTCGGGAAGAGGAACCCGCCTTGCAATGCCGAAGACAATCTGCATGCCGAACAAACCGTCATCGAAGACTGGTTTAGGGGCTACTGAGGGAGTCCTGGATTAGGGGGTCCTCGGGTGTCCGATCTATTCGATATTTGCTGAACTGATGGGCCGTGAAGACAAAGCATAAGATTATCCCCCATGTCTGGGTATGACTCCTATGTGTGTAGAACAGCAAGTTTGGTGTCCGGGTGTAATGTTATCTTCCTCTGCAAGCCTACTCTGTACAACCCTAGGCCACTCCGGTGTGTATATAAACTGGAGGGTTTCAGTTCGTAGGGGCTATCAGAAGAATTATAGGCTTGACAGCTAGGGTTTAGCCAATACGATATTGAGGTAGATCTACTTTTGTAACCTCTATACACATCAAATACAATCAAGCAGGACGTAGGGTTCTACCTCCTTTAAGAGGGCCTGAACCTGGGTAAACATCATGTTCCTACTCTCCCTTGTTACCATTGATCCTAAGACACAGAGCTTGGGATCCCCTACCCGAGATTTGCCGATTTTGACACCGACAGGGCCCTCCACCCTTCTCGCCCCCTCGTGGCTCTTCTAACTTGAACTCCAAGTCTCCTGGGTGTCTTTTGGTCCAAGAAAATCACCACAAAAATTTTATTCTGTTTGGACCTCCGTTTGTTATACCTTTTCTGTGAAACTAGAAAACAAGGAAAAAAATAGAAACTGGCATTGGGCTCTAGGTTAATAGGTTAGTCCCAAAAATAATATAAAATAGCATATTAATGCATATAAAACATCCAAAACAGATAATATAATAGCATGGAACAAACAAAAATTATAGATACGTCGGAGACGTATCAAGCATCCCCAAGCTTAATTCCTGCTCGTCCTCGAGTAGGTAAATGAGAAAAACAGAATTTTTGATGTGGAATGCTACCTAACATATTTATCCATGTAATTTTCTTTATTGTGGCATGAATGTTCAGATCCATAAGATTCAAAACAAAAGTTTAATATTTACATAAAAACAATAATACTTCAAGCATACTAACAAGGCAATTATGTCTTCTCAAAATAACATGGCCAAAGAAAGCTATCCCTACAAAATCATATAGTCTGGCTATGCTCCATCTTCATGACACAAAATACTCAGATCATGCACAACCCCGATGACAAGCCAAGTAATTGTTTCATACTTTTGGTGTTCTCAAACCTTTTCAACTTTCACACAATACGTGAGCGTGAGCCATGGACATAGAACTATAGGTGGAATAGAATATGGTGGTTGTGGAGAAGACAAAAAAGGAGATAGTCTCACATCAACTAGGTATATCAACGGGCTATGGAGATGCCCATCAATAGATATCAACGTGGGTGAGTAGGGATTGCCATTGGATGAACTAGAGCTATAAGTGAATGAAATCTCAAAAAGAAACTAAGTGGGTGTGCATCCAACTTGCTTACTCACGAAGACCTAGGGAAATTTGAGGCAGCCCATCATTGGAATATAGAAGCCAAGTTCTATAATGAAAAATTCCCACTAGTATATGAAAGTGACAACATAGGAGACTCTCTATCATGAAGATCATGGTGCTACTTTGAAGCACAAGTGTGGAAAAAGGATATTAATATTTCCCCTTCTCTCTTTTCTCTAATTTTTTCTTTTTTTGTGTGGGCTTCTTTGGCCTCTTTTATTTTTTTTGTAAAGTCCAGAGACTCATCCCAACTTGTGAGGGAATCACAGCTTCCATCATCCTTTCCTCACATGGGACAATGCTCTAATAATGATTATCATCACACTTTTATATACTTACAACTCAAGAAGTTCAACTCGATAATTAGAATAAAATATGACTCTATATGAATGCCTCCGGTGGTGTACCGGGATGTGCGATGACTCAAGAGAGACATGTATAAAAAATGATGAATGGTGGCTTTGCCACAAATACGATGTTAACTACATGATCATGCAAAGCAATATGAGAATGATGAAGTGTTTCATAATAAACGAAACGGTGGAAGTTCCATGGCAATATATCTCGGAATGGCTATGGAAATGCCATAATAGTTAGGTATGGTGGCTGTTTTGAGGAAGGTATATGGTGGGTTTAATGCACCAGCGAAAGTTGCGCGCTACTAGAGAGGCTAGCAATGGTGGAAGGGTGAGAGTGTGTATAATCCATGGACTCAACATTAGTTATAAAGAAGTCACATACTTATTGTAAAAATATATTAGTTATCAAAACAAAGTACTACACGCATGCTCCTAGGGGGTAGATTGGTAGGAAAAGATCATCGCTCGTCCCCGACCGCCACTCGTAAGGAAGACAATCAATAAATAAATCATGCTCCGACTTCATCACATAATGGTTAACCATACGTGCATGCTACGGGAATCACAAACTTTAACACAAGTATTTCTACAATCCACAATTACTCACTAGCATGACTCTAATATGACCATCTTTATATCTAAAAAAAATCAAAATGAATCAAACTTCTCCTAGTATTCAATGCACTTTATATGAAAGTTTTTATTATATCCCTCTTGGATGCCTATCATACTAGGACTAAATTCATAACCAAAGCCAATTAGCATGTTGTTTAAAGAAACTCTCAAAATAATATAAGTGAAGCATGAGAGTTCAACAATTTCTATAAAATAAAACCAATACCGTGATCTAAAAAGATATAAGTGAAGCACTAGAGCAAAATTGCCTAGCTCAAAAGATATAAGTGAAGCACATAGAGTATTCTAATAAATCACGATTCATGTGTGTCCCTCTTAAAAGGTGTGTACAGAAAATATGATTGTGGCAAACTAAAAATCAAAGACTCATATCATACAAGACACTCCAAGCAAAACACATATCATGTGGTGAATAAAAATATAGCCTCTAGTAAAGTTACCGATAGACAAGACGAAAGAGGGGATGCCTTCCGGGGCATCCCCAAGCTTAGGCTCTTAGTTGTCCTTGAATATGAGCTTGGGGTACCTTGGGCATACCCAAGCTTAGGCTCTTTCCACTCCTTATTCCATAGTCCATCAAATCTTTACCCAAAACTTCAAATCTTCACAACACAAAACTCAACAGAAAATATCATGAGATCCGTTAGTATAAGAAAATAAATCACCACTTAAGGTACATATGTGAACTCATTCTTTATTTATATTGGTGTAATACTGTATTCCAACTTCTCCATGGTTCATACCCCTCGATGCTACCCATAGATTCATCAAAATAAGCAAACAACACAAAGAAAATAGAATCTGTCAAAAACAGAACAGTCTGTAGCAATCTATTACTCTTGAATACTTCTGTAAGTCCAAAAACTCTGAAAATTTTGGACAACAGAGGCAAATTGTATCTGAATCTTCTGCAAAAATAATCAGAATTCTATCGCGCTTCTGCTAAATATGAGAATTGTTTTCCTGAGCGCATATGTTTCTGTTTTTTAGCAAGATCAAATCAACTATCACCGTAAGCTATCCCAAAGGTATTACTTGGCACAAACACTAACTAAAACACAAACACACATCTAACCAGAGGCTAGATGAATTATTGATTGCACAATAGGACCAAAAATCAAGAACACAAATAAAATTGGGTTGCCTATCAACCAGCGCTATTGTTTAACACCCTTAGCTAAGTACAAAAACACAGATCTAGGTATTTTCATCTTTGGTATGCAATACATAAGTAGCTCTCATAATAGATTCATATAGCAACTTAAGTTTCTTTCTAGGAAAGTGTTCCATGCGCTTCCTTAATGGAAATTGAAATCTAATGTTTCCTGCTTACATATCAATAATTGCACCAATCGTTCAAAGGAAAGGTCTACCAAGAATAATAGGACATGTAGGATTGCAATCTATATCAAGAACAATAAAATCTAGGGGCACATAATTCCTATTTGCAACAATAAGAACATCATTAATCCTTCCCATAGGTTTCTTAATAGTGTAATCGGTAAGATGCAAATTTAAAGAACAATCATCAAATTCACGGAAACCTAACACATCACATAAATATTTTTTAAATCATGGAAACGCTAGCACCCAAATCACACAAAGCATGGCACTCATAATGTTTATTCTTAATCTTAATAGTAGGTTCCCACTCATCATAAATTTTCCTAGGAATAGAAACTTCCAATTCAAGCTTTTCTTCAAAAGATTTCATCATAGCATCAACAATATGTTTAGTAAAAGCTTTATTTTCATTATAAGCATGAGGAGAATTTAACATGGATTGCAACAAGGAAATACAATCTATTAAAGAACAATTATCATAATTAAATTCCTTGAAATCGAAAAGAGTGGGTTCATTGCTACTTAAAGTTTTGACCTCTCCAATCTCACTTTTATCAATTTTTGCATCAAGATCAATAAAATCTGAATCATTGGGACACCTTATAGCTAAAGTTGACTCATCTCCATTCCCATCTTTATCAACATTTATTTTAGAAAACAAAGATTCAATAGGATTCACATCAACCACTTTAAGATTTTCATCATTATTCAAAGACTCCGGTTTAGCGGCCATCTTGTTTACTAAAGTAGCTTGCTTATCAGAAATTTTGCCTACTAAATTTTCAAGATGAGAAAACTGAAATTTCAAACCATAAAATTCCTTAGACATATCATCGAGCTCTTTATTCATATACTCCATAAAAGTTTTCTGCTCCTCAAGCTCATTTCTAAAGAAACTATTATGCTCAAATCGTAAAGACATGAAGCTTTTGACATTATTTTCATTTTCTTCTAACCTCCCATAATAAGGATCAACATTCTTTGGTTGAGCCATAAAGGCAGGCAACACACCAACACACGAGCAAACAAAACGCAAACGAAAAGATGAACGGAAGAAGGGCGAAGAAAAGGAAAAACTTTTCGAAAATCGTTTTAGAAGTGGGGGAGAGGAAAATGAGACGCAAATGGCGAATAATGTAATGCAATAGATGAGATTTTATGATGGGTACTTGGTGGGCTTGACTTGGCGTAGATCTCCCCAGCAACGGCACCAAAATTCTTCTTGATACTTCTTGATCTTGCGTTGGTTTTTCCCTTGAAGAGGAAAGGGCGATGCAACAAAGTAGAGATAAGTATTTCCCTCAGTTAAGAACCAAGGTATCATTCTAGTAGGAGAAAAATGCACAAGTCACCAATACCTGCACAAACAATCAAACACTTGCACCCAACGCGGTAAAGGGGTTGTCAGTCCCTTCGCGGTCACTTGCAAAAGTGGGATCTAATAGAGATAGATAAATAAAACTAAATGAAAGATAAAATATTTTTGGATTTTTTTGGTTTATAGATTTGAAAACAAAAGATTGCAAAATAGTAGATCGGAAACTAATATGATGGAAAATAGACCCGGGGGCCATAGGTTTCACTAGAGGCTTCTCTCTTGAAAGCAAATAATAAGGTGGGTGAACAAATTACTATCGAGCAATTGATAGAAAAGCACAAAGTTATGACAATATCCAAGGCAATGATTGTGTAATATAGGCATCATGTAGGTATCAAGTAGAACGACTCCTGCCTACATCTACTACTATTACTCCTCACATCGACTGGTCCTGCCTGCATCTAGAGTATTAAGTTCATGAAGAACAGAGTAACGCTTTAAGTAAGAAGACATGATGTAGATGAATAAACTCAAGCAATATGATGTAAAACCCATCTTTTTATCCTTGATGGCGACAATACAATACGTGCCTCGCTACCCCTACTTTTTCACTGGGTGAGGACACCGCAAGATTGATCCCAAAGCTAAGCACTTCTCCCATTGCAAGAAAAACCAACCTAGTTGGCCAGACTATATTGATAGTTCGAAGAGAATTAAAAAGATATCAAATCATGCATATAAGAATTCAAAGAAGATTCAAATAATAGATAGTCTGATCATAAATCCACAATTCATTGGAACTCGACAAATTCACCGCAAAATAAGATTACATCGGATAGATCTCCAAGAATATAGAGGAGAACATGGTATTGAGAATCAAAGAGAGAGAAGAAGCCATCTAGCTACTAGCTATGGACCCATAGGTCTGAGGTAAACTACTCATGCTTCATCGGAAGGGCAATAGAGTTGATGTAGATGCCCTCCGTGATCGAATCCCCCTCCAGTAGGATGCCGAAAAAGGCCTCAAGATGGGATCTCACAGGAACAGAAGGTTGCAGTGGTGGAAAAGTGTTTTTGTGGGTACTTATGGAGGTTTGGGAATATATATGTGAATATATAGGAGGAAGAACTGGGTCAGGGGAGTCACGAGGGGCCCACGAGGTAGGGGGCACCCCCCTAGGGCGCGCCCTCCACCCTTTTCACCGCCTCATGGCTCTTATGACTTGAACTCCAAGTCTCCTGGGTGTCTTTTGTTCCAAGAAAAATCATCGCAAAAGTTTTATTCCATTTGGACTCCGTTTGATATTTCTTTTCCGTGAAGCTAAAAAACAAGGAAAAACATAAACTGGCACTAGGCTCTAGGTTAGTAGGTTAGTCCCAAAAATAATATAAAATAGCATATTAATGCATATAAAACATCCAAAACAGATAATATAATAGCATGGAACAATAAAAAATTATAGATACATTGGAGACGTATCATGGCCTAACGCAAGCAGTTGTCTGCCGGAAGCCGTGTGTGATTGTTAGTTGATCCAACACGCCTGCTTTCTAGAAACCGTGTGGGTTTTTTGAGTCCATCGCCCACGGTGTTGTCTGAGTAACCGTCTGCAATAGAAAATCCCAATAAGGATGGTAATTAGCCTATCATTGATAATCCATGTAATAATAAAATTGACATTTCTTATAAAACACACCAGATATTCATATCCATATAACGGAAACCTACAAGATTTCATAAACGAATTACATCAGATAGCTTCAGCACTCGGTTACACCAAAGAGGGACATAGCTAGCTACGCCATTATAGAACAGCACCAAGTATCACATGCAACATTGAAAACCTTTGGAAAAGTAACATCATACACGGTAAATAGATAGAAGAATCTCATCTAGGAAACTGCAGAAGCGAAAGGAGAATATGAGCCTTCAATGATGTTGAATGTCCTTGCAACTTTAGGCCAGTGGCTATGGATAATTACCCGCCCAACCTTCGTCCTCTTCAGGAAGACTTCAATATTGTACCGTGGGTGTTGAATGAATACCTTCCTCGCCTCTTGACCATGCAGGTGGTTTGAGAGGTAATCATCGGTGAACTTCTTTGATAAGTACTGAAAACAATGATATGCATAAATCACTATTATAAATTTTGAAATGGTGCAAGGGGTAAAAACAAGGTAAAGAGTTAGTACCATCCTATAGTTGACTGATGTTTTCGCCATTGTGCAAACAGAGATCTTGTTGTTATTCGTCGCAAGTTTCTTTATCCTAACAATCTTTCTGAGTTTCTTGACTTGACTGATATTCATGGACATCTCATCTCCCCATATGCAAAATGGGTCGAACAGTGGGTCTAAGCCTATGACAGCACGGCCTACATGTGCAAGACCAAATTGTAAGAAACCTAAATATTAGAATGATTCCTGCAACTTCACAATAATGAGCTATTAGCGGAAGGACCATGCATGAGCAAACCTCGATGATAAACCGCAGTGTTTCCCATTGTTTCCCTGCAACACATATAAGAAAGATCTTGATCAGGTTAACTGAGAGTTGCCATACTATTAGTAGAATATGTATTGAGTACAGCCAAATTCAATTTATTTGTCACATGCATAACAATACACAATTGTACCCACAAAAAATGAAAATCAAATTGTAGAATTGAACCAAATAGTTAAATGGACAGCAGACCAAATGAACCAAAACAGTTAACTAATCATGACATTGCAGAATAGAATATGTACTAGAAGATAATGTTGGGGAACGTAGTATTTCAAAATTTTACCTACGATCACGCAAGATCTATCTAGGAGAATCATAGCAACGAGATGGGAGAGTGTGTCCATGTACCCTCGTAGACGGAAAGTGGAACCGTTAGCTTAACGCGATTGATGTAGTCGAACGTCTTCGCGATCTAACCGATCAAGCACCGAACGTATGGCACCTCCGAGTTTTGCACACGTTCAGCTCGATGACGTCCCTCGAACTCTTGATCCAGTAAAGTGTCGAGGGAGAGTTCCGTCCGCATGACGGCATGGTGATGGTGGTGGTGAACTGATTGGCGTAGGGCTTCGCCTAGGCACTACGCGAATATGACCGGAGGCGTAAACTGTGGAGGGGGGCGCCGCACACGGCTAACAATGTTTGTTGTGTGTTCTAGCGGTGCCCCCTTCATATATATAGGTTGGAGTGGAGGATAGGCAGCCAAGGGGGCTCCCCAAGTAGGACGAATCCTACATGAGCGCCTCCCAAGTCGGCCTCCCCCCTTTCCTATTCCTATTCGAAGGGGGGAAGGAAAGAGGGGAGAGGGAAAAGGAAGGGGGAATCCTATTCCCCTATTTCCTTTGCTCCTCCCCTTTTCCTTTCTCCACTTAGATCAGCACATATGGGAGCGCACCAGCCCACAAGGGGATGGTCTATCCCACCCTAGGCCCAATAAGGCCCATATCTTTGCCGGGGGGTGCCCGGAACCCCTTGCGGTGACCCGATATGTACCCGGTACCCACGGAATACTTCCGGTGTCCGAATACTATCGTCCTATATATGAATATTTACCTCTCTGCCATTTAGAGACTCCTCATCATGTCTGTGGTCTCATCCGGGATTCTGAACAACATTCGGTCACCAAATCACATAACTCATATAATATATAATCGTCATCAAACGTTAAGCGTGCGAACCCCACGGGTTCGAGAACTATGTAGACATGACCGAGACTCGTCTCCGGTCAATAACCAATAGCGGAAAATGGATGCTCATATTGGCTCCTACATATTCTACGAAGATCTTTATTGGTCAAACCACATAACAACATACGTTATTCCCTTTGTCATCAGGATGTTACTTGCTTGAGATTCAATCGTTGGTATCATCATACCTAGTTCAATCTCGTTACCGACAAGTCTCTTTACTCGTTCCATAATGCATCATCCCGTAACTAAATCTTTAGTCACATTGCTTGCAAGGCTTATAGTGATGTGCATTACCGAGAGGGCCCACAGATACCTCCCCGAAGCACGGAGTGACAAATCCTAATCTCGATCTATGCCAACTCAACAAACACCATAGGAGACACTTGTAGAGCATCTTTATAATCACCCAGTTACATTGTGACGTTTGATAGCACACAAGGTGTTCCTCCGGTATTCGTGAGTTGCATAATCTCATAGTTAGAGGAACATGTATAAGCCATGAAGAAAGCAATAGCAATAAACTAAACGATCATTATGCCAACCAAACGGATGGGTCTTGTCCATGACATCATTCTCCTAATGATGTGATCCCGTTCATAAAATGACAACACATGTCTATGGTGAGGAAACTTAACCATCTTTGATTAACGAGCTAGTCGAGTAGAGGCATACTAGGGACACTTTGTTTTGTCTATGTATTCACACATGTATCAAGTTTCCGGTTAATACAATTCTAGAATGAATAATAAACATTTATCATGATATAATGAAATATAAATAACACCTTTATTATTGCCTCTAGGGCATATTTCCTTCAGTCTCCCACTTGCACTAGAGTCAATAATCTAGTTCACATCGCCATGTAATTTAACACCAATAGTTCAGTTCACCATGTGATTAGTTCTCATCGCCATGTGACTAATACCCAAAGTGTTTTACTAGTTTCAATAATCTAGTTCACATCGCTATGTGATTAACACCCAAAGAGTACTAAGGTTTGATCATGTTTTGCTTGTGAGAGAAGTTTAGTCAATGGGTCTGTCACATTTAGAGTCGTATATGTATTTTGCAAATTTTCTATGTCTACAATGCTTTGCATGGAGCTACTCTAGCTAATTGCTCCCACTTTCAATATGTATCCCGATTGAGACTTAAAGTCATCCGGATTAGTGTAAAAGCTTGCATCGTCGTAACTCTTTACGACGAACTCTTTATCACCTCCATAACCGAGAAATATCTTTGTAGCCTTCTAAGGATAATTTTGCCCGCTGTCAAGTGATCCACTCCTGGATCAATATCGTACCACCTTTCCAAACTCATGGCAAGGTACACAATAGGTTCGGTACATAGCATAGCATACTTTATAGAACCTATGGCTGAGGCATAGCGAATGACTTTCATTCTATTTCTATTTTCTGCCATGGTCGTGTTTTGTGTCTTAGTCAACTTTACACCTTGCAATACAGGTAAGAACTCCTTCTTTGACTATTCCATTTTGAACTACTTCAAAATCTTGTCAAGGTATGTACTCATTGAAAAATCTTATCAAGCGTCTTGATGTATCTTTATAGATCTTGATGCCAAATATATAAGCAGCTTCACCGAGGTCTTTCTTTGAAAGCCTCCTTTCAAATACTCCTTTATGCTTTCCAGAAAATTCTACATTATTTCCGATCAACAATATATCATACACATATACTTACCAAAAATGTTGTAGTGCTCCCACTCACTTTCTTGTAAATACAGGCTTCACCACGAGTCTGTATAAAACTATATGCTTTGATCAACTCATCAAAGCGTATATTCCAACTCCGAGATGCTTACACTAGTCCATAGATGGATCGCTGGAGCTTGTACATTTCGTTAGCACCTTTAGGATTGACAAAACCTTCTGGTTGTATCATATATAACTCTTCTTTAATAAATCCATTAAGGAATGCAATTTTGATATCCATTTGTCAGATTTCATAAAATCTGGCAATTGCTAACATGATTCGGACAGACTTTAAGCATCGATACGAGTGAGAAAATCTCATCGTAGTCAACATCTTGAACTTATCAAAAACCCTTTTCGACAAGTTGAGCTTTGTAGATAGTAACACTACTATCAGCGTCCGTCTTCCTCTTGAAGATCCATCTATTCTCTATGGCTTGTTGATCATTGGGTAAGTCAACCAAAGTCCACACTTTGTTCTCATACATGGATCCCACTCAGATTTCATGGCCTCAAGCCATTTCACGGAATCTGGTCTCATCATCGCTTCCTCATAGTTCGTAGGTTCGTCATGGTCTAGTAACATGACTTCCAGAAAGGATTACGATAGCACTCTGGCGCGGACCATACTCTGGTTGACTTACAAGGTTCAGTAGTAACTTGATCTGAAGTTTCATGATCATCATCATTAGCTTCCTCACTAATTTGTGTAGGAATCACTAGAACTGATCTGTGATGAACTACTTTCCAATTTAGGAGAAGGTACAATTACCTCATCAAGTTCTACATTCCTCCTACTCACTTCTTTCGAAAGAAACTCCTTCTCCAGAAAGGATCCATTCTTGGCAACAAATATCTTGCCTTCGGATCTGTGATAGAAGGTGTACCCAACTGTCTCCTTTGGGTATCCTATGAAGACGCATTTCTCCGATTTGGATTCAAGCTTATCAGGTTGAAGCTTTTTCACATAAGCATCGCAACCCCAAACTTTAAGAAATGACAGCTTAGGTTTCTTGCCAAACCATAGTTCATACAGTGTCGTCTCAACGGATTTAGATAGTGCCCTATTTAACATGAATGCAACTGTCTCTAATGCATAACCCCAAAATGATAGTGGTAAATCGGTAAGAGACATCATAGATCACACCATATCCAATAAAGTACGGTTACGATGTTCGGACACACCATTATGCTGTGGTGTTCCAGGTGGCGTGAGTTGCGAAACTATTTAACATTGTTTCAAATGAAGACCAAACCCGTAACTCAAATATTTGCCTCTACGGACAGATCGTAGAAACTTTATTTTCTTGTTACGATGATTTTCCACTTCACTCTGAAATTCTTTGAACTTTTCAAATGCTTCGGACTTGTATTTCATTAAGTAGATATACCTATATCTTCTCAAATCATCTATGAAGGTCGGAAAATAACGATACCTGCCGCGAGACTTAACACTCAACGGATTGCATACATCATTATGTATTATTTCCAATAAGTCAGTTGCTCGCTCCATTGTTCCGGAGAATGGAGTCTTAGTCATCTTGCCCATGAGGCATGGTTCGCAAGCATCAAATGATTCATAATCAAGTGATTCCAAAAGCCCATCAGCATGGAGTTTCTTCATGCGCTTTACACCAATATCACATCAACGGTAGTGTCACAAGTATGTTGCAGTATCATTATCAACTTTGCATCTTTTGACATCAATATTATGAATATGTGTATCACTACGATTGAGATTCAATAAACCATTCACCTTGGGTGTATGACCACAGAATGTTTTATTCATGTAAATAGAATAATAATTATTCTTTGACTTAAATGAATAACAGTATTGCAATAAACATGATCTAATCATATTATGCTCAACGCAATCACCAAAGAACATTTATTTTAGGTTCATCACTAATCCCGAAGGTAAAGGGAGTGTGCGATGGTGATCTTATGAGCCTTCGAATTATTTCCAACACACATTGTCACCTTGCCCTCAACTAATCTTTGTTCATTTTGTAACTCTTGTTTCGAGTTACTAATCATAGCAACTGAACCGGTATCAAATACCCAAGGGCTACTATGAACACTAGTAAAGTACACATCAATAACATGTATATCATATATACTTTTGTTCACTTTTCCATCCTTCTTATCCGCCAAGTATTCGGGGCAGTTTCGCTTCAAGTGACCATTTCCTTCGCAGTAGAAGCACTCAGTTTCAGGCTTGGGTCTAGCTTTGGGCTTCTTCATGGGAGTGACAACTTGCTTGCCATTCTTCTTGAAGTTCCCTTTCTTTCCCTTTGCCATTTTTCTTGAAACTAGCGGTCTTTTTAACCATCAACACTTGATTCCATTTCTTGATTTCTACCTTCGCCGATTTCAACATCGCGAAGAGCTTGGAATTACTTTCGTCATCCCTTGCATATTATAGTTCATCACTAAGTTCTAGTAACTTGGTGATAGTGACTAGAGAACTTTGTCAATTACTATCTTATCTGGAAGATTAACTGCCACTTGATTCAAGCAACTGTAGTACCCAAACAATCTGAGCACATGCTCACTAGTTGAGCTATTCTCCTCCATCTTGTAGGCAAAGTACCGTCAGAGGTCTCATACCTCTCGACACGGGCATGAGTATGAAATACCAATTTCAACTCTTAGAACAACTTATATGCTCCGTCTAGCGACCCGACCTCAAACGGTCAAGTCTATGTGCTTCAGTGTCATCCCTAGATCGGTAATGCTGACACACACAGTACTCGAGGATTTATAACAGAGTAGCAATCACACACTTATTACATTGAATGTCTCAAAAGAGAACTTATTATAATAAACATGGCCTAAGGCCATCTTATACGATAACAGTGGAAGGCTTGGAAGATAAATTGAGTCCATCAACTCCAACGGCATAGCTGAGCTCCACGCCAACGACCTAACGAACCTTACTCCTCGTCTGAAAAGTCTGCAACATAATACGTTGTAGCCTGAAAACGGGTCAGCACATGGAATATGCTGGCAAAGAAACACAGTAGAACAAGAACAGAATAATACTATCACTACATGCATATTTGGCTGGTGGAAAGCTCTATGGTTAGAATTTTTTGCGAAAAGCCAATTTTTCCCTACAACAAAGGAATAAATTTTATTTAACTATCATGGTAGTTGAAACATCATTGAGAAGGTTCCTCCAACTCAATCCCAATTAAAGTAATTAACAACCCAACAATATTATTTTAGAGTGATGAGATACTTATGATACTCCAAGTAATAGATACTCAAGATGTCCATAACTGGGGACACGTCTAACCATGATTAGTTTATACACTCTGCAGAGGTTTGCGCACTTTTCCCCACAAGACCCGATCTCCTCCATTGGAATTCTCGCACTACATGGTGTTTGAGAAACGGATTACCGAGACACAGTCTTTCAGAAGCATTAACCACTTACTCCAGGCAGACCATACCAACCTACATCCCTCTACCTGCTGATCCACCTCTTCAGGAGCTTCACGCAACTTACTCAACTATGCTAGAGCGCATAATAGCTTGTGGCTGCACACGAAATTTTTTAGCATGAAAATATCTCAGAATCCTTTGAGCCTGGGTGGGTGGCGGACCATTGCATTATCACACGGGTAATCTAGGATATCCTAGGACAACACTGGATTCTCCACGTGCCCAACAAACAATCCACCCAGATGTGTATTCAAGTTGCCACCTTAAGTTGAACCATTAATTAACAATCTCACATATGTCATGTATTTCACTCACCCAAAGCACGTCTATGAGCATAGCATAGCAATAATAGCAGCACGTAGAAGTAACTCCCAAGGGTTTGAATATAACAAGGCAATAGGTTCTACCTCATCAACTACTTCCCAACCCACAAGTTAATCACATCCTAATCATGCAATGTTTGAGAATTGGAACTAATGCATAAAAACTGGGTGGTAAAGGGGTATGATCAAAGTGTTACTTGCCTTGCTGATGATCCACAAAACCTAGGGATTCGGAGTAGCACGCTTCGCACTCCAGGTGTTCTATCGCAAACAAACAATAGCATACATAAGCAATCAAGCAAAGAAAACACGGGTAAATCTCAAATAGGAAGATCTAACCAGAAAGTTCAACTTAAGAACTCCGGTTTGCAAAAGGAATCAAATCAAACGGAGCAACGAAACTCAAACTGCGAAAGAAACAAGGTCCATTTGCTAATCTTGACTATGGTCAAACTTTACAGTAGCAAAAACTTGTTCAAGTTGGTTAAACGGAAACAGGGTTTCGAGATGAAGATGTAGGCGCTTGAATCTTCTGATTCTGACAAACGAGCGAAAAGATACACTAAAACGAAAACCAGATCAGAAATCGCGATTGAAAATAATCGCGGAAAAATCAGAGAAAAAGAAAACTGACGAACAGGCTAACGAACCAACGTTCGTCGTCTGCGGCTAACGAGTGAACAGGTTCGTTAGAACGAATGTATGGACGAACTTCCGCAAACTAACTAAACCGAGAAAAACTGGCGAACCGGTCTAACTAAAAAAACTAGGGTTTCTAAATAAACCGAACCGGTTTAAAAAAAACTAACGGTGCTATACCTCCGGCGATGCTCCGGCGAGGCGGGGCTACAGCGGCGGCGAGGCGAGGCTGCGGCGGCGGGGTGCGGCAACGACGGCAAGCGGCAGCGGCGGCACTGCAGCGAGGCCGAGGCG
>NC_041386.1:130961814-131010454 GCF_002162155.2 Triticum dicoccoides | reverse complement strand
CGAGGCGCGGCGCGGCAAGGGCGGCGGCGCTGCGGCAAAGGCGGCGGCGGCGGGGTTGGGTGGTGGAGTGGGGCGTCGGGGGCGGCGTATATAAGAGGGGGGGGATCGGCTTGGGGGAGGAGGCAAGGCGACGGGAAGCAGAGTCCCGGCCGGACTCCGGGTCGAGCGGCGGCGGCGCTCGCTGTCTCCAGCTCGGAGACAGCGGCGCGGGGGAAGCGGGCCGGCTTGGCTGGGCTTCGGCCCAGTCAGGCACGGAAACATTTTTTTAAAATAATTATGCCAGAACAAAAAAGATCCTAGAAAATAAAATAAAAAACTAAAAATACCAAAACAAATTTTCACCGTCTAAATAAAATATTTAGAAAATGATGAACATTTTCTTGGCCCTAAAATGTAACTTTGAAAATCGTGCAATTTTTCTAATTCAAATAAAATAGCAATAAACTCCGGATAAAAACCAAATATTTGATTTTAATCTTTTTCCTCCAATATTTCATTTATTTTGAAGAACTCATATTATCTCCTCTCATATATTTTAATATGAAATATTTTCGGAGAGAAAAATAATTAAAACCAAAAATCGTCGTTTCGATATTTGATAAAACTCAAATATGAAAACAGGGAATCCCCAACTCTCTCCGAGGGTCCTGGAGTTGCTTAGGATTTCGAGGATCGCAAAACAAAATGCAATAAAATATGATATGCAAGGATGACCTATGTATAACATTCCAAATTGAAAATTTGGGATGTTACAAACCTGCCCCCCTTAAGATGAATCTCGCCCTCGTGATTCGGGTTGGCTAGAGAATAGGTGTGGGTGGTCTTTGCGAAGATCATCCTCTCGTTCCCAGGTGGCTTCATCCTCGGTATGGTGGCTCCACTGAACTTTGCAAAACTTGATAACCTTGTTGCGTGTGACTCGGCTGGCAAATTCAAGAATCCCGACTGGCTTCTCCTCATAGGTAAAATCACTATCCAACTGAATCATCTCCAAGGGTACTGTATCTCTTAATGGTATATCAGCCATCTCAGCATGACACTTCTTCAGCTGTGAAAGATGAAATACATCATGAACTCCTGACAGTCCTTGAGGTAACTCCAACTTGTAGGCAACTTCTCCCATACGTTCCATAATTCGATACGGTCCTACATATCTCGGGGCTAACTTTCCCTTAACTCCAAAACATTTCACTCCTCACAGGGGTGACACTCACAGATATGCTCCCTCTCTCCAATTTCATAGGTTATTTCCTTGCGTTTCGAATCTGCATAACTCTTCTGCATGGACTGAGCTATCTTCAGTCTATCTCTGATCAACTTAACTTTCTCTTCAGACTCTTTGATCAGGTCTGGTTCAAACAACTGTCGGTCTCCAACTTCATCCCACATCAACGGTGTTCTGCACCTTCGTCCATACAGGGCTTCGAACGTTGCCATCTTTAAACTGGCTTGGTAGCTATTGTTGTATGAGAACTCCGCGTAGGGTAAATTGTCATCCCAACTAGATCCATAATCTAGCACACAGGCTCTTAACATATCCTCCAGAATCTGGTTGACTCTCTTGGTCTATCCATCGGTCTGCGGGTGGAATGTTGTACTGAACTCCAACCTTGTCCCCAAAGTTTGGTGCAGCTGATGCCAAAACTTTGAAGTAAACTGTGTTCCTCTATCTGATACGATGGTCCTTGGAACTCCATGCAGACATACGATCCCGGTCATATATATCTTGGCTTACTTTGCACTTGTATAGGTGGTTTTCACTTGGATAAAGTGAGCTACTTTGGTCAAGCGATCCACTACTACCCATATAGAATCATATCTTGATTTGGTCCTGGGTAATCCGGTGATAAAATCCATGCCAAGTTTACCCCACTTCCATTTGGGTATCGGCATAGGCTGTAACAATCCTACTGGCTTTTGATGCTCAGCCTTTACTCTCTGACATACATCACATACGGCTACATACTCGGCAATATCCTTCTTCATACCAGTCCACCAGAAACGTTCCTTCAAATCCAAATACATCTTGGTTCTTCCGGGGTGTATCAAGTATGGTGAGTCATGAGCCTCCTGAAGTATTAACTTCCTGATCTCTGTGTTATTGGGCACATAAACACGGTCCTCGGCCATAAGGTGTCATGCTCATCTTCACGAAATCCTTTGGCCTTTCCTTTGCCCATTCTCTCTTTTATCTCGGCAACCTCTTTGTCATCCTTCTGAGCTTCTCAAATCTTTCCTAACAATGTAGACTGAACCTCCATTGTTGCAACAAAACCTCTAGGGACAATCTCCAATCGAAGTTCCCTGAGATCCTCTGCTAACTCCTTCGAGAATCCCGTGCTCACTAGGGTATTAGCATAACTCCTCCGGCTTAAGGCATCTGCTACGACATTGGCCTTGCCTGGATGATAGTGAAGCTTCATGTCATAATACTTTATAAGCTCCAGCCATCTCCTCTGCGTAAGGTTCAGCTCCTTGTGTGTGAAAATGTACTTCAAACTCTTATGATCCATGTACACATCACAACTATTTCCTATAAGGTAATGTCTCCAGGTCTTCAACGCATGCACTACGGCTGCTAACTCCTAATCATGCATAGCATAAGTCAACTCATGCGGTTTTAGTTGTCACGAGGCATACGAAACAACTCTTCTGTCCTACATAAGCACACTTCCAAGTCCTAGGCGAGAGGCGTCACAATACACTTGAAACTCCTTACGTATATCCGGCAGAATCAGCACTGGGCTATAGTCAAACGTTCCTTTAACTCCTAAAAACTCGCCTCACATTCTTCTATCCATTTAAATTTGGTATCCTTCTTCAATAACTCCGTCATTGGCTTTGCAATTTTGGAAAAGTTGTCAATGAATCTCCGGTAGTATCTTGCGAGTCTAAGAAAACTGTGGATCTCGCTAACTGAAGTGGGTGACAACCATTCAGTGACTGACTGAACCTTGGTAGGATCTACTGCTACACCTTCTCTTGATATAGCATGTTCAAGGAATCCTACTTGTTTCAGCCAAAACTCGCATTTGCTAAACTTAGCATACAACTGATGTTCCCTGAGTTTCTCAAGAACTAAACACAAATGCTCTTCGTGCTCCTCCTTGTTCTTCGAGTACACCATTATATCATCAATGAACACCACAACGAACTTATCCAAATAGTCCGTGAACACTTTGTTCATCATGCTCATGAAGTAGGCAGGGGCGTTAGTCAGTCCAAATGACATGACCGTATATTCATACAACCCATACCATGTGGTGAATGCTGTCTTTGGTATGTCCTTCTCTCGTATCTTCAACTGGTGATACCCAGATCGCAGATCGATCTTTGAAAACACATTAGCTCCTTGCAGCTGGTCGAACAAATCATTGATCATCGGTATTGGGAATTTATTCTTGATCGTCACCTCATTTAATGCTCGATAATCAATAACCATTCTTAGAGACTTATCCTTCTTATCGACCAAAACCACTGGGGCTCCCCACGGTGATGAGCTCCGTCGAATGTAACCTTTCTCCAATAACTCCCTGATCTATTTCTTAATCTCCTCCAGATCATTTGCGGGCATCCGATATGGTCTCTTTGATATAGGCCCGGTGCTTGGCAATAGCTCTATCGAAAACTCGATGTCTCGATCTGGTGGCATGCCTGGTAACTCCTCTGGAAAAACATCCGGCTAATCCTTCACTAGAGGCACTTCCTCCTGAACAACTCCTGTGAGGGTATTCACTTGGCTACTTCTTGGCACATGCCTAGATACATACTTGATCCTTTTTCCCTCTGGGTGGTGAGACAAATTGACTTACTAACACAGAATGCTTCCTCCATACTTTGACATCCAGTCCATTCCTAATATCACATCCAATCCTTGTGACTCCAAGATTATTAGGTCGGACGGAAAAACATGGCTACCAATGGTTAAGGGTATCTGGTCGCACCATCGACTGGCCATATACTCTGCTCTAGGTGAACTCACTAACAAATGGGTCCTAAGGGTTTGGGTTGGTAGTTTAAACTTATCCACAAATTCCCTTGATATGTATGAAAGTGATGCACCAGTATCAAAAAGAACAAGGGCGGTAAAAGACTTAACCAAAAACTTACCAATAACCGCGTCTGGCTGCTCTTCAACCTCCTCCACGTTGACGTGGTTCACTTGTCCTTTGTTGAATGGATTGGGCTTCTTTCCAGCGCTCCCATTGCCGTTTCCATTCTTCGCCTCAGGGAACTCCGTGGCATAGTGTCCAGTCTTCCCACACTTGAAACAAGTAACGTGGCTTAGGTCTCTCTTCGCAGGTGTGGCTGGATTGGAGCGATTCTGATTGTTGCTTGCTCCATTCCCATTCCCATTCCTTGGGCCAGTATGATTATGGTTACTTCCTCCATTATGGGTGTGGCCTCCATGGTTATGAACAAGTCCTCCCGAGTTCGGGGTTAGGCGAGGCTTCTGCTGAGCTCCTAAATTATACCTTCCTTGTCCATACTTCCTCTTACGGCTCTTGATCTGCTGCTTCTTCCCTTCTATCATAAGAGCCTTATCCACCAACTCCTGGTAGTTGTTGAATGTTGCCACCATCAACTGCATGCTCATCTCATCATTCAGCCCTTCCATAAACTTCTCCTGCTTTGCTACATCTGTGGCCACATCATCAGGGGCATAACGAGATAACTTGCTAAACTCATCCGCGTACTGAGCCACAGTACGGTTCCCCTGGCGTAAGTTGCGAAACTCACACTTCTTCATGCTCATAGCTCTAGTTGATACATGGGCTGTACGGAAAGCTTGTTGAAACTGATCCCATGTAACAGTGGCTATAGGGTAGGTGACAGTGTAATTCTCCCACCATGAGGCTGCTGGTCCATCCAATTGATGTGCGGCAAAATGCACCTTTTCAGCATCTGTATATCCTATAGTGGTTAACTCCCTTCCAATCCTGTGGAGCCAATCATCTACCACTATCGTCTCGGTGCTAATGGAAAACACCGGCGGCTGCAACCTCAGAAAACGGGCTACGTTATCAACTAGTGGTGGTGGTGGTGGATTATTGTTGTTGTTGTTGTTGCCTTGGTTCTGAACTAACAACTGCATCAGGGTATTCTGCTGCTAGATCAACTGAGTGAGCTCCGGTGGGAAAGTAAATCCGGGGTCACGTCTCGGAGGCATCTGATGGGTTTAGAGGGGAGAGATTAGAATAGAATGAGGTCTAATGAGAAAACACTACCCATATGCACATGAGACAAACACAAACATTCCACTCAATCAATCAAGCAAGGGCATACAATCGATCTAACTATCATTGCAAAAGTGCTCGGACTATACTATTTACATGGTGGAATACTACTCTGGTGTGGTGGTCTACTAAAAATATTCTTTGGTTGAAGACTCCATGATGTCTCCTCCAGCTTCGTCTTCATAGTCACCATCGCTATTGCCAGGGTCCGAGTCGGTGTCGTTGATGATGATGTAGTCCTCTGAGCGAATCTCCTTGGGTTCTTCGTCTTCTCCTCCTAGTGCGGGGTCTCCCAGGAATACTCCTAACTTCCTTTCCAGATCGTCATTCATCTCCACTAGTACGATGATTTCCTCCTCATAATCTTCACGAGTAGCCTTGATTTCTTCCTCCAGTTCCGTGATCTTTGTCATTGCCTTCTTCAGGTCTATCATTCCTGTGCACATCTGGTTCTCCTAGCGACGAATGTGTTGGTTTAACTCCTAGATGAAAGATGCAATTGATATATCCTTCCTGGTGCTGATCATCTCCGATTGCTCGTCTCGGCGCTAACAAATCTGATAGATAGTATCCTTAAGCTCGTTATGATAAACTTCTCCAATGCGTCCCATGGTGATGTGTGCTGCAGTACTCTTTCCTAGACTCCAGGTTGGTGCATCGAAGGAAAACTCTATGGGCTTAGTGACTGGTGTGAATGTCCTTCCTGGAATGTGAACTTGAATCGTCCATCGCTCCTCTTCTGGTAAAGTGGCATTGTAAGTCCCGGTGAAGCTTGGTATTCCAATGTTCAAGTACCTAGTGACCTCCTTCAAGTGTCGTCCAAAAGGGGCGTCTTCATCCGGTTGTGCAAACTTGTTCCTTGCGTCCGCCATCCTAAAGAGTAGAAAATGGAGAGGAGTCAGAAACGTAAAGAGAATAGTGATCTAGGGCTTTAGCTTAGTGGTCGTGTCCTACACTCAGCGTGTGCGCTGATACCATCTTGTAGCGACCCGACCTCAAGCGGTCAAGTCTCTGTGCTTCGTTGTCATCCCTGGATCGGTAATGCTGACACACATAGTACTCGAGGATTTATAACAGAGTAGCAATCACACACTTATTACATCGAATGTCTCAAAAGAGAACTTATTACAATTAATATGGCTTAAGGCCATCTAATACGATAACAGCCGAAGGCTTGGAAGATAAAGTGACTCCATCAACTCCAACGGCCTAGCTGAGCTACACGACAATGACCTAACAAACCTTACTCCTCATCTGAGAAGTCTGCAACATAATACGTTGCAGCCCGAAAACGGGTCAGCACATGGAATATGCTGGCAAAGTAACACAGTAGAACAAGAATAGAATAATACTATCACTACATGCATATTTGGCTGGTGGAAAGCTCTATGGTTACAATTTTTTTGTGAAAAGCCAAATTTTCCCTACAACAAAGGAATATATTTTATTTAACTATCATGGTAGTTGAAACATCATTGAGAAGGTTCCTCCAACTCAATCCCAATTAAAGTAATTAACAACCCAACAATATTATTTTAGAGTGATGAGATACTTATGATACTCCAAGTACTAGATACTCAAGATGTCCATAACCGGGGGCACGGCTAACCATGATTAGTTTATACACTCTGCAGAGGTTTGCGCAGTTTTACCCACAAGACCCGATCTCCTCCATTGGATTTCTCGCACTACATGGTGTTTGAGAAACGGATGACCGAGACACAGTCTTTCAGAAGCATTAACCCCTTACTCCGGGCAGACCATACCAACCTACATCCTCTACCTACTGATCCACCTCTTCGGGAGCTTCACGCAACTTACTCAACTATGCTAGAGCCCATAATAGCTTGTGGCTGCACATGGAAGTTTCTAGCATGAAAATATCTCAGATCCCTTTGAGCCTGGGTGGCGGACCATAGGATTATCACACGGGTACTCCAGGTGCCCAACAAACAATCCACCCAGATGTGTACTCAAGTTGCCACCTTAAGTTGAACCATTAATTATCAATCTCACATCTGTCATGGATTTCAATCACCCAAACCACATGTACGAGCATAGCATAGCAATAATAGCAACACATAGAAGTAACTCCCAAGGGTTTGAATATAACAGGGCAATAGGTTCTACCTCATCAACTCCTTCCCAACCCACATGTTAATCACATCGTAATCATGCAATGTTTGAGTATTGGAACTAATGCATAAAAACTGGGTGGTAAAGGGGTATGATAAAAGTGTTACTTGCCTTGCTGATGATCCGCAAAACCTATGGATTCGTAGTAGCACGCTTCACACTCCGGGTGTTCTATCACAAATAAACAATAGCATACATAAGCAATCAAGCAAATAAAACACGGGTAAATCTCAAATAAGAAGATCTTACCAGAAAGTTAAACTTAAGAACTCCGGTTTGCGAAAAGAATCAAATCAAACGAAGCAACGAAACTCAAATTGGGAAAGAAACAAGATCCGTTTGCTAATATGGACTATGGTCAAATTTTACAGTAGCAAAAACTTGTTCTAGTTGGTTAAACAGAAAGAGGGTTTCGAGGCGAAGATCTAGGCGCTTGAATTGCCTGATTCCGACAAACGAGTGAAAAGATACACTAAAACGAAAATCGGATCAGAAATCGCGATTGAAAATAATCACGGAAAAATCCGAGAAAAAGAAAACTGACGAACAGGCTGAGCGTTCGTCGTCTGCGGCTAACGAGTGAACACTTTTGTTAGAACGAACGTATGGATGAACGTCCGCAAAGTAACTAAACTGAGAAAAACCAGCGAACCGATCTATCTAAAAAAACTAGGGTTTCTCAAAAAACCGAACCGGTTTTTATAAAAAACGAACGGCAATACCTCCGGTGACGGGATGCGGCAACGGCGGCAAGCGGCGGCGGCGGCGCGGCGCGGCAAGGGCGGCGGCGGCGTTGCGGCAAAGGCGGCGGCGGCGGGGTTGGGTGGTGAGTGGGGGGTCGGGGGCGGCATATATAAGAGGGGGTCGGCTTGGAGGAGGGGGCAAGGCGGCGGGGAAGCGGAGTCCCGACCGGACTTCGGGTCGGGCGGCGGCGGCGCGCGCTGTCTCTAGCTCGGAGACGGTGGCGCGGGGGAAGCGGGCCAGCTCGGCTGGGCTTTGGACCACTCGGGCGCGGAAACTTTTTTTTAAATAATTTCGCCAGAACAAAAAAAATCCTACAAAATAAAATGAAAATCTAAGAATACCAAAACAAATTTTCACCATCTAAATAAAATATTTAGAACAGGATGAACATTTTCTTGGACCTAAAATGCAACTTTGAAAATCGTGCTAATTTTCTAATTCAAATAAAATAGCAATAAACTCCGGATAAAAACCAAATATTTGATTTTAATATTTTTCCTCCAATATTTCATTTATTTTGGAGAAGTCATATTATCTCCTCTCATATATTTTAATATAAATATTTTCGGAGAGAAAAATAATTAAAAACAAAAATCCTTGTTTCGATATTTGATAAAACTCAAATATGAAAACAAGGAAATCCCCTACTCTCTCCGAGGGTCCTTGAGTTTCTTATGATTTCGAGGATCGCAAAAAGAAATGCAATAAAATATGATATGCAAGGATGACCTATGTATAACATTTCAAATTGAAAATTTGGGATGTTACACTCTGTGGCGTTCAAAACATTTTTGAAGTCGCGGTTCTAAGCCGTAAAGCATGGTGCACTAAACTATCAATTAGTTATCATACTGAGCTTGTCAAACATTCATAACGTCTGTATCTGCTCCTGCAATAGGTCTGTCACCTAGCGGTGCATCAAGGAAATAATTGTTCTGTGCAACAATGAGGATAATCCTCAGATCATGGACCTAGTCCACATCATTGCTACTATCATCTTTCAACATAATTTTTCTCTAGGAACATATCAAAAATAAACGGGGAACTACATCGCGAGCTATTGATCTACAACATAGTTATGCAAATACTATCAGGAGTAAGTTCATGATAAATTAAAGTTCAATTAATCATATTACTTAAGAACTCCCACTTAGATAGACATCCCTCTAATCATCTAAGTGATCACGTAATCCATATCAACTAAACCATGTCCAATCATCACGTGAGATGGTGTAGTTTTCAATGGTGAACATCACTATGTTGATTCACGCTCGACCTTCCAGTCTCAGCGTTCTAAGACCATATTTGCATATGCTAGGCTCGTAAAGTTTAACCCGAGTATTTTGCGTGTGCAAAACTGGCTTGCACCCGTTGTATGTGAACGTAGAGCTTATCACACCCGATCATCACGTGGTGTCTCGGCACGACGAACTATCGCAATGGTGCATACTCAGGGAGAACACTTATACCTTGAAATTTAGTGAGAGATCATCTTATAATGCTACCATCGTACTAAGCAAAATAAGATGCATAAAGGATAAACATCACATGCAATCAAATAAGTGATATGATATGGCCATCATCATCTAGTGCCTTTGATTACGACTATCGCTACCGCTTAGTGATAAAGTAAAGCAATTACATGGCGATTGCATTTCATACAACAAAGCGACAACCATATGGCTCCTGCTAGTTGCCAATAACTGTTACAAAACATGATCATCTCATACAACAATTTATATATCATCATGTCTTGACCATATCACATCATAGCAAGCCCTGCAAAAACAAGTTAGACGTCCTCTACTTTGTTGTTGCAAGTTTTACGTGGCTGCTACGGGCTTCTAGCAAGAACCGTTCTTACATACGCATCAAAACCACAACGATTTTTTGTCAAGTGTGTTGTTTTAACCTTCAACATGGACCAGGCATAGTCACACTCGATTCAACTAAAGTTGGAGAAACAGACACCCACTAGCCACCTGTGTATGTAGCACGGCAGTAGAACCAGTCTCATGAATGCGGTCATGTAATGTCGGTCTGGGCCGCTTCATCCAACAATACCGCCGAATCAAAGTATGACATGCTGGTAAGCAGTATGACTATTATCGCCCACAACTCTTTGTGTTCTACTCATGCATATAACATCTACACATAGATATGGCTCGGATGCCACTGTTGGGGAACGTAGTATTTCAAATATTTACCTACAATCACGCAAGACCTATCTAGGAGAACCATAGCAACGAGATGGGAGAGTGTGTCCATGTACCCTCGTAGACCGAAAGCAGAAGCATTAGCTTAATGCGGTTGATGTAGACGAACGTCTTCGCGATCCAACCGATCAAGCACCGAACGTACGACACCTCCGAGTTCTACACACGTTCAGCTCGATGACGTCCCTTGAACTCTTGATACAACAAAGTGTCGAGGGAGAGTTCCGTCAGCATGACGGTGTGGTGACAATGATGGTGAAGTGATCCGTGCATGGCTTCGCCTAAGCACTATGCGAATATGACCGGAGGCGTAAGCTATGGAGGGGGGCGCCGCACACGGCTAACAACGTTAGTTATGCGTTCTACCAGTGCCCCCCTTCATATATATAGGTTGGAGGAGAGGATAGGCAGACAAGGGGGCACCCCAAGTAGGAGGAATCCTACTTGAGCGCCTCCCAAGTCGGCCTCCCCCCTTTCCTATTCCTATTCGGAGGGGGGAAGGAAAGAGGGGAGAGGGGAAACGAAGGGGGAATCCTATTCCCCTATTTCCTTTCCTCCTCCCATTTTCCTTTCTCCACTTAGATCAGCCCATATGGGGGCGCACCAGCCCACAAGGGGCTGGTCTGTCCCGCCCTAGGCCCAATAAGGCCCGTATCTTTGCCGGGGGGTGCCCGGAACCCCTTCCGGTGACCCGATACGTACCCAGTACCCGCGGAACACTTCCCATGTCAGAATACTATCGTACTATATATGAATCTTTACCTCTCGACCATTTCGAGACTCCTTGTTATGTCTGTGATCTCATCTGGGACTCTGAACAACATTTGGTCACCAAATCACATAACTCATATAATATAAAATCATCATCGAACGTTAAGCGTGCGGACCCTGCAGGTTTGAGAACTATGTAGACATGACCGAGACTAACCAATAGTGGAACCTAGATTCTCATATTGGCTCCTACATATTCTACGAAGATCTTTATCGGTCAAACCGCATAACAACATATGTTATTCCCTTTGTCATCGGTATGTTACTTGCCTGAGATTCAATCGTTGGTATCATCATACCTAGTTCCATCTCGTTACCGGCAAGTCTCTTTACTCGTTCCATAATGCTCATCCTGTAACCAACTATTTAGTCACATTGCTTGCAAGGCTTATAGTGATGTGCATTACCGAGAGGACCCAGAGATACCTCTCCGAAACACGGGGTGACAAATCCTAATCTTGATCTATGCCAACTGAACAAACACCATCGGAGACACCAGTAGAGCATCTTTATAATCACCCAGTTACGTTGTGACGTTTGATAGCACACAAGGTGTTCCTCGGTATTCGGTAGTTGCATAATCTCATAGTTAGAGGAACATGTATAAGTCATGAAGAAAGAAATAGCAATAAACTAAACGATCATTATGCCAAGCTAACAGATGGGTCTTGTCCATCACATCATTCTCCTAATGATGTGATCCCATTCATCAAATGACAACACGTCTATGGTCAGGAAACTTAACCATCTTTGATTAATGAGCTAGTCTAGTAGAGGCATACTAGGGACACTTTGTTTTGTCTATGTATTCACACATTTATCAAGTTTCCGGTTAATACAATTCTAGCATGAATAATAAACATTTATCATGATATAAGGAAATATAAGTAACAACTTTATTATTGCCTCTAGGGCATATTTCCTTCAAATAAGACTATTAACGAAACCAAGAATGCTTGAGGACAGTACTACAAGAAGAAGGGTCGCCGACGAGGAGGCGCGCTGCAAGAAGAAGGGTCGCCGGCGAGGAGGCGGCGCTACAAGAAGAAGGGTCACCGGCAAGGAGGCTGAGCTGCCAGTAAGCAGTAGTGAAGGTTTGAACTTGGAAAGCAAGGAGGAATAGTGGAAATGTGGCTTTTGGTGGGAGAGGGGCGGGGAGATAGATATTTCCGTAGTGGTAGAAAATTTTTGCTCAGTGCCACGAGAAACTGGCGCGTGAGTGTGGTTCAAGCACGGGCAGTGGACTGTAGACGACGAAGCTTCCTGCATAAGCCAGACAAGATGGTGAGCCAAGATATTTTATATCGCATCCCACACAATTCTTGCTACTAATCTGTTTGTGGTATACCTGATTTTTTTCATTCTTTTTGATAGACAAAATTGTGTTATGGAGGGAAAGGATGGTGCTTGAATTGCTAGAACATTTATCTACACTGAACATGCAACTATATGAGTGTCATGTTAAAATTTGGAATTATTCCAAGTTCGTTTAGTATTTGATGCATTAATTGAGTTTCTAGGCATTTAATGTGCATAATTCAAATTTGAAATACAAGCATGATACCTCCATTTTGGATCATGTTTTCATACTGTTATTTATGATGTTTTTATCCATAATAATGCTTTTTGGAGTAATTCTAATGCCTTTTCTCTCATAATATGCAAGGTATACACAAATAGGGAGAATTTCGGCAGCTGGAAATTTGGACCTGGAAAAGCTATGTCGAGCTACCTATTCTGCACAACTCCAAACAAGATGAAACATCACGGAGATTTTTTATGGAATATATGAAGAATATAGGAGCAAATAAGTACTAGAGGAGGCCCACCAGGTGGGCACATCCCACCTGGGCGTGCCAGGGAGCCCAGGCGCGGCCTGGTGGGTTGTGCTCACCCACGCCCGCCTCTAGTGCCCATCTTCTGGTATTGAAGTCATTTTGACCTAGAAAAAAAATAAGGAGAGGACTTTCAGGACCGAGCGCCGCCGTCTCGTGGCGGAACTTGGGCAGGAGCACTTTTGCCCTCTGGTAGAGTGATTCTGCTGGGGGAACTTCCCTCCCGGAGGGGGAAATCATCGTCATCATCATCACCAACAACTATGCCATCTTTGGGAGGGCAATCTCCATCAACATCTTCAACAGCACCATCTCATCTCAAACCCTAGTTCATCTCTTGTGTTCAATCTTATTACCGGAACTATAGATTGGTGCTTGTGGGTGACTAGTAGTGTTGATTACATCTTGTACTTAATTACTATATGGTTTATTTGGTGTAAGATTATATGTTCAGATCCAATATGCTATTTAATATCCCTCTAATCTTGATCATGATTATCATTTGTGAGTAGTTACTTTTGTTCTTGAGGTCACGGGAGAAATCATGTTGCAAGTAATCATGTGAACTTGATATGTGTTCGATATTTTGATAGTATCTATGTTGTGATTCCCTTAGTGGTTTCATGTGAACATCAACTACATGACACTTCACCATGTTTGGGCCTAAGGAGATGCATTGTGGAGTAGCAATTAGATGATGGGTTGTGAGAGTGACAGAATCTTAAACCCGAGTTTATGCACTATTTCGTACGGGACCGATTGGATCCAAAAGTTTAATGCTATGGTTAGAATTTATTCTTAATACTTTTCTCGTAGTTGTGGATGCTTGTGGCATGGCTAATCATAAGTAGGAGGTTTGTTCAAGTTAGAACAACACCTAAGAACCGGTCCAGCTACATATCAAATTATCAAAGTACCAAACACGAATGAAACCAACATGTTGAAAGTGACTAGATGAAAATCCCGTGTACCCTCAAGAACGCTTTGCCTATTATAAAAGACCATTTTGGCCTGTCCTTTGCCTCCACATGATTGGCTACCTTGCTGCACTTTTGTTACTACGATCATTACTTTCTCGTTACAAATTATCTTGCTATCAAACTACTCCGTTACTTACAATTTTAGCACTTGCAGACATTACCTTGCTAAAAACCACTTGTCATTTCCTTCTACTCCTTGTTGGGTTCGGCACTCTTACTTATCAAAAATAGCTACAATTGATTCCCTATACTTTTGGGTCATCAAGGCTATTTTTGGGCACCGTTGCCGGGGAGTGAAGCGCCTTTGGTAAGGAAACATTTATATAGTGTGCTGAAATTTATTGTCACTTATTACTATGGAAAACAATCCTTTGAGGGGTTTTTTCGGTGTATCTTCACCTCGGCTGGAACCACTATTAGCTACCCCTCAACCTACTACACCTACTGGAAATATTGAATATGAAATTGCTTCAGGTATGATAGAACAACTGCTAGCTAATCCTTATGCAGGAGATGGAACCGAACATCCTGATACGCATTGATATATGTAGACACATTTTGTGGATTGTTCAAGCTTGCAGGTTTACCCGAAGATGAAGTTATGAAGAAGGTTTTCCCTTTATCTTTGAAGGGAAAATCATTGGCATGGTATAGGCTATGCGATGATATTGGATCCTGGAATTGGAATCGATTGAAACCGGAGTTCCATCAAAAAAATTATCCTATGCAGCTAGTTTATCGTGATCGGAATTATATATATAATTTTTGGCCTCATGAGGGAGAAAGTATCTCTCTAGATTGGGGGAGGCTGAAGTCAATGTAATATTCATGCCCCAATCATGAGCTCTCAAGAGAAATTATTATCCACAATTTTTATGGTCGGCTTTCTCGTAATGATCAAACCATGCTTGATACTTCTTGTGCTAGTTGTTTTGTGAAGAAGACTATTGAATTCCAGTGGGAACTGTTGGAAAGAATTAAATGCAACTCTGATGATTGGGAACTCGCCGAAGCTAAAGAGTCAGGTATTAAACTTAAGTATGATTGTGTTAAATATTTTATGAATACCGATGCTTTGCAAAACTTTAGCACTAAATATGGACTTGACTCTGAGATAGTAGCTTCTTTTGTGAATCATTTGCTACTCATGTTGATCTCCCTAAAGAGAGGTTGTTTAAATATTGTCGGTTTCAAAACCGGTGGATCTCGGGTAGGGGGTCCCGAACTGCACGTCTAGGATCGATGGTAATAGGAGACGGGGGACACGATGATTACCCAGGTTCGGGCCCTCTCTATGGAGGTAATACCCTACTTCCTGCTTGATTGATCTTGATGAATATGAGTATTACAAGAGTTGATCTACCACGAGATCATAATGGCTAAGCCCTAGAAGTCTAGCCTATGTAGGTATGGTAATGATTATATGTATTTGGCCTTTCCGGACTATCCCCTTCGGTTTATATAGACACCGAGGGGATCTAGGCTTTACATGGAGTCGGTTACATAAAAAGGAATCTTCGGTCGCTAAGCTTGCCTTCCACGCCAAGTAGAGTCCAATCCAGACACGGTGCAGTCTTCGGCCTTCATGTCTTCACAGCCCATCAGTCCGGCCCATGAATAACAGGCCGAACACCCAAGGACCCCTTAGTCCAGGACTCCCTCAGTAGCCCCTGAACCTGGCTTTCAATGACGAGGAGTCCGGCGCGCTGATTGTCTTCGGCATTGTGAGGCCGGTTCCCCTTTCTCCGAACTCAAAGATAGTCTTTGGATGCAATGATTGTATCCTGACCTGTTACGCACACCATACACAACCGTAGAGAGAATATAATATTTGCACGAATCTAACCCGTCGACAGTTTTTTTCCAACACGACATCACGTCTGTCCTGTTATAATTTCGAACCATTTTTCTTCTTCCATTCCACGCTTCGAGACGCGGTTGCTATTGGCACGTCTTGTCGAAACAGAGATCGTGTCCCCTTATTGCGGGATTCTCATCAATGCAGGCATGGGTAACTCAACCGTGTCGTTTATATAGCCCTAGGGAACAGGCGAATCCTAAGGTGAGTGAGGAGGCGTTTAATATTTACTGACTTTATTAGGGGATAAGGATTCCCTCTCCTCATGTTCTCTCTCTATCTCCACCTTTTCGATCTCAGGCTCTAGCGCCCAAGTTCTCATCTCCTTTCCACTCAAGCAACCATGTCCGATCTGGTGGTCAGGGCAAGTGGATGGTCTCCTCCGTCAAGGAGGAGGACATTACTAAGCTCTGGGCGGCCGGATATTTGGCGAAGGAGATCGCCCATCGTCTGCCAGCCAAGGGACAAGTCGTCCCCACGCCGGAGCCCACAGAGAGGGTAGTATTCATCCCCCATTTCTTCCACGGGATAGGGTTTCCACTGCAACCTTTCGTCCGCGGGCTGATGTACTATCACGGGATAGATTTCCATGATCTGTGCCCGAATTCCTTCCTCAACATCTCGGCGTTTATCGTCGTGTGCGAGGCCTTCCTCCACATCCATCCCCACTTCGGGTTGTGGCTCAAAGTCTTCAATGTGAAGCCGAAGGTGGCAGATGGCCAGCACGCGGAGTGCGGAGGGGCCAAAGGCACCTTTGTGGAGACAGTAAAGGAATGGCAGAAGCAGTGGTTCTACATCACAGAACCTCGCGGAACCTCCTGGGCCGCAGCTGCCGAATTCCGCTCCAGTGCTCCCATGCGACTCACCTCCTGGGCCGAGAAGAGTCCGTACTGGTGTTCACCTGACGAGATGATAGCGTAGTAGACGCGCGTTCAAAGCATGGTGACCAAGGACTTCAAGCTCGTTGACGTTATCAAGGTGATGCTAGTCCGCCAGATTCTTCTGTGCCAGCGCCGAAGCTGTCCTTTATGGGAGTTCAATTAGAAGAAGCATCAGACCCTGAAAAGACTCTTCAAGACTTCTCACGAAGGGGCCTGGAAGTTGCTCTTCAAGGGCAACGAGAAGCCACCGGCCATGGACTCAGACCATGGTCACAATTTTGAACACCCTGCCAGCGAGGTATGTTACTTTTGATGTATTCCCAACTTAAATGTTTTGAGGATGATGTCTGAGATCTTAGTATTTCTCCCTCAGGGCTGGGGGAAAGGGCAAAGCGGATCCAGTGTCCAGCTCCGTTGCCCGAAGAACCAGTCATCCCGCGTCTGGCGAAGATGCTGGTACCGGTGCCATATATGTCGCTGGAGAAGAAGGCCAAGAAGAAGGCCAAGGGGGCCAAGAGTGGCCCCTGTTGCAAGGGCGCCACGGATGCGACGTTCGAAGACGACAAGGCCCATTCCTCTGTCCCTGAGGACAATGACGAGGAAGAGGAGGAGGAGGAGGAGGAAAACAACCCTCATCCCGAGGAGAATAAGAAGAAGAGGGTGGCCTCGGCACATCTGGAGGCGAAAGATCCCAAAAAGGGGAAGGGCGCCCCAACCGTCAACACCGCATGGGACGTTGATAGTAGCCCGGAACGTCGCCCCCGTACTAGGCCCTAGGCTGCATCATAAGTGATATGGCTTATTGATGCACACATCCAGCCCTTTCTTTTTATTATTCTAACATGGTTAATCCACACTATTGCAGTCCGGCCCGTGACCTTATCCAGCGATCCTCATCTGGAGGTTCGTTGGCTCCGTTGGAGATGGCGAGCATGTCGCCACCGCCTGCTTACTCCCCTGGGGCCAGGGATGGCACCGAAGTGTTATCCCGGAGGACCGCTCCGAAGGAAGGAGCCCAGGACGTTGTCCGGGAGGCGCCACAAGGAAGGACCTCCACTGCCGGACACATGGGGGAGCCAATCCCCATGGAGACTGGCAAAGAGGGTCATATCCAGTTTGGCCCTCAGCCGAATACGATTCCGGAGACCCATATGGATCCAGAGTCGGGCGAGCAGCCCCCTTTAAAGGAGGGGGATGCGTCGCCTCCACCGGCGGCTCCTGTCCATCCAGGAGCACCAGATGACCTGATGGGGGCGCTATGAAGCACCTCCGTCATGGACGAGCACCGTATCCTTATGGGTGCGGTGATCGAGAAGGTTCAGTCTGCCTAGAGCGGACTAAATGAAGCCTGCAGCAGCCTGTTAACAGGTTTCGAGGTAAGAAAGGGAAAAACCCCGTATAGTCCGTAGCCCCTGAGACGATGTCCGGTGTTCGGCGAGGAAACTGGACAGGGGATCAATCCTTAACTGTAAGAGGCTGACTGAATATGTATCGATAAGAAGGCGTCCCCGTTGGCCGCGACCTTGCATACTGCCAAGGTCTCCGAGCTGAAGCGGAGGCTGGAGCGGACCGAGAACGAGCTCGGCGAGGTTAAGGTTCGGCTCCAGGAGAAGCAAGGTGAGGAACGACTTGCTATATGTTCGGGAAAGGATAAGCGTTGTATATTGACAGCGGTACTATGATATGTGCAGAAGCCGCGACCGAGGTCGAGGCCCTGAGGAACGCCCTGGGCAAGGCCGAGGAGCAGGCTGTTCAGCAGCAAGCCGCCCATAAGAAGCTAAAGGCCCGGGTTAAAGAAGTCCACCAGGAGCCCCAGGATGCGGTGAAAAAATGCGAGGCCTTGGAGCATGATGCGTCAGTTCAAGGGACTGAACTCGCCAAGGCTCGTCAGAGCATGGTGACCGGACGGAATGAGGCCCAGGCCGCCCTCCAGGAGATCCAGGAGGCCAAGAAGATCACGGCAGGTAAGGCATTTAAGATGCAAAGCAAGTATACGGAGAAGCAGTACCTTTTACTAACCTGGGTTCGGAGTTCCCCAGGAGCTTTTGCGGATTTTCCACGCAGTGTATCAGACACCACGGAGTTCTATCGAGCCGAAGGAGGGGGTTCTTCGGAGAGGCTCTTCTGGTCGCAGTATGCGGCACCAGAGCATCCCGTGTCCTTCACTGATCAGCTAAAACAGCTGGTGGAGCTGCATAGGGTGGCCGAACTAGCCACTAAGGTTTTGATAATCTGGCTGTGGCCAACCGAAGCTATGCCTAGCAGCTACTTCGGACTCGTGAAGCGGATGGTGAACGCCTGTCCTCGGCTGGACGTTATCAAGCGCTCTGTTTGTATTGAAGGTGCACGTATGGCCTTTGCTCGCTGCAAGATGTGGTGGGCGAAGATGAACAATGTTCAAGTCGCCAGCGGTCCGCCGGAGGGCAAGGAGCACCGCACACCCGAGCGATATTTTGAGGATGTCATAGAAGGGTCTCGACTTGTAGCGGCACAATGTTCACAGGACATTCTATTTGAATAAATGTATTCATGTCGCCTTCGTCTTGTATTATGGGAATAAAGCCAGTTTTTGTAAAGTAATTTTATTATGCTTTGAATTGTTTCCTCCTGTACGACCGTGTTGTGTGTAATCTGAGGGTTGGCCAGTCGTCGGCTTCTGCCCTCACGTAGATAGTACGGAGGTGTTTGGGATGGAATTTAAACAATCTTTATCCAATTACATGGTCCTTCAAGGAGTTGTTTAGCGCAACGAACAAGGCAATCAGACTTTATGGCTTTAACGCCCTCACTTAGCCATAGGAGTTTTATAATAAAGCATGGGCGCAGCCGCTGGTTTATGCCAGAGTACTGTCAGCATCTGATCAGGAATTGCCGATATCTCGTGTAACACGGAAAAAATCTCCAACGATTTGTAACCCTCGAGTAGCTGACCGGCTCTCGCCACATCATGACAGTCAGTTTTCATCTTTCTCTACTGAGGTGCTCATCTGGTCAAAGCCAGGGCACAATCGCAGTAGTTCTCCCTTTACTACCCTAGCCGATGGAGCGGAATGTAGGGTAGCAAGAACAGGAGCCGGGCAACCCAACTATTGACCAAAGACATGATCCGAGCCAATGCATATAATGCTAAATTCGGGGTGCCGAACTTATATATAAGAAGTGTTCGGACTGTGCTGCCGTATTGTGGGGCGACAGGTAGCCCCTGGTGAATATGAAACGTGAAAGAGTGTCGATGCAGCAAATAGGCAGATCGAAATAAAACAAAGTAAGAAGCGAAAACCATAGAAACTGGGCCATGAACCATTTTTTTATAACTGTATGGATACGTCAAGGTGTATCTTGTACAGATGGTGCGAGAAGTATCCGGCCATTTAACATGCCGGAATCAATAGGGCACAACATGCGGGTCCTGAGAAATAAGTATGAATACCATCAAGAAGAACGTATAAAGGTTACCCTACACACCTGTGTTGCTTGTCTCTGTTGTATTTCAGTCCTTCTAAAGGAGTTGACATCATGCCCGCGGAAAAAGGTGCCTGAAACAAGAAAAAGAAGTAAAAGTATGTGTGTCCGGGTTATAGCCGAATTGTAGACCCTGGGTTATCTCGTGCCTCCGTCGATGTCCATGGAATTTTGAGTGTGTAATTGTGTACGCGTGGTATGAATGCCACTACCTCATTGGGGTTGGGACGGAGGCCGAATTGCTAGTCAAGCTCTTGACGAGCCGCGCTGTCCTGTTGCAGTGTAGTCTGGACCCTCTTGATGGTGTCCAGGGGCTCGGCAGCTGGATTATAATGCTGCTTGAGAAGGCTGCTCTGTATTTCTGCTGCTAGGACAGCGGTTTGCTCCTCTGTTTGGAGAGAGCATTCCGTATTGCCATTGACTGTTATGACGCCGTGTGGACCGGGCATCTTGAGCTTGAGATAAGCATAGTGTGGCACTGTGTTGAATCTAGCAAACGCGGTTCATCCGAGCAGTGCGTGGTAGCCGCTGCGGAAGGGGCGATATCGAAGATTAACTCTTCGCTTCGGAAGTTGTCCAGAGAACCAAAGACCACCTCCAGCGTTATTGAGCCCGTACAGTGGGCCTCTACACCTGGTATGAATCCTTTAAAGGTAGTCTTTGTTGGTTTGATTCGTTAGGGATTAATGCCCATCTTCTGTACTGTATCCTGGTACCGCAGGTTGAGGCTGCTTCCACCATCCATTAGGGCTCGTTTTAGGTGGAATCCGTCGATGATTGGGTCAAGGACCAGTGCGGCCGAACCACCATGGCGGTTACTAGTCGGATGATGTCGTCGATCGAAGGTGATCAGAAATGACGACCATGGATTGAACTTTGGGGCAACTGGCTCTACTGTGTAGACGTCCCTGAGTGCTCGTTTGTGCTCCTTTCCGGGGATGTGTGTGGCGTATATCATGTTCACCGTTTTGACTTGGGGGGAGGGATTTCTTCTGTCCCCCGGTGTTCGGCTGTCGGGGCTCTTCATCCTCATCCTCACTTTGTGATCCATTTTCTTTGTTTTCGGCATTTAACTTGCCAGCCTGCTTGAAGTCCCAAGAATCACTGTTGGTATGATTGGCTTGCTTATCTGGGGTGCCATGAATTTGGCACGGACTGTCGAGTATGCGGTCCATGCCGGAAGGTCCTTCGTTGTTTCTTTTGTAGGGTTTCTTCTGTTGGCCAGACTTGGAGCTAGTGAATCCGGTGTTGAGTGTGGTGTCCTCGGTGTTGTCGCCATTGCTTCTGCGTTTGTGTCTATTGCGCCGGAGCTTGCCAGTGCTGTTCTTGGCCTCGGTGGGACCTGCCTCGCTGGCTGTGTTTTTGCTACGAGCCAGCCAGCTGTCCTCGCCTGCGCAAAGAGGGTCATGAGAGCCGTAAGGGCTGCCATTGACTTTGGCTTTTCTTGTCCGAGGTAGCGTGCTAGCCATTCGTCATGGATGTTGTGTTTGAAGGCTGCTAGGACCTCAGCATCCGGACAGTCAATGTTCTAGTTCTTTTTGGTTAGGAACCTAGTCCAGAATTTTCTGGCTGATTCTTCGGGTTGTTGAACTATGTGGCTTAGGTCATCGGCATCTGGTGGCCGGATATAAGTTCCTTGGAAGTTGTCAAGGAAAGCCTCTTCCAAGTCCTCCCAGCTGCTGATGGAGTTCTCAGGCAGGCTATTTAACCAGTGTCGAGCTGGTCCTTTGAGCTTTAATGGGAGGTATTTGATGGCATGGAGGTCGTCTCCTCGGGCCATGTGGATGTGGAGAATGAAATCCTCGATCCATACTGCAGGATCGGTTGTGCCGTCATATGGTTCGATATTGACGAGCTTGAACCCCTCGAGGAATTCATGATCCAGTACTTCATCTGTGAGGCAGAGCGGGTGTGCGGCGCCTCTATATGGGGCCGCATCGTGGCGGAGCTCTGATGGAGTCCGTCTGCGGCGTTCCGCCCGAGCATGGTTAGGTTTGTCGTGTCGGAATAGGTAGCCGTCGTGGTGCTTCGAGGCACGTCCTCGTGATCTGTAGATCGATCTTGTGTGTCCTGCTCTATTGTCCAGAGTCTGGCGGAGGTCGTACATATGACTTCGGACACTTCCGTCCCTATTTTGGCGGGATGGTGGGGTGGTCTGCTGTTCGGCCCGAGTTGCCGCTTTATCCCGACCGCGGGGTGGCATTCAGCCTCCCTGTCCCGACCACATGGTGGTCAGTCCGCACTACGCGAGGGAGATATGTGATCCGGTGCCTCCTCATCAAATTGAGGTAGCAGTCTGCGTTTCGGGTAGCTCTTGGTTGGGTGGTTGAGGCCGTATTCCTCGACTGTGAGGACATCAGTCCATCTGCCGAGGAGCAGGTCTTGTTCAGCTTGAAGCTGCTCTTGTTTCTTTTTCATGCTCCTTGCCATGGCTATGAGCTGAAGCTTAAAGCGCTCCTGCTCGAGAGGATCCTCAGGCATGATGAAGTCTTTGTTGCCAAGGCTTGTCTCCTCCTCGGAGGGTGGACGGTAACTATCATCTTCCGAGTCATCTTCTATGGCCTGTTCGTCAGGGTTGTCTTGCCTGCTATCGTGTTCCTGTTCGGATGTAGCCCCGATAGGGTCTTCATTGTTTTCGGCGTCGCCTGGAGTACTATTTTCTCTGGTGCCAGTGTTGCCATCCTTCGAGCGGTGAGGCTTGGGGAGGTGTTTGGGCTGCCGACACTTGGACTGTGTCTCGGAGATTTTATTCGCATCTGGCTCTTCTTTGTCGTCGCTAGATCCTTTAGGTGTATCAACCATGTACACATCATATGAAGAGGTAGATGTCCAACGTCTAGTGAATGGCGGGTCTTGGCCTTTCTCCTTGTCGGCATCATCGTCCATACCGTCGATGTCTTCGGAGCCATAGTCAAGCACGTCGGTTAAGTCATCGATGGTGACTATGAAGTGGGCGGCGGGTGAGAAGCACGATTCCTCAGCATCCGTCTCTAGCTCGAACCAGACATAGTTCGGCTGTGAGTCCTTCTCCAAGGACAAATCCTTTAAAGATTTTAGCACGTCACCCAAAGGCGAGTGCTAGAAAACGTCAGCGGTGCTGAACTCGAAGATTGATAACTGATCTAGCTCGGTGTCCGCGGGCGTACATAGTCCATAACTTATAGCCGGAGATGAGTCCAAAGTTCCGTTAAAGCAAATATTGCAAGGCGTCGAGTCCATGTGCGGCTCCAACTCCACGGACTCTGCGGCCTCGGATGGCTCGATCTGCTTCGGCTCTATGTTCGTTGCAGCTGCAGGAACCATCTCCTGGGTGTGATCCGATAACAAATTTAAGTCACGTTCATCGGGATGAGGGGGAGCGATCGCCGCGGGTTCAAATCCCTCGAAGATCAAGTCTTTATGGATATCCACAACGTAGTTCAAGCTTCCGAATCTGACCTGATGGCCAGGGGCGTAGCTGTCGATCTGCTCCAGATGGCCAAGCGAGTTGGCCCGCAGTACGAAGCCGCCGAATACGAAGATCTGTCCGGGGAGGAAGGTCCCTCTTCGGACAGCGTCATTATTCATGATCGAAGGGGGCATCGAACCTTTTGTCGACGACAAAGTGGAACTCTCAATGAAAGAACCAATGTCGGTGTCAAAACTGGCGGATCTCGGGTAGGGGGTCCCGAACTACGCGTCTAGGATCGATGGTAACAGGAGACGGGGGACACGATGTTTACCCAGGTTCGGGCCCTCTCTATGGAGGTTATACCCTACTTCCTGCTTGATTGATCTTGATGAATATGAGTATTACAAGAGTTGATCTACCATGAGATCGTGATGGCTAAACCCTAGAAGTCTAGCCTATGTGGGTATGGTAATGAGTATATGTATCTGGCCTTTTCGGACTATCCCCTTCGGTTTATATAGACACCGAGGGGATCTAGGGTTTACATGGAGTCGGTTACATAAAAAGGAATCTTCAGTCGTCAACCTTGCCTTCCACGCCAAGTAGAGTCCAATCCAGACACGGTGCAGTCTTCGGCCTTCATGTCTTCATAGCCCATCAGTCCGGCCCATGGATAACAGGCCGAACGCCCAAGGACCCCTTAGTACAGGACTCCCTCAAATATCACCCACCTATTAAAGAAGAAATTAAAGAACCGGTACCAGTTAGAGAAGAAACTATAATTTATAATGTTGAACCAATTGTTCCTACTGCTTATATTGAGAAACCACCTTTCCTTGTTAGGATAAAGGAACATGCTAAAGTTTCAACTGTGGTCAACAAAAGCTATATTAGAACACCTAAACCTGATGAACAAATTAATGTAGAACCTAGTATTGCTATGGTTAAGGATCTCTTGGAAGAAAATGCAGCTGGGCATGTTATTTAGTTCTGTGAAAAAGTTACTAGAATTGCCAAACCTGATAAAAAGGATAAACATAGACTTGTTGTTGGCATGCCCGTTGTCTCAGTTAAAATAGGAGATTACTGTTATCATGGTTTATGTGACATAGTTGCTAGCGTGAGTGCTATTCCTTATTCCTTATATCAAGAAATTATGAATGATATAGCACCTGCATAGATAGAAGACATAAATGTTACAATCAAACTTGCTAATAGAGGCACTATATCACCAATTGGGATTGTTAGAGATGTTGAAGTCTTGTGTGGGAAAATAAAATACCCTCATGATTTTCTTGTTCTTGGTTCCCCAAAAGATGACTTCTATCCCATTATCTTTGGTAGACCTTTCTTGAACACCGTTAATACTAGAATAGAGTGTGAGAAACAAACTGTCGGTGTTAGTTTTGGTGATGAGTCTCATGAGTTTAATTTTTCCAAGTTTAGTAGAAAACTTCATGAAAAAGAATTGCCTAGTAAAGATGAATTAATTGGTCTTGCCGCTATTGCTGTGCCTCCTACTGATCCACTAGAACAATATTTGCTAGACCATGAAAATGATTTACATATGCATGAAAGAAATGAAATAGATAAGATTTTCTTTGAACAACGTCCTCTTCTTAAACACAATTTGCCTATTGAAACTCTAGGAGGTCCTCCTCCACCTAAAGGTGATCCTGTGTTTGAATTAAAACAATTGCTAGACACTTTGAAATATGCTTATCTTGATGAAAACAAGATATATCCTGTTATTATTAGTGCTAACCTTTTCAGAACATGAAGAAGAAAGATTTTTGGAAGTTCTAAGGAAGCACTAAGCTGCTATTGGATATACTCTTGATGATTTTAAGGGCATTAGTCCCACTCTATGTCAGCACAAAATTAATATGGAAACTAATGCTAAACCTGTGCTAAACCCGTTGTTGATCACCAACGTCGGTTAAATCCAAAAATGAAGGAAGTGGTAAGAACGGAAATCTTAAAACTTCTGGAGGTAGGTATAATATATCCTATAGATGATAGTACTATTGTTGTTCCTAATGATAAGAATGAACTTATTCCATAAAGAATTGTTACATGTTATACAATGGTAATTGATTTTAGAAAATTAAACAAAGAAAGTAGAAAAGATCATTACCCTCTGCCTTTTATTGATCAAATGCTAGAAAGATTATCTAAGCACAAACATTTTTGCTTCCTTGATGGATATTCTGGTTTTTCACCAATACCTGTTTCTCAACCTGATCATGAAAAGACTGCTTTTACTTGTCCCTTTGGAACTTATGCTTATAGACGTATGCCTTCCGGTTTATGCAATGCACTATGATTGCTATATTCTCTGACTTTTCTGAAAAGATTGCTGAGGTTTTCATGGATGATTTCTCTTTTTATGGGAAGTCTTTTGATGATTTTTTAAGCAATCTTGATCGAGTTTTGCAGACATGTGAACAAACAAATCTTGTCTTGAATTGGGAAAAGTGCCACTTTATGGTTAATGAAGGCATTGTCTTGGGTCATAAAATTTCTGAAAGAGGTATTGAAGTGGACAAAGCTAAGGTTGATGCAATTGAGAAAATGCCATGTCCTAAAGATATCAAAGGTATTTGTAGTTACCTAGGTCATCTGGTTTCTATAGGAGATTTCTTAAAGACTTCTCTAAAATTTCTAGGCCTCTTATGAATCTTTTGCAAAAGGACATTCCTTTTGTTTTTGATGATGATTGTTTAAAAGCCTATTGTTCAACCACCTGATTGGAACTTGCCTTTTGAAATTATGTGTGATGCTAGTGATTATGCTGTTGGTGATGTTCTAGGACAAAGAGTTGATAAGTAACTGAATGTTATTCATTATGCTAGTAAAACTCTAGGGAATGCTCAACGGAATTATGCTACTACTAAAAAAGAATTCTTAGGAGTGGTGTTTGCTTGTGATAAATTTATACCTTACATTGTTGATTCAAAAGTAATTGTTCAGACCGATCATGGTGCTATTAAATATCTTATGGAAAAGAAAGATGCTAAACCAAGACTTATTCGATGGGTTCTCTTGCTACAAGAATTTGATTTACATATCACTGATAGAAAAGGAGCTGAGAACCCCATAGTTCTTGTCTAGGCTTGAAAATCTGCCTGATGACCCACTACTTATTGATGATAGTTTTCCTGAGGAGCAGTTAGCTACAATAAATGTTGCTCACAACAGTCCTTGGTATGCTGACTATGCTAATTACATTGTTGCTAAATATTTATCACCTAGTTTTACATATGAACAAAAGAAAAAAATTCTTCTATGATTTAAGACACTACTTTTGGGATGACCCACATCTTTATAAAGGAGTAGATGGTGTTTTTAGATGTTGTGTACCTGAGCATGAACAGGGACAAATTCTATGGAAATGTCACTCTAAAACTTATGGAGGGCATCATGCTGGAGATAGAACTGCTCACAAGGTATTGCAATCTGGATTTTATTGGCCTACTATCTTCAAGGATGCACGTAAGTTCGTCTTATCTTATGATGAATGCCACAGAATAGGTAATATCGGTAAGCGTCAAGAAATGACTACGAATTATTAACTTGTTGTTGAACCATTTGATGTCTAGGGATTTGATTACATGTGACCTTTTCCTTCCTCTAATGTGTATACACATATTTTGGTTGATGTTGATTATGTTACTAAATGGGTAGAAGCTATTCCAAACAGTAGTGCTAATCATAACACCCCTATTAAAATGCTTAAGGAAGTCATTTTCCCGAGGTTTGGAGTCCCTTGATATTCAATGAATGATGGTTGTAACATCCCAATTATCAATTTGGATGTTATTTAGATCATTCATATGCATTCATCATTTGAGCATTTTTGGAATTTGTTTTCTTTGAATTTTGATCCTAGAAACCTTAAGCAACTCAAGGACCAATTGAGAGAGTTGGAGGTTTTGTCAATCCATTTTTGAATTTTCAAAATTGGCAAATCGGATCAAAGAGATTTATTCAAAATATTTTTCCAATAATTTCAAATAAATAAAATAATGAGAGAAGATAATATGACTTCTTCAAAAACAGTAAAGAAATGTTGGAAGTTTATTTTTTAATAAATATTTATTTTATTTGATTTTATTGCGTGGTTATTTATTTATTTCTACTAAAAAGTTTATTTTATTTTTAGGCATTTAGGTCAAGAAAAATGTTCACATTGTCCAAATATTAGGAGGGAATTATGTGAATTTTTCTGAAATTTTTAAAAATAACTTTGTTACGTTTTTCCTATTTTTTCATCTCTGGAAAAATTGTTTTAAAAAATCATTTTGAACCAAACTAGGCCGAAACCCAGCCGGCCCAAGCCGCCACCGCCCTCGGCATCGTTGCCGAGCCAGACTCCGGCCGGAGTCCGAGCCGCGCCCGCCTCAGCCGCCCCTTCCCAAGGCAAGCCCCCTCTCGGGCCTTTATAAGCTGCCTCCCCGCCTCCTCCTCCTCCTCCTCCTCCTCCTCCTCATTAGCCACCGCCACCACCCGCGCCAATGCACACACCGCCGAAAGCCGCTGCAGCTCGCTGCAGCCGCCGCCCGTCGCAGTAGCCGCCGCCCGCCACCGCCCATGCCTCGCCCTGCCTCGCCTAGCCGTCGCCGGACAGCGTCATCGCCCCCGGCGTCGAACCTGCTGAACTGGTAAAAACCGCCACCGGTCCGGTTTTATTTTAGTTTACGATGTTTTTTGGTTTTTGTTTCGGTTTTATTTTTGGTTCGATCTACTTACCAAGCGCTCGCCGGTTTAGATCTGTTAACGAACAGTTTCATTCGTTAGTCTCTCATAGGGGACGTTCATCCGATATATTTTTCTTTTTCCGTTTATTTTCGGCCAGGGACCTGTCCATAATTATTTTCTTCGCAGAGTAGTCCCTCTTCTTCAAACAGTCAGAACTTTTTGCTCGTTTATCCAAATCCAATGAAACCAATGCCAAATTCTTTGTTATGATCCCCTCTATCCAGATAACCAACTTAAACATGTTTTTTAAACATTAAAATTTGGTTTCAAACATATTTGAATTTGAACTTATTTTTATTGTAACTTGAGTTTCATAATTCTGATTTAGTTGATTCTTTTTGCAAATCGATGTTCTTGACCTAAACTCTCTGTTAAGATATTTTTATTTGGTTTTCTTTGCATCTTCATGCTTGAGTGCTTATGTATGCTATTGTTTATCTATGATAGATTTTCCGGAGTGCGAAGCTTGCTACTACGAATCTCTAGGGTTTTCCGATTGTCAGCAAGGCAAGTTACACTTTGATCATACCCTTTTATTACCCAGTTTTTATGCATTAGTTACACCCTCAAGCATTGCATGAGCAGGATTGGGAACATGTGGTTATTGTATTGTAGTTCATGAGGTAGGAACCTATGATCCTTGAAACACCCCAGAATATACGTTATGCTCATATTGCTTAGCCATGCTCGTAGACGGGGATTGGTGTGTGAGAACCATGCAAGTTGTGAGAGATAATAACTAAGGGAAACTAAGGTGGCTACTTTAATACACATCTGAGTGGATTGGTTGTGGGCACCTGGGGAATCCAATATAATCCTATGGAATGCCACCCAGGCTGAAAGGGATCATAAGATTATTCATGCTCAGAAACTTCCATGTGCAGCCACAAGCCATTATGGGCTCAGGCATAGCTAAGTAAGTTGTAGGAAACCTATCCATGATGGGCTACCGAATGTAGGAGAATTTTAGGTGTATCGGCCTATCTATCGGTTAAGGGGACCTCTTCACAGAGGCTATGTCTCGATCTTCCGATCATGGATGCGGTCGAATCTTGTGGGGAAGTGCGTAAACCTCCGCGGAGTGTACAAACTAATCATGATTAGCCGTGCCCCGGTTATGGACATTTTGAGTATCTGGTTGAGTTATTGGTTGATCTCATCACTTTACTTAATAAATTTGTTGGGTTATTATTACTATTGTTATCTGATAATTTTGGGATTGATTTGGGGTTACCTTATCAATATTGGCAAAAACTTGGTAATAAATAAATCTATTCCTTTGTGGTAGGGAAAAATTAGCTTTATGTAAATTTTAAACTTAGAGCCTCCACCAGCCAAATATACATGTAGTAATAGCTATTATTCATCATTGCTCTATAGTGTGATCGTGCCAGCATATTCCATGTGCTGACCTACACAGCTGCAACGTCTCATGTTGTAGAATTTTCATACGAGGATTAAGGTGTGATATGTCGTTGTCTTGCACTCAGTTTTGCCGTGGAGTTGGATGGACTCATTTACCTTGGAAGCTTCCGTGGTTCTTTTATTAGATGGCCTTCAGCCATATTATTGTAGTAATAACTCTTTATGAGGACCATGATGTAATAAGTGTGTGATTGAACTCGGTTATAATTCCTCGAGTGCTGTGTGTGTTAGCATACCGATCCAAGAATGACACTTAAGCACAGAGACTTCGATCCATTGGGGTCGGGTCACTACAAGATGGTATCATAGCACACGCTGACTATAGGACGCGGCCACTAGGAACAACCACACAATACTCTTATCTACCCATTTCTAATTCTTATCTATTTCTAGTCTATAGATGTTGGACCCCAAGAACAAGTTCACTCAGCCGGATGACGACACTCCTTTCAGACGACACTTGAAGGAAGTCACTAAGTACGTGAACATCAGCATACCAAGCTTCACCGGAACCTTCAATGCAACTTTACCAGAAGAGGAGCGCTGGACGATTCAAGTTCGTGTCCCTCGGAGAACTTCTGCACCAATTACCAAGCCCATCGAGTTTTCTTTTGATGCACCAACCTGGAGCTTAGGAAAGAGCATGGTCGCCCACATCACCATTGCACGCATAGGTGAGGTGTACAACAAGGATCTTAAGGACACCGTCTATGAGATATGTGGACACCAGGATGAGCAATGGGAGATGATTCACACCGGGAAGGATGGATCTATTGGAGCCTACATACAGGAGTTGAACCAGCACATTCATCGATATGAGGATCATATGTGCACTAACATGATAGTAACTAAGAAGGTGATGACCCGGAATATTGAGCTAGACGAGGAACTCAAAGCAACCCACGATGGAAACGAAGAGGAGATTGCTGTGCTACTGGAGCAGAATGAAGACCTGAGGAAGAACATAGGAATATCTGTGGTGAAATCAGAACCTAAAGTGGACATTCGTTCTGAAGACTACATCATACTAGATGACACCGACACCGACAGTGATGCTAAAGAAGATAAAGATGATGAGGACAGTGATGATTTTGAAGACGAAGCAGGAGCAAATATTATGGAGTCTTCCACTGATCAAAATTTCTAGTCGACCACCATATCACTATTAGAATTCTCCCAAGTAGTTAGAAACCATTTGTGAGATCTTGTAATCGTAGCTTAGATCGATTGTATGAACCTTGTTTGAATTGAGTGGTGTGGATTGAATATGTTGTCTCATGTGCATATGGGTAGTGAAATATCTCTTTATACCTTATTCTATTCTATTCTCACCCCTCTAACCTATCAGATGCCTCCGATACGAGACCCCGGATTCATTTTCCCGCCGGAGCTCACCCAGTTAATACAATAGCAGAATGCCTTGATGCAGTTGCTCGTCCATAACAAAGGCAACAACAAAAACAACAACCCACCGCCACCACCCCTAGTTTACAACCTAGCCCGTTTCCTAAGGTTAAGTCCACCAGTGTTCTCTAGCAGCACCGAGCCGATTGTTGCTGATGATTGGCTCCGCGGGATTGGAAGAGAGCTAACAACTACTGGATTCACGGATGCGAAGAAGGTGCACTTTGCCGCACATCAGCTTGATGGACCCGCATCCTCATGGTGGGAGAACTACACCACCACCTTCCCCATGGCCAATGTTACATGGGATCAGTTTCAGTAGTCCTTTTGCACCGCACATGTCTTAGCTAGAGCCATGAGTATGAATAAGCGTGAGTTCCGCAACTTACGCCAAGGGAATCGTACTGTGGTGCAATACGTGGATCAGTTCAGCAAGTTATCACGCTACGCCCCAGATGGTGTGGCCACAGATGTCGTGAAGCAGGAGAAGTTTCTTGAAGGACTGAATGATGAGCTGAGTATGCAGTTGATGGTGGCAACATTCACAAATTATCAGGAGCTGGCAGCAGTGCCCTCATGATTGAAGGCAAGCAGCAACAAATAGAGAACCGCAAACGAAAGTATGGATGTGGAAAGTACAACTCTAGAGCCCAGCAGAAGCCCCGCTATTCCCCGTAATCGGGGGGACACACTCAAACCCATGGAGGACATAACCATGGAGGCCATTCCCACAATGGTGGAAATTCACATAACCACAGTGGCCTAAAGAATGGCATTGGGAGTGGAGGAAACAACAGTCAGAGTCATTCCAACCCAGCAACGCCCGCCAAGAAGGATATAAGTCACATTACTTGTTACAAGTGTGGGAAGACTGGACACTATGCCAATGATTGTCCTAAGGCAAAGAATGAAAATGGCAATGGAAGCTCGGTAAAGAAGCCAAACCCTTTCACCAGGGGACACATGAATCATGTCAACATGGAGGAAGTTGATGAGCATCCTGACGTAGTTATTGGTAAGTTTTTGATTAAGTTATTTACAACCCTTGTTCTTTTCGACATTGGTGCATCGCATTCATTCATATCAAGGGGATTTGTGGAAAAGTTTAAACTGTCAACCGTAGCCCTTAAGACACCTATGTTAGTAAGCTCGCTTGGAGCAGAATATATGGCTTGCCAGGGATGTTTTCAGCTGCCGTTGACCATTGGTTGGCATGTTCACCCCACAAACCTCATTATTCTGGAATCACAAGGATTGGATGTGATACTAGGAATGGATTAGATATCGAAGTATGAGGGAAACATCGATTGTGCTAGTAAGTCAATTCTTCTCATCACCCCAGAGGGGAAATAGATCAAGTATGTGTCTAGGCATGCGCCAAGGAGGACTCAAGTAAATTCACTCTCGGGAGTTGTTCAGGAGGAAGTGCCAGTTGTGAAGGATTATCCTGATGTATTCCTGGAGGAATTACCAGGCATGCCACCAGACCGAGACATAGAGTTTTTGATTGAGTTGTTGGCAGGCACCGGACCAATATCTAAGAGACCGTATCGGATGCCCACAAATGATCTGGAGAAAATTAACAAGTAGATTAAGGAGTTATTGGAGAAAGGTTATATTCGACCAAGTTGATCACCGTGGGGAGCCCAGTGCTTCTAGTTGACAAGAAGGATGGATCCTTGAGAATGGTAGTTTACTATCAAGCATTGAATGAGGTGACGATCAAGAACAAATATCCTCTACCGATGATCAATGATTTGTTTGACCAGCTGCAGGGAGCTAAAGTTTTCTCCAAAATCGATCTTCGATCAGGATATCACCAGCTGTAGATCTGAGAACATGATATACCTAAGACATCTTTTACCACAAGCTATGGGCTATATGAGTACATGGTCATGTCTTTCAATTTGACTAACGCCCCTACCTAATTTATGAGTATGATGAATAAGGTGTTCATGAAGTTCTTGGATATGTTTGTCATGGTGTTCATTGATGATATATTGGTGTACTCGAAGAATGAAGAAGAACACAAGGAACATATGCGCTTGGTTCTCGAGAAGCTCAGGGAACATCAGCTATATGCCAAGTTTAGCAAATGTGAGTTTTGGTTTAAGGAAGTCAGATTCCTTGGACATGTTATATCAGGAGAAGGTATAGCAATATACCCTTCCAAGGTTCAGTCTGTTACCGAGTGGTTGGCATCCACCTCAGTTGGAGTGATACGCATTTTCCTTAGACTCACAGGATATTATTGGAGATTCATTGTGAATTTTTCCAAGATTGAGAAGCCGATGACAGAGTTATTGAAGAAGGACACCAAGTTCAAATGTACAGAGGATTGTGAGGCCAGTTTTCAGGAGTTGAAGAAACGTTTGCTTACAGCCCAGTGCTAATTCTTTCGAATATATGCAAGGATTTCCAAGTATATTGTGACGCTTCTCGATAGGGACTTGGAGGCATCCTTATGCAAGAAGGAAGAGTTGTTTCATATGCCTCACGTCAGCTTCGATCTCTTGAGTTGAATTATGCCACGCATGATTTAGAGTTAGCCGCCGTAGTGCATGCTCTTAAGACTGGAAACATTTTATTATTGGAAATCATTGTGATGTTTGCACGGATCATAAGAGTTTGAAGTATATCTTCACACAGAAGGAGTTGAACCTCAGGCAGAGGAGATGGTTGGAGCTCATAAAGGATTATGCCATGAAATTGCATTATCATCCAGGAAAGGCCAATGTTGTGGCAGATGCTTTGAGCTGCAAGAGTTATGTCAATACTCTCATCACCGGACGATTACCTCAGGAGTTAGCCGATGATCTCCGAAAACTTTGCTTGGAGATAGTTCCGAGAGGTTTTGTTGCAGCGTTGCAAATTCAGTCCACTTTGTTGGGAAAGATCCGAGAAGATCAGAAGATTGATAAGGAAATTGCAGAGATAAAAGAAAAAGATGAGTAAAGGAAAGGCCAAAGATTTTCGTCAGGATGAACACAGAACTTTATGGTTTGAGGATCGCATCTACATGCCCAACGACCCAGAGATCAGGAAGTTAATTCTTCAGGAGGCTCCTGACTCGCCTTACTCGATCCACCCAGGAAACACCAAGATGTATCTGGATTTGAAGGAACGTTTCTGGTGGACAGGCATGAAGAAGGATATCGCCGAGTATGTAGCAGTATGTGACGTATGTCAGAGAGTTAAGGCAGAGCATTAGAAACCAGCAGGATTACTTCAGCCTTTGCTAATACCCAAATGGAACTATGATAAGCTTGGCATGGATTTGATCACCGAATTACCCAGGACTCGTTCAGGATATGACTCCATTTTGGTTGTAGTTGATCGCTTCACCAAGGTGGCTCACTTTATCCCCGTGAAACCACTTATACGAGCGCTAAGTTGGCCAAGATATATATGAACAGAATCGTATGTCTGCATGGAGTTCCGAGGACCATATTATGATATAGAGGAATGTAACAACCCCAAAATTAGGTTATCAATTTTTTAGCTGTTATTCCTTCCTAGCACTCATTTTCAAAATATTTCTCCTGTGTTTGTTGGATGACTCTGAGAATTCTTGTCATTTCCAACCTTTCAAAACCTTGTTCATGTCTTTGTCAATGGGCAAGACCTCCTTTGCATCATCTCAAATCCTCTCAAACCCTAATTCCAAATTTTTGGAATTTGAATGTGGCCTTTGTGATTACAAAGGAGCTGTCATTTTCCTTGATCTGTTGATCATCCCATCTGTTCCCAGAGACCCTCCTATCCTTATAAGCCTTGGATATGCAAAAATATTGCTAAGTCTTATGCAATATTTTTGAATTATGATTTATTCCTTTCCTTGCCTTTCTGAGGAATAAAATCCAAAGGCATAGCTATCCATCTCCTAAATTCATGTGAATTGGTGGAGATGATCTTTATGCCTAATCAAAGCTCTGGCAAAGATATTGGCCATAATTAAATAAGGAAAATTGCATTTTCCTATTTTAAGCCAATATTGCATTTCTGCCATTTTTCAAAGGAGCTACCATTTTTATAGCAAGGAAAATTCCCAAATAATTCGTGGAGCTTGTACTTGCTATATCTTCACCATGTACATCCAAACCCATGCTGCAAAGATCATAATTTGAGCACATGATCCAATGCAAGTTTCTGCCCTCTCTGAAATTTTTGCAAAGGAAGTGCTTTATTCCTAATTCCAGTTGAGCTACAATTTGGCAGGGTGATTAACCTTGATAAATCACCCATGTATAGTGAAGATGAACTCAATCCATTCAACCTAGCTCCCTGTGCAAGTTTTCAAAGTTTCTGACCAAATGGCATGCTTGTGAAGGAAGTACCTTCATAGAGTTTCCAAGTGGGGTGAAACTTTTCCATCTTCTCAAGTATCTCAAATCATTAGCCTCCACCTAAATTCAGTTCATTCATTTGAACTATGTGAGCACAAGAGAAATTCTTTGATTTTTTCCAAATTTTCAGTTCGTGAAGCAAGTATATTTTAACTTGCTCCATTATGGCTGAAAATATTCCTAAGTCTTATCCTATCTATATCAACTATCTCCACCAAGTTTTAGATCAATCCATTACCCCATTTGCCCTGCGTAATTTTTGCCAAAATTCTGTCCAGAGAGATGCTTTGTGAAGCAAGTGCTATTTTGGTTCATCCAAATGGCATGAAACTCCATGGGCCTCTTCATATCATAAAATAATTGGGCCATGCATAATTCCAGCTCTATCCAATCAACTATGTGAGTGCATCATCCTAAACTCCAATTTTGTCCATGGTGGTGCATTCTACATCAACTATCATTTTTATTCATCCTTATGAGCTAATAATTTGCAGAAGTGATCATCTTAATGTATGATCACACCATGCCAAATCGGTGGTCTAGCCACTGTTCTCGTTGTCATCCTTGCTCCGGCCGGTTCTGGTTTGTCCAATCATGTCACACAGCTTAGCCTCATCGTCGTCGTGCGCCTTGACCTATTTCCCCCTTTGTTTGCTTCCTCGTTGAGTCGTCGTCGCCGCCGCACAGGTCCTGTCCATGAGCTCATCGCCTTCCTCGCTCTTGTCCCCTTCAACCTCTCGTCCGCGAGTGTCCCTCGTCTCCATGACCCCCTGGCACTCGTTCGCATCCCCCTTGTCGCCTTCCCGCCGCTCCCTGTGACCCTTGGCCGCGCGTGCGCATCGCCGGCACACGGACACGTAGCCGCGCCGCGTGTCGCCTCGCCCCTTCCCCTAGAACTCTTCCCCGTGGCTATATAAGCAGCCCTCGAGCTCTCTCGCAGCTCACAACCTCTCCCAAGCCTCTCCCCCGATCTCCCAAGCCTCTCTGACCCCTCCCCATCACCATGGCCGCCGCCTCGGTTCTTCTCCGATTCCAGCGAACCGAAGCCCCTCTCCTCCGTCTTCCACCTCTAGTAGGTCACCTAGCCACCATAGCCTCTCCCGTGGCCCTCCAATAGTCGCTGGAATCGCCATGGCCTCGTCCTCTATCTTCGGCCGAAGCCCAGCCCGCCACGACCATGTTCCCGTCCTGCCCGTTGCACCCTGGCGTTTGAACGGTGGGAGAACGGTTGCGCCTCGCCACCCTGAATGCTTTGGTGGTCCAAGCTCCACCGGAGGCGGCCGGAGCTGGCCAGGCGAGCGTCGGCGCCAGCGGCCCATCTCTATTCTGTGGCCGCGGGTCGTGTGAAGAAGATGGAGGCGAGAGGAGAGAGAGGAGCTACGGTGGGCCCCACCTATAAGCGCCACAAGGCTCGGCCCCGCCCTCGCCGACGTGGTTAAGTGGAGACGAACTCCATGGAGTACGCCTTCCCTTAACCGAAAGCGTATTTGCATCTTCTTTGGGTGAGAATGCGCTTTCCTCTCTGGAAAGCATATTTCTGGGAAAGGCGTGTTCTGTTTAAACTGCCAGGGACCTGTTTGTAGCAGCTATTTTTGCAGATTAGTCCATGGACTTTAAACGGTTGTATCTTTTTACCCGTAACTCCAAATGAAGTGAATCCAAAGCCCACTTCTTCGTATCATCAAGCCCATTCGGCTATTCACACTTTCACCATGTGTGCACATTATGAAAATGACCACTTTGCCCTTGCACGTAAACAGCCCCCTCTGAGAGAGAACTGTTTCCAGCAACTCTTTCCGTGATCGTTCCACACTTTTTTCGGAGTAATCCTCGACCCCCAGGCAAGCCAACCTCTTATCATGAGCCCCGAACTTGCATGATGACTTTGCTTGCACCTTGTGTGTGTGTATAGTTGCATTAGTTTTCTTGTTTGTTCCGTCTGCGGTTATTTTGGTCATGCTATATGTTTTGCTATTTGTTTTGCATTCTTATGCTTTCATGAAATAAGTTAACATGCTAGTTTGCTGTTGTTACTAATAATATCATGCCTCTATCTAGTTTAGTTTCATGTTAGTAGTATCGATGTTATGATAATTCTGTTGCACTGATAAGTTTGCTAGTACCTGGGATTGCCATGTTTCGCATGCTATCACTATTCTTTTGAAATGCTTGATGTTTTGTTACTGCATCAGTATGTTGCATATTAGTTATTGCATTCCTGTAAATAATGCTCGCATGATGATTTATGATGGAGAAGTTAATAATATGACTTAATAACAAACCTCCTCCATCATCACTGGGATATCATAGTGCCACCCAAGTCGAGCTTTCTCTAGTGTAACCATATTTACCTTATGGGAAGGTCCTAGCTGGGTCTATTGTCATGCCTCTCACCGGTGCCTCCCACGAGGGAAGGTTATGGGCACGCGCTACCCTGATCAGGCAGGTGGACATATCCTTGTGTGCTCGTTTTTGTTTTTATGGTACCTTGTCCCCATTTAGGATCGTTTTGCCACGACGGTGGCCCTTGGTGTCTTTGGTAGACACGGGGCCACCTAGTACTGAACCCCAAGGGAGTGTTGGTCGGAGTGTCCGGGAGAGTGTCATGGCAGTAGCTTGGTTGTGTCGGAACGCTTTGGTCCGCACGTATGGGAGTGCGAGGCTAGGGTTCCGTGGTGTGGGTAAAGTGAGCTACCTCTGCAGAGTGTATTCAATCTATCGATAGCCGCGTCCTCGGTCATGGGCAAAAGTTCGTAGTAGGTCACACTATCGGATCTTGGTCGAAATGGAGGATAAACCTGCTAATAACTTGTGTGATAATTAAAATGTGCTAAATCATGTGATGACTTGGACTATGGGAAAATTGTGAGAAGTCATGATGATGTGTTGATATGACCCTGAGACGAGGTCTCGGTAAGTCATGCGTGTGCTCTGAAGAGCCGCGGCAGAGTAAGTGATGTTGCATAAGGTCAATACATCATGCCTTCACGGGACGTAACTGGTAGTTTATTTTAAGCATAGTTTCATGATGCCATGCCATGTTTTGATATGCTATGCTTTGCTGTTGATATGGTAGGAGTAAATTTGATATGCCATGTTAGTAGATGCTATGATGTTGTTCATGCTTAGTTGATTTATGATTCTAGTTAATATCATGCCATGCTTAGAAGTTGTGTTGAAGTAGACTATTGCATATGCTTGGTTCTTGCTTTGTCATCTGTTTGTTTGGATGCTATGTATTTGGTTGTCCTGCAAGTACATTCAATGTACTGACCTAGCATGTCATGCCAGTTTTGTAGTTCATGCCCTACTTGTTTGCTTGTTTCGTCGTGCTAGGTCGTAATCTTGCCAATCCTGTGAGTTGTGCAGGCCAGCCAGAGTCGATGAGCTGCCAAACCAAGACTTCCACCGCCATTTAAATAGACTTCTATTGCCATTTAAATAGCCTTAGGGCTATGCCAGATAATTGTATTCATCAATGATGTAATCCTATATACATGTATTTGATGAATATTATTGTACCTAGAATGTTGTATCATGGACATTTCGTGCGTCAAGTGTTATCCTGGGCTGACGTGCGAAGGCCCCCTACTCCATGTGGATCGGGGTGCCACAAGGAATACAATTTACTTGGAAGTTTCGGAATTAGTTACACCAAAGTTTGGGTACCAGGCTAGAGTTCAGTACAGCCTTTCATCCGCAGATAGATGGGCAGAGTGAGAGAGTCAATCAGATTCTGGAGGACATGTTGAGAGCTTGTGTGCTAGATTATGGATCTAGTTGGGATGATAATTTTCCTTACGTAGAGTTCTCATATAACAACAGCTACCAAGCTAGTTTGAAGATGGCCCCTTTTGAAGCTTTGTATGGAAGGAGGTGCAGGACACCATTGATGTGCGATGAAGTTGGAGACCAATAATTGTTTGGACCAGATTTAATCAGAGAGTCTGAGTAGAAGGTCAAGTTGATTCGTGATAGACTCAAGATAGCCCAGTCTATACAGAAGAGTTATGTTGATACTAAACGCGAGGAGGTAACAATTGAAGTCGGAGACAGAGCATACCTCTGTGTGTCACCACTTCGAGGAGTTAAACGGTTTGGAGTCAAAGGAATGTAGACGCCACGATTGGTGGGACCATACAGAGTCTGCGAACGTATGGGTGAAGTTGCCTACCAGTTGGAATTACCTGAAGGTTTGTCAGGAGTTCATGATGTGTTTCACGATTCCCAGTTGAAGAAATGCCATGCAGAGATGGCTGATATTCCTCCGAGAGATATGGTGCCCCTATAAGCAATTTAGTTGGAGAGTGATCCGACTTATGAGGAGAAACCCGTCAAGATTCTCGAGTTCGCCAACCGAGTTACTCGAAGCAAGGTCATCAAGTTTTGAAACGTTCAGTGCAGTCACCATGCCGAGGAGGAAGCTACCTGGGAACGAGAAGAAGACCTCTGGAAGGACCACCCACACCTTTTTGCTAGCCAAACCGAATCGCGAGGGCGAGATTCATCTTGGTGGGTAGTTTTGTAACATCCCAATTCTCAATTTGGATGTTATTTAGATCATTCACATGCATTCATCATTTGAGCTATTTTGGAATTCGTTTTATTTGAATTTTGATCCTAGAAACATTAAGCAACTCAAGGACCAATTGAGAGAGTTGGAGCTTTTCTCAAAAATCCATTTTTTTTAATTTTCAAAATTGGCAAATTGGATCAAGGAGATTTATTCAAAATATTATTCCAATAATTTCAAATAAATAAAATAATGAGAGAAGAAAATATGACTTTTTCAAAAACAGTAAAGAAATGTTGGAAATTTATTTTGAATAAATATTTATTTTATTTTATTTTATTGCGTGTTTATTTATTTATTTGTACTAAAAAGTTTATTTTATTTTTAGGCATTTAGGTCCATAAAAATGTTCACATTAGTCCAAATATTACGAGGGAATTATTTTAATTTTTCTGGAATTTTTAAAAATAATTTTGTTGTTTTTTCGTCACTGGAAATATTGTTTAAAAAAAATCTTTTTGGACTAAACTGGGCTGAAGCCCAACTGGCCTAAGCCGCCACCGCCCTCGTCCCCGTCCCCGAGCCGTACTCTGGCCGGAGTCCGAGCCGCTCCCGCCCCGACCGCCCCTTCCCCAAGGCAAGCCCCCCGCCGGGCCTTTATAAGTTGTCACCCCGCCGCCTCCTCCTCCTCATCAGCCACCGCCGCCACCCGCCGCCGCTTCTGGGAAAGGCGCGTTCTTCGGGTGAGAATGCGCTTTCCTCTCTAGAAAGCATATTTCTGGGAAAAGCGCGTTCTGTATAAACTGCCAGGGACCTGTTTGTAGCAGCTATTTTTGTAGATTAGTCCCTGGACTTTAAACGGTTGTATCGTTTTACCCGTAACTCCAAATGAGGTGAATCCAAAGCCCACTTCTTCGTATCGTCGAGCCTGTTCTGTTGGTCACACTTTCACCAGGTTTGCACATTCTAAAAATGACCACTTTGCCCTTGCACGTAAACAGCCCCCTCCGAGAGAGAACTGTTTCCAGCAACTCTTTTCGCCATTGTTCCACAATTTTTTTCCGGACTAATCCTCGACCCCCAGGCAAGCCAACCTCTTATCATGAGCCCAAAACTTGCATGTTGACTTTTCTTGCACCTCGTGTGTGTGTTTAGTTGCAGTAGTTTTCTTGTTTGTTTCGTGTGTGGTTATTTTGGTCTTGCTATATGTTTTGCTATCTATTTTGCATGCTTATGCTTTCATGAAATAAGTTGACATGCTAGTTTGCTGTTGTTACTGATAATATCATGCCTCTGTCTAGTTTAGTTTCATGTTAGTAGTATCGATGTTATGATAATTCTGTTGCACTTGTAAGTTTGCTAGTACCTGGGATTGCCATGTTTTGCATGCTATCACTATTCTTTTGAAATGCTTGATGTTTTGTTACTGCATCGATATGTTGCATATTAGTTATTGCATTCCTATTAATAATTCTCGCATGATAATTGACGATGGAGAAGTTAATAATATGACTTAGTAACAAACCTCCTCCGTCATCACTGGGATATCATAGTGCCACCCAAGTCGAGCTTTCTCCAGTGCAACCACATTTACCTTATGGGAAGGTCCTAGTTGGGTCTATTGTCATGCCTCTCACCTGTGCCTCCCGCGAGGGAAGGTTATGGGCACGCACTACCCTGATCAGGTAGGCGGACATAACATTGTGTGCTTGTTTTTGTTTTTATGGTACCTTGTCCCCGTTTGGGACCATTTTGCCACGATGGTGGCCGTTGGTGTCTTTGGTAGACATGGGGCCACCCAGGACTGAACCCCAAGGGGGTGTTGGTCGGAGTGGCCGGGAGAGTGTCATGGCAGTAGCTCGGTTTTGCTCGCACATATGGGAGTGCGAGGTTAGGGTTCCGTGGTGTGGGTAAAGTGTACTATCTTTGCAGAGTGTATTCAATCTATCGATAGCCGCGTCCTCTGTCATGGGGAATAGTTCGTAGTAGGTCACACTATCAGATCTTGGTCGAAATGGAGGATAAACCAGCTAATAACTTGTGTGATAATTAAAATGTGATAAATCATGTGATGACTTGGACTATGGGAAAATCGTGAGAAGTCATGATGATGTGTTGATATGACACCGAGACGAGGTCTCGGTAAGTCATGATGATGATGTTGCATAAGGTTAATACATCATGCCTTCACGGGAGGTAACTGGTAGTTTATTTTAAGCATAGTTTCATGATGCCATGCCATGTTTTGATATGCTATGCTTTGATGTTGATATGGTAGGAGTAAATTTGATATGCCATGTTAGTAGATGCTATGATGTTGTTCATGCTTAGTTGATTTATGATTCTAATTAATATCATGCCATGCTTAGAAGTTGTGTTGGAGTAGACTATTGCATATGCTTGGTTCTTGCTTTGTCATCTGTTTGTTTGGTTGCTATGTATTTGGTTGTCTTGCAAGTACATTCAATGTACTGACCTAGCATGTCATGCCTATTTTGTAGGTCGTGCCCTACTTGTTTGCTTGTTTCATCGTGCTAGGCCGTAATCTTGCCAGTCCTGTGAGTTGTGGAGCCCAGCCAGAGTAGATGAGCCGCCAAACCAAGACTTCCGCCACCATTTAAATAGACTTCTGCTGCCATTTAAATAGCCTTAGGGCTATGCCAGATAATTGTATTCATCAATGATGTAATACTATACACATGTATTTCATGAATATTATTGTAACTGGAATGTTGTATCATGGACTTGTCATGCGTCAGGTGTTATCCTGGGCTGACGTGCGAAGGCCCCCTGCTCCATACAGATCGGGGTGCCACAGGAGATGGTATCAGAGCAGCCAGGCTAGCATAGGTTATCCTAGCATTAGATCACTGTCACCATTAAACCTTAATGATCCTAAGGGATTTGACCTTTCCCTGGCATCCGGCATGGACATTGTTAATCAACAGGTGGCGCAGTCGGAACCAACACGTCCTCACCCCGCTGTCCCCGCCTAGTTATCCGTGGAACGAATAGCAACCCTATCTTTTTTGGTTGGCCACACCGCTTTCCCTGCACCATTAAGGGAAAGGGGCCACAACATGTGGGTATGTCTCGCATAGCTACCTATAAAAAACCCCTTTTCCGCTAGCCGTATCGCGCTCTCCTCGTTCACCCATGTCCCTGCAGAGAAGCCTAGCTAGTAACACTCCAACCATGGCTAACACCCTCAAAGCTCCCAAGTTTCACACCCGCAACTTTGCCGCCAACCACCCTGGCTTTCCACTCCTTCTTACCGAGATGCTCACCAAAGCCTTTGGCTGTAAAGCTAGCCCAGATTAGCTGGCGTTCCAGTTGACACCCATCCCTTACCTTCATCGCTTTGATGCAAGAGTGCACATCAGCCTAGGCCCCGCAGTAGATGGCCAACCGTTGGTTTTTCAGGGTAGATCCATGCCTACCACTGATTTAGCCATTCAGGCCGCTGCTGTGGAGGCCATCCTATACCTCCGAACCAAGTTCCCGCATGTGGCAATGAGGTGGGAGTTCTGCTTTTTCCCCATTTTGGCAGAAGCAGGAATGTAGCATTCTCCCGCTATCCAAGGAGATAACCCCGCAATCGCTCGCCTGGTGCAATATATCACTGCCCAGGTGATGATGATTTCAAATATGCTTGCCGAATTTAGAACCGTGGACAATGATGCGGTATAAGTTGTCAAGGAAGCTTATCGTGAGGCTCGTAAATTCGCACCTCAAGCCATTCACCCCATGCCATCCGAACCAGTGCTACCCTCTCAGCATGTGTTGTGGCCCAGGCCAAACATCGTCACCCTCGACAAGGATCTTTTTCGGATCCACCAGCTGCATTTGCTTGGATCGATTTCAACCACACCTCCATCAGTAGAACCCCAACCCATAGTGATGTCGGACGATGAAGATGGAGATTGGCCCAGTCTTCGTCCTCTAGGAGAGCCCCAGCAAGGCCAGTCCTCTCCATGACCTCTGTCACGCAGTGAGGTGATTCTGCGAGTAGGTTAGTCAGTCTGCTCATCCTTGATATGAGGATAGAACTATGTATCCCAGAGTAGTAGTTTCATTTAGCGTGTAGAGCGTTCGTGCTTTGTAGTAGTGTTGTAATCCGTATGCTGTATGTTTGTTTTCGTGCTTTTGTTTTTGTTCTTGTTTTTGTTGGTCTCTCTGTCAAGCAGGGATGTTTGACAGGGTTGGCAATGTGTTGTTAACAAGATTTTAATCAGTATGACACATACACTAAAAACAACATTGCCTCGTCCCAATTCTTTAATAAAATGCATGCTGTGTAGGTATATGTATGCCAGGATTACATATACCCACTAGCATTAAAACACCTTAGAATGATTCGTCTGCTGTGTTTTGCATTGCATGTTTGTTGCATTGGTTTGTTTTTTTGTTTGTTTGTATTGCATACTGCACGCATACCTAGTTCCCCCACGAGTACATTCTGGCAGTACTCGGGGGAATGCAAAGTCACATGTCCCTCTCTATATGTGCATACGTAGTGTGCTGGATTTCTAAACCCAGAGCCTCGCAGAGGCATTTCCGTCTGCTAGTTCCTCGTCTCTAATTCTTTTTCCCGATTTCATTTCTGGAGGAACACTGCCAACTTTATTACATTTGCTCCAGTACATCTATCCCGATACACATTTCAACTCCAATTCTACCTCGACGCCTACTTTTTCGTGGAGCCTTCCGCGAAATTCTCCCGCAGTCACCTCACCCGCATCCGAACCTCACCACCATCATCTCTGCCTTGCGTGATGCCAGGCACGTCGCCACCACCACTCCACCGCCGCACACGATTACTCCGCCGGCATGAAGCGACGAAGGATCAAGCATGGCGAAGGACCACACAATGCACCATCTTCTCCCGCATCTCGACCACCGCACCTAGCCGCGCGTTGTCCCGAGCCCGATCATTCCTGATGAGTATCAGCAAGAGGATCGACGAGCTAATTAGCGTACCGAGCAGCGCCCCGAGGAACAACCATAGCGCCGCCAAGAACACCTCCTCGCCGAAGGAGCTCGGCTCAATCTCACCCAAACCAAAGAGGCAGTAGAGCGGCATTGTGTTTGTGCATTGGAGGAGAGCCGTGCTGCCGTTTTTATAGCCCAACCCCAGTGTACGGTGAGCGAGGTCTAGGAGAACCGCTCGTCGCCCGATCACCGGCATCCACGAGGCGAATCCGCGAGCAGTGCCGACAAGGTGCTGGCCCGCGACGTGAGTGCTCGCTGCACCGGCGCCGTGCACGCCGCGCACTATGGCTCTAGGGTCCTCATTGCCCTAGGAGCTAGATGCACGCTGCGCCAAGCCTTACGCGGAGCAGCAGCATAGGAGAAGCAGCAAGCCGAAGGTAGAAGAAGGAGGCTGCTAGTGGGCCCTAGACGCACGTGTCAGCAGGTGAAACCACTGTTCATTAGCGTGCATCTAGCAATTTTTCGGGAGTCTGATCTAGAGTGCCCCTAGCCGTTGATATAACCGTGTTTGCCCATATCTCTCCCTAGGTGTACCAATTATCGGTTCCCAACTCGTTCGAATCTCACCAAAGGGTTAAAATTTACCCAAAGGTTTTTCCCCGGAGTGGTTATCCTTTCATTTGTGCTGTAACCCTAGGAATCTCGAGGAAGAGATTCTTTTTAATGGGGGAAAGGTTTGTAATAGCCCCAAAATTGGGTTATCAATTTTTGAGCTGTTATTCCTTCCTCGCACTCATTTTCAAAATCTTTCTCCTGAGTTTGTTGGATGACTCTGAGAATTATTGTCATTTCAAACCTTTCAAAACCTTGCTCATGTCTTTGTCAGTGGGCAAGACCTCTTTTGCATCATCTCAAATCCTCTCAAACCCTAATTCCAAATTTTTGGAATTTGAATGTGGCCTTTGTGATTACAAAGGAGCCATCATTTTCCTTGATTTGTTGATCATCCCATCTATTCCCAGAGACCCTCCTATCCTTCTAATCCTTGGATATGCAAAAATATTGCTAAGTCTTATGCAATATTTTTGAATATTGATTTATTCCTTTCCTTGCCTTTTCGAGGAATAAAATCCAAAGGCATCACTAGCCATCTCCTAAATTCACGTGAATTGGTGGAGTTGATCTTTATGCCTAATCTAAGCTCTGGCAAAGATATTGGCCATAATTAAATAAGGAAAATTGCCTTTTTCTTATTTTAAGCCAATATTGCATTTCTGCCATTTTTCAAAGGAGCTACTATTTTTATAGCAAGGAAAATTCCCAAATAATTTGTGGAGCTTGTACTTGCTATATCTTCACCATTTCCATCCAAACCCATGCTCCAAAGATCATAATTTGAGCACATGATCCAATGCAATTTTCTGCCCTCTCTGATATTTTTGCAAATGAAATTCTTTATTCCTAATTCCAATTGAGCTGCAATTTGGCAGGGTGATTAACCTTGATAAATCACCCATGGATACCAAAGATGAGCTCAATCCATTCATCCTAGCCCCCTATGCAATTTTTCAAAGTTATTGAGCAGATGGCATGCTTGTGAAGGAAGTACATTCATAGAGTTTCCAAGTGGGGTGAAACTTTTCCATCATCTCAAGTATCTCAAATCATTAGTCTCCACCTAAATTCAGTTCATTCCATTGAACTATATGAGCACAGGAGCAATTCTTTGATTCTGTCCAAGTTTTCAGTCTGTGAAGCAAGTATATTTTAACTTGCTCCATTATGGCTGAAAATATTCCTAAGTCTTATCCTATCTATATAAACTCTCTCCACAAAGTTTTGGCTCAATCCATTACACAATTTGCCCTGCGCAATTTTTCCAAAATTCTGTCGAGAGAGATGCTTTGTGAAGCAAGTGCTATTTTGGTTCATCCAAATTGCATGAAACTCCTTGGGCCTCTTCATATCATCAAATAATTGGGCCATGCATAATTCTAGTTCTATCAAATCAACTATGTGAGTGCATCATCCTAAACTCTAATTCTGTCCATGGTGGTGCATTCTACATCAACTATCATTTTTATTCATCCTTATGAGCTAATAATTTGTAGAAGTGATCATCTTAGTGTATGATTACACCATGCCTCTTCCTGTGCTTTTCTCCCTGTAGCACAAACACCTTGCTGCAGCAATGTTTTGGATCATCCTGCAGATCCCTCCTATGCCCCTACACCAAGTTGTTACTGCCTTTGAACTAAGGGTAGCAAGGTCTATTTCCCAGACATAATTTGGCCACTTGGAGCGCGCCGTTTGCACCAGTGCGCGCGGTGACCACGGGGCAATGCAGGCCAAATCGGTGGTCTAGCCACTGTTCTCGTCGTCATCCTTGCTCCGGCTGGTTCTGGTTTGTCCAATCGAGTCACACAGCTTAGCCTCATCGTCGATGTGTGCCTTGACCTGTTTCCCCCTTCGTTTGCTTCCTCGTTGAGCCGTCGTCGTTGCCGCATAGTTCCTGTCCGTGAGCTCGTTGCCTTCCTCACTCTTGTCCCCTTATACCTCTCGTCCGCGAGCATCCCTCGTCTCCGTGACCCCCTAGCACTCGTCCGCGTCCCCCTCGTCGCCTTCCAGCCGCTCCCCGTGACCGTTGGCCGCGCGTGCGCATCACCGATGCACGAACACGTAGCCGCGCGACGTGTCACCTCGCCCCTTCCCCTAGTGCTCTCCCCCGTGGCTATGTAAGCAGCCCTCGAGGTCTCTCGCAGCTCACAACCCCTCCCAAGCCTCTCCCCCGAGCTACCGAGCCTCTCTGGCCCCTCCCCATTGCCATGGCCTCCGCCTCGGTTCTTCTTCGATTCCAGCGAACCGAAGCCCCTCTCCTCCGTCTTCCACCTCTAGTAGGTCACCTAGCCACCATAGCCTCTCCCGCAGCCCTCCATTAGTCGCTGGAATTGTCACAGCCCTAGAGCTTGCTTGTAACTAGTGGCTTTGCATCCATGCATCATGTCTAAATTTCTTTAAATTTGAATTGGGGAATTGGAGAGCCTCAGAAATCATTTTTAAAAAAATGATCAACATTAAAAATTGCTTCAAATGTTTCCAAGGAAATGTTCCTTTTCAGCTTTGAAAAATATTGGCAAGAATAAAATGCAACCCAATATTTTTGGAGTGACTGAAACATTTATTTTGGGCCTTTGAATTAATTCAATAACTATTTGCATTGGATATATATTTGATATATAAATAATATATGTCCAATAATACTGGAACATTTTATGTGGTTTGCTATATTTTAGTCCTAGCCACATAACTATTTTCAGGATTTTATAAAATGGTTTAGTATTTTACTAAACTAAAACAACACAGAACAATATTAAAAAAAACAACAGAAATAGGAAAAGCAGAGAGGAGAGATATCTTACCTGGCGCTCACCTCTCAGCCCACCTGGCCCAGCACGGCCCAGCCCACCGCCGCTTCCCCCCCTGTCGTCTTCCTCCCTCGCCAGAAGGACACGGCGCACACGCCCGAGCTCGCCACGCCACCAGGCCGCCTGCCTGTGTCGCCTGGCCACCGCGACGCCGCGCGTCATCTCCTCGGCGCCGCCCCAACCCCCTGGACCCCCTCGCTCTCTCCCCCTCCCTCGTTTCTCTCCTCTGCTTCCTCTCTCTCACTCGCCCGAACGCAGCCGCCGCCGCCGACGAGCGTCGCCGTGGCCACAGCCACTGCCTCGCCTCGTCGTTGCGCCCAGAG
>NC_041386.1:130948261-130961364 GCF_002162155.2 Triticum dicoccoides | reverse complement strand
AGAGGCTCTGCCTCGACCCCCTCTTCCTCTCCACCAACCCATGCCCCGCTGGACGCCCTGCATCGCCGCCCACGCCATCTTCCCCATCTCCGGCCGCCCGAGATCACCGGTGCCCGCCCGCCACCTCCGAAGCCTCCCCGAGCTCGCCGACCAGCCCTAGACGATCCCCGTGAGCTTCTACACCGTTTTCCCTTTGTCTCCGCGACGTTTGCCAGTTCTAGTCGCCGTTTTGCCGATGACCGAAACCCGCCGCCGCCTATGACCGCCGCCGACGTGCCTCCGGCCACCTAGTGGCCCGGCTGTCATGCTCAGCTTCCTCCCCGCGCTGCCTAGAGCACGTAGGTGCCTCGCACGAGCCTCCCCGGCCACCGTAGCGTCGACCCCGAGCTCGCCCGAGCTCCGGCGACTGCCACGGTCGATGCCGGTGACGACTCCGGCCATCTTAGGCCCAGCCGCTGCCATTACTCGACGCGGACGACCGCCTGCATCACGTAGACGCCTCCGCCGGCCATTTGGTCGCCGGAGGAGGAAACCTGCACCCCTCCGCCGTCTCTGGCTCCGCCGGCGACGAGCCGCGGGTCAACTCCGGCGAGTTGACCCGGGTTTGACCTTCCCCGTGTGTCACTGACGTGTGGGCCACCCCCTGACATTTTTAGTTAGTATTAATTTAACACTAATTAACCTAGGTTAGTTAGCTGATTAGTCGCTGACTAGTGGGCCCCGGCCCCACAAACAGTTTAGTTAGAATTAACTTAAGGCTAATTAACTTGGTTAATTAGTTGTGTCACTGACCAAGTGGACCCCGCTGGTCAGGTTTGACCTGGACCTGGCGTGTTGACTCTGCTGACGTCACCCCGACGTCATGCTGACGCAATTAACAATTTTCTGGATTTAAAATAAATGCAGGAAATTCTAGAAAATTGTATAAACTTCTAAAATTCATAGAAATTCAACCGTAACTCCAAATTAAATAAACTATATATGAAAAATTATCAGAAAAATTCAAGGAATCCATCTGTACCATTTTCATGCATGTTTGAGCAATGTTTGTCCTCTGTTTTGGACAAAACAAATAAAGGACATTTAAATAACCATATATGGAGTTGGAATTTGAATCATGTATTCAAACCAACTTCATTTAAATCATAGCTAGGTGCATTTGCCCAAAACACATTCATATTGCCATGTCATAGCATGCATCATATTGTGCATTGCATTGATCGTGTTTCTTCTGTGTTTGCCGGTGTTGTTCCCCCTCGGTAGACGTTGTACCGACGATGTGATCGTTGACACTGATGAAGACTCAATGTTATCTTCAGAAGTGCCAGGCAAGCAAAACCCCCTTGTTCATTCCGATACAATCCCACTCTCTCGCTCCTGCTCTCTTTTACTGCATTAGGACAACAACGATTCATCTGTTACTTGCTGCGGTAGCTGAACCCCTTTATCCTTTGCATGACCTGTCATTCCACAGTAAATAGATGAAACCCACTAGTATGAGTAGGAGTTGTTTGAGCCCTGTTGTGCCTACTCATTCATGTTTGTTTGTCATGCCTGCTACTGCTTAGAGTTGAGTCAGGTCTGATTCATCGGGGATGAATCAGAGGTGTGTGAACATGTCCTACTGTGTGTGAGCTAAGTGTGTGAACACGATTTGGTAAAGGTAGCGGTGAGAGGCCATGTAGGAGTACATGGTGGGTTGTCTGATTGAAGCCGTCCTTAGGAACTGAGTTCTGTGTTTGTGATCCATGATTCAGCTACTACCATACATTGGGCCCTGAAATATGACCCCGCTCGACTTCTTATTCACCCAAGTCCTCTGTCCAGGAGTTGCAAGTAGTTTCTGGTGTTTGTAGTATGCTGGAGGCCATGCACAGTGCTGACCGGAGGGGTGGGCTGTGATGCGGTAGGCACGTGGCCGGGTATACCGGGCGCCTGTTTGGTGTCACGGAACCCTGTTCACATCGTTTGGGGCTGTGAGGGAAACTCCGGCCGGATCTCCTCATGGATGGAACCCGAATAGGCGATAAACCTGGACTAGAGACTTGAGTGTTTAGGTAGGTCGTGGTCTACACCCACGTCGGCTTTTGCTTGAAGTCTCCCGAGCACATGTCGTGCGCAGACGCTAAGTGGTGGAAACATGTATGAAGAAGTACACCCCTGCAGGGTTAACATCATCTATTCGAATAGCCGTGTCCGCGGAAAAGGACTTCTGGGTTGCCTGTACAGTTCATAGACAAGTGAAAGTGGATACTCTAAAATACGCAAGATAAGCGTGAGTGCTATGGATGGCGTTCTCGTAGGGAGACAGAAGCGGATCCATAGTGGTGTATTGGTTGGTGAATATGTGGACTCGTGTGCGCCACCTCAAAAGAGTTACTTGCAGTCGTAGTTCAGGATAGCCACCGAGTCAAAGCTGGCTTGCTGCAGTTAAACCCCACCATCCCCTTTGTTGATAATGATGCATATGTAGTTAGTTCTGATGTAAGTCTTGCTGGGTACATTTGTACTCACGTTTGCCTATTTTATGTTTTGCAGAGAGACTTCGGTCTCGCTAGTAGTTCCGCGTGGACTTCGACGTTTAGCTTGTTACCTCAGCTACGATCTTGTGCCCTCAGCAGGATCTGGTAGATAGTCAGGCTTTCAAGCCTTCTTCATTTATAGTTGTCTGTACTCAGACATGATAGCTTCCGCTTGTGCTTTGATTTGTATGCTCTGAATGTTGGGTCGTGAGACCCCTGTTTGTAATATCTCGCTCCTCGGAGCCTATTGATTAAATACTTGATTTGTAGAGTCATGTTGTGATGCCATGTTGTATTTGCACATATCGAGCATATTGTGTGTATGTTATTGAAATGCTTGGTATGTGTGGGATCTAACTATCTAGTTGTTTATCCTTAGTAGCCTCTCTTACCGGGAAATGTCTCCTAGTGTTCCACTGAGCCATGGTAGCTTGCTACTGCTCCGGAACACTTAGGCTGGCCGACATGTGTTGTCACGACCGGTTTTCCAATAAAAATATTTATTGAGAAACCAATCTTTTGAGTCCAGTATGAGAGAAATCCTCCTCACTGGTAGAAAATTTCTTGATACAATAAGCCAGTAGCATAAAATATATTACAGGGTTGAACTACAGTTGCTCAACCAAATTATTACAAGCACGCCAATAATTATACATAATGGCGGACATGACACAGTGGTATGGAGGCATACTACTGACTCGAGGATAGGGTGGTAGTGGAAAAAGACAGCGGGGAGAGAAATACAAGACTCTAAGTCTATCATCTCATCGAGCGTCGAGGTGAGGCTCGATGAATTTATTTGGTAGCGGAAGCGGATATAAAACAGTGACCAAATCGAGGGTCGCACGAGACTGACTGGGACTCCTCTAGGTGTCGGACTCGCTATCAAACTCTTCATCCATGAGATCGCCTTCGTCAGCATCTGGCCAAATCAACAAGCCAGTGAGTACTTTGAAAGTACTCGCAAGACAGTTCGGACGTAAGATATAACAAATGCATGCATGGATGCGTCATGATTAATTCACCAATGTACAGTCAAAAATTAGCTTAACAAGGTAAGTAAAAGGGAAACGGCGGTAGTCCGCCTGAAATCCCAACAAAACGCAATTAAATACCGACCGGGTGTCTGAAGCGACGCCTCGAAAGGTGAACAAATAAATATAAGGAATTGATGCCACAGTTGAGCGTCTTAGCGACACCACATAAAGGGATTTAAAAGAAATGCCACAGTCGGACGTCGGGGCGACATCACAGAAAGGGCTTTAAAAGAAATGCCACAGTCGGACGTCGAGGCGACATCACAGAAAGGGCTTTAAAAGAAATGCCACAGTCGGACGTCGGGGCGACATCACAGAAAGGGCTTTAAAAGAAATGCCACAGTCGGACGTCGGGGCGACATCATAGAAAGGGCTTTATTCACAAGTAAATATACTCATAATAAACATTTAATTCATAAGAATAAATGGGTTAGTCCATCCACAGGAACAATCATTTAACCGGAATTTAGCACTCATGTGAATCACCGGAGTTTCTGTCATCAAAACTGACATTTGATTAGGATAAGATAATATCGATCTAGGACATGGAATAGATGATTTGGAGGAATATAAGACTCTGCAGAGTTTGTACAAAATTATTCCCACAGCCAACGGATTTCCGTAGTCACGAAGGACTAGTTCCATTTACAGTATTTCGGAAGAAAACACAGCTAACCAGTACACACCCATCCTACCTCTCGATGCTAGGAATCACCCTTGACATCGTCCAAGAAAAACTTTTGAGACGGGGAGATCACAATCTCGAATAGCATGGGATCAAATTTATATACGCGCGCTCTAAGGGGTGCCCCCCTCTCGGTCCCAACCGGAAACACCCATGCCCCCTGACCGGATGACTGGCTTTAATCCAGGGCCATGGAACCATCATCACGGCCTCTCCTTTTGGTGTGTACCAGAAAAGCGGTTTGCAACTTAGTAAACCATATTCCTTGCGGAAAACATGTGGTAGTACAGGGAAGGAAATGAAAGGAACTGGACCGATACGGTTTGACACTGAAGTCACATAGTCTGGCATAAGACTGGCATGCTACAACACTGCCATCTTACCCATCCTCATGCCAACACATGGCCATTCATACTCACATCCATCCACTTATGGATCATCGAACTCACTTACCTCATTATCGCATAAAATGACATTCATCGATATGCTTCTCAACATGCCATGAAACTAACTAAATGCAAAACATGCCAAGACACTCATCATATCAAAAGTTCAAACATGCTTGCCTAGTTCGGAGTAGTCGGAGCCTAGCTCGGTGAAGTTCGCGGCTCCGTCACCTCCTTCGGTATCTATGGTATAAAGAAAGTATATGCGCTATCGTAAATACCAAGAGGTGCACAAAAAGTATACCAAATTTTTTTCAAATAAATCTGATAAAAACTAGACAAAATTTTAAAGAGAACAGAAAAAGAATCAACCAAAAATACTTTTCTGCTTAAAAGTTATAAAGGTTTTTGTCCAGGGACTCATCTGTAATGAAACAGGAGTTTTCTAGGGGCTAGTTTATAAAAACAGAAAGCGCTTCGGTAGCGACTACGCCAGCCCAGAGGGAAAGCGCATTCGACAGAAGACGTTTTCAGAAAACGCTTCACTCAGACAGGATAGAGAGGCTGACAGGCGGGTCCCGCCCGTCAGGTTTAAATATTCAAACGGGGCGGCAGAGTTCGCCGGTGCCCGAGAGACGCGGTGGTCGCCGGCGGCGATCCACGGCGAGGCAGAGAGATCAGAGGGTACCTCCGTGTTCAGGGCACCCTTCCGCGCCGGTTGGTGGTGGTGGTGGCGGTCGACGAGCACCACATCGACGGCGAGCTTTGCTCCGGCGGACGGCGGTTCGGGTGGTTGCGGACTTCGTCGGAGAGAGCTGCAGTGATCAAATTGAGGAGGGGGTTAGGCTTCTGGTAGCTAGAGGGAGTAACTGACGGGGTTTGGGCGCCGGAGACGGCCTCACCGGAGCGAATCGAGGTGGAGGCCGAGGCGGATCGGGGCGGCCGGAGCTGGGGGAGGAGACCTCCTCGAGGTCCCCCTAGTGGCCTGGCGGGGCGTTGGTGAGGTGTAGTGATGATGCGTGCACGAGGGTGAGCTCGGGGGCCCTTTTTATAGGCGGTCCGAGGCGGTGGCCGTGAACGGGGATTTCCGGCGATGGTTACGGTGGCGCAGTGCTCGGTCGGGGGTGATTAGGGAGTCGAGCGCCGTCGTGGGAGTTTACTGGGTCCGTTTAGACGCTAACCGGACTTGGATTAGAAGCTTAGGGCAGGCTTTGGTCGGAACGGGACGGCGCGGGTCCGTTGGCGGCAGAGAGCGCGTCCAGTGCTGTCGGGCCACGGCGACGGTGCAGCGGGGGTGCGCTGGCGTGCATGAGGCCACGCGGAGAGCCAGGGAGCGATGGGCGGCGCGGAACGGCGTTGAGCCGCCGTTCTTGTTCCCTGTTGGCTGCAACGGGGTTTCGGCCGCCGGAAGACACGCCGGCGTGGGCGGCCAGGGCGCCACCGATGCCGGGAAGACGCCAAGCGCGCGTGCGGGGGCGCTGGCCAGGGAGAAAAAGCCGCGTGCAACGCGCCAAGCGCACTGTGGCCGCGTGACTGAAACTGACGGACGAAAACGACACTGAAAACTGAATCTCTGAACTTTCTGAATTTGCAAAGGAATAGTGCAACTCAGGTGTTCGACAGAATGCTTTTGGCCTCCGCAGATTTTTCCTTGAGCTGATTTTTGGTGGAGTGGCTTCTCATTGCTCAAGTAGGCTGCCTGAATTTTGGTTGAATTTTTGGAGCAATGTAGATATGAATTTCATCAAATTTGGCAAATCTGGTCCAAACTTGCAGAGACTAAATTTTGAAAATTTTGAAAAGAGGAGGAGTGGATCAAGATGGTTCTGGGTTGTGGGTACAAAGGACTACCCAGGAGAGTTGGTTTGAGGTCAAAACTCAAATGCAATATGGTACTTGCTTTGAAAATCCCTCAGGCTCCAAATAATTATCAGATTTGTTTTGAGAGGAAAAATAATTAGAATAAAATCCAAAACTTGTTTGGATTAGTTGGGACAGAGGACTTAGGTTGATCACAAGGTGTAGGGGAGGTTTTGGAGGGGTTTTACCACATGGGAACAAAAAAAAATGCTAAGTCAAGGATGGTTCCAAGATATGAAAATCCCCAAATTTTCATAGAGTTTCATTTTAAAAGAAAACAAATTAAACTCCCAAAATAAATTTGAGAGAGAACCAACAGAGAAGAAGTTTTCAAAAGATCAAACACCAAAGTTTGAAAAGATAAAGTCCTTGCCAAAGCAAAGAAAATTTTTAAGTGGAAGGTTTTTCTGAAAAGAAAAATTTTAAATGGCCTCTCTTCAAAAACCACAAAGTTTTTGATAAAAACCAAATAAAAAATTTTGGAGTGTCACAACACCTACCCCCTTAGGAAAAATCTCGTCCCCGAGATTTCAGCTGATCCTTTAATAGGTGTGGATGCTCTGTCTGAAGAAAATCCTCGCTTTCCCAAGTTGCTTCACTGTCGGTGCGATTGCTCCACTGGACTTTGACAAACTTGATGGTCTTCTGTCGGGTACTCCTTTCAGACTCCTCTAATATTCTTATGGGACGTTCTCGATAAGTGAGGTCTGGCTGCACGTCAATGTTCTCATGGGATACTTGTTTCTCTGGGTTGCTTACGCACTTCCTTAATTGAGAGACGTGGAACACTTCGTGAATGTCGGACAAGTCTTCGGGTAAGTCTAGCTGGTAGGATACAGTGCCTCTTCGTGCCACTATGCAGAATGGTCCAATGAATCTTGGTGCTAACTTTCCTTTAATCTTGAATCGTTGCAATCCTCTCATAGGGGATACTCTCAGGTATACGAACTCACCGGTTTCGAAGCTGACCCTACGATGTTTCTGATCATAATAACTCTTCTGTCGACTTTGAGCGGTCTTAAGTCGGTCTCTGATTAGCTTGACCTTTTCCTCGGCTTCTCTGAGCATGTCTGGTCCGAAGATGCGGCTGTCCCCGGTCTCTGACCAATTTAACGGGGTTCGACACCTTCGTCCGTATAAGGCCTCAAATGGTGCCATTTGTAGGCTGGCCTGGTAGCTATTGTTATACGCGAACTCGGCTTATGGCAGGCTTTCTTCCCAACTGGTTCCATATGTGAGGACACATGCTCTCAGCATGTCTTCTAAAATTTGGTTTACGCGTTCAGTCTGTCCATCAGTCTGTGGGTGGTATGCGGTACTGAAGGCTTGTTGGGTTCCCAGAGCCTGTTGTAAATGCTCCCAAAATCTTGAGACGAACTGAGTGCCTCTGTCGGATATTATAGTTTTCGGGACACCATGCAGACAAACTATGCGGGAAAGGTAAATCCTGGCAAGCCTCTGAGTGCTGTAGGTCGTCTTTACTGGAATAAAGTGTGCCACTTTGGTCAACCTGTCAGTGATGACCCATATGGCATCATTCCCGTGTCGTGACCGAGGTAGTCCGACAATAAAATCCATCCCTATTTCATCCCATTTCCACTCAGGTATTTTGTTTGGTTGCAGTAGTCCGGCTGGTCTCTGATGTTCAGCTTTTATGCGTTGACATGAGTCGCAACATGCAATGAAGGTGGCTATGTCCCTCTTCATACCGTGCCACCAAAATCCTTCCTGAATATCCTTATACATTTTGGTTCCTCCAGGGTGGATCGAATATGGAGTGGTGTGTGCTTCAGCTAAAATTTGCTGTTTAAGGTCTTCTATGTTTGGCACGCATAGCCTTTCTCCATACCATAATATTCCTTCATTGTCTATGATGAATTCCGAGGCCTTGCCCATACTCAACTTTCTTTTAATTCCTTCAATGCTGGGGTGACCGGGCTAAGCTTCTTTAATTTTCTCCACAAGGTTGGGTTGTATTTCCAAGTTTGATATGGTGCCTTCTGCTACCATTATCAAGTTGAGCTTGGCAAATTCTTGATGGAATTCGGGCCTCAAGCTGTGCAGATAGTTTCCGTCGGAGCTGGGGTTCCGACTCAGGGCATCGGCCACTACATTTGCTTTCCCTGGATGGTAATGGATACCAACATCATAATCCTTTACCAATTCCAACCAGCGTCGTTGCCATAAATTTAGTTCTGGCTGCGTGAAAATATATTTGAGACTTTTGTGGTCCGTATATATTTCACATCGATTCCCAAGTAAGAAATGCCTCCATTCCTTGAGTGCATGAATAACTGCTGCCATTTCTAAGTCATGAGTGGGATAATTTTCCTCATGCTTGCGAAGTTGCCTTGAAGCGTAGGCGACAACCTTGCCTTCCTGCATCAACACGCATCCGAGACCCTTTCTGGACGCGTCACAATATACTTCAAAATTCTTGTGTATGTCGGGTACAATTAATACCGGTGCTGTTGTTAACTTCCGCTTTAGCTCTTGGAAACTTTTCTCGCAGGCTTCTGTCCACTCAAACTTCTTATCTTTCTTGAGCAACTGTGTCATAGGCTTGGCTATGGTGGAAAATCCTTCAATAAATCTGCGGTAATATCCTGCCATTCCCAAGAAACTCCGTATGTCCGTTACGCTGGCTGGTGATTTCCAGTCAAGTACGGCCTTGACTTTCTCTGGGTCCACTGCGATACCGTCTTGAGTCAGCACGTGGCCTAGAAAACCTACTTGTCTTAGCCAAAATTCGCACTTGCTGAACTTGGCATACAATTGGTGTTTTCTTAGCTCTCCTAGCACAATCCTGAGATGTTCTGCGTGCTCTTCTGGTGTCTTGGAGTATACCAGAATATCGTCGATGAATACCACGATGAACTTGTCCATAAACTTCATAAATACTTTGTTCATGAGGTGAACAAAATATGCTGGGGCGTTAGTTAATCCAAATGGCATCACTGTGAACTCGTACAGTCCATATCTGGAGGTGAAGGCTGTTTTGGGGATATCTTCCGTTCGTACCTTCAATTGATGGTATCCTGACCTTAAGTCAATTTTTGAGAATACCTTGGCCTGAGCAAGTTGATCAAACAAATCGTTTATCCTTGGCATCGGGTATTTGTTTTTGACTGTGACCATGTTAAGTGCTCGATAGTCAATACACAATCTCAGCGTTCCATCCTTCTTTTTGGCAAATAAAATTGGTGATCCCCAAGGTGAGGAGCTGGCTCGAATGTATCCTTTTTCCAGTAATTCCTTTATTTGCTTCTTCAACTCGATCAACTCGGATGGTGCCATTCTGTATGGTTTCTTGTATATGGGGGTGGTTCCTGGTGCTAGCTCAATGTGGAATTCTATTTCTCGGTCTGGTGGCATGCCTGGCAGCTCTTCAGGGAATACATCTGGAAATTCACACACTACTGGAACCTTGTTTAGCTCAGAAACGTCCACCTTATTTAATCTCGGTTGCCGGGGTACTCTTCCTTCCTTGGCTGATACTCTTATTGTCTTCCCTTGGTGGTGTGTGAGAATCACGGTCCTGTTGAAACAGTCGATAAAACCCTTATTGGTGGTTAGCCAATCCATCCCTAGGATGACATCCAGTCCTTTATTTTCCAATACAATAAGATTTGCGTGAAACTCCAATCCTTCGAACTCAATGACCACATTCTGACAGTAATTCTGAGTAACTTGCTGAATCCCAGGGGACTTGATGGTCATGGATTTCTCCAAAGGAAGCATCGAAAAATTATTTTGCAAAGCAAAACTTTTCGAAATGAAAGAGTGAGAGGCTCCAGAATCAAACAAAACCATTGCAGGTATTGTGTTGACAGGAAACGTACCGAGTATGATATCCGGAGCATTTTGTGCCTCCTCTTTGGTTACATGGTTCAGATGACCCTTCCTGTGGTTATTGTTGGGATTGAAATTGTTTCGCTTGGACGCTGAATTATTGCCGCCGTTGTTCGGCTTTGGGGTTGAACTCCTTGGCTTGGGGCACTGTTTGGCATAGTGCCCTTCTTCTCCACAAGCGTAACAAGTAACGCCGGGGCGATAGGTGAATTCCTTGTCCCTTGCATGAAAATTCTTGATTGGGCGTGAGACATTGGATGAGAATTTGTGTGTCCCACCCTTTTGAAAATCTGTTTTGCTTCGGTGATTGCGAGCGTGATTAGTCTGGTCCCTTTTTCGCTTGCGGATATCTTCCAGACTGCGTCTCTCATTTTCCAGAGTAATGGCCTTGTCTACCAGTGTTTTAAAATCAGGAAAAGTGTGCACGACCAGTTGGCATTTTAGCGCGGGCGCCAGACCGTCAAGGAATTTCTCCATCTTCTTGATTTCAGTCATACGCTCCTCATTGGCGTAGCGGGATAATAGGGTAAATTGACTGTTGTAATCTGACACTGTCATGTTCCTTTGTTTGAGGTCATCGAATTCTCTCTTCTTGATTTTCATAATACTCTTAGGAATATGTGCACCACGGAAACCTTCCTTGAAATCATCCCAGGTTATGTCATTTTTGTTGGGATGCATGTGCAGAAAATTCTCCCACCACAATGCGGCTGCTCCTGTGAGATAGTGTGGAGCATATAGTACTTTCTCGAGATCTGAACACTTTGCAATAATTAATTTCCTCTCCATATCTCGAAGCCAGTCCTCGGCTTCAAGAGGCTTGTCAGTGTGAGAAAATGTTTGAGGACGTGTCTTCTGTAGCTCAGATAACTTGGAATGCTGCTGATACTGTCCATGATGATTCCCCATGTTGATGACTTGGTTCATCATCTCACGATGTTGTTGCTGACTCTTCTCATAAAGGCGTCACATTTGTGAAAGTGCCGATTCACTGCCCTGTTGGCTTGACTGTCCCTGAGTGAACTCGTTGTTGGGTTGTGCATCATAATTTTCCTCTGGTGGAGTTGGCATGGAGCGTGTCCAAGGACGAGACATTTTTCACTCTGGGGATATATTTTGTAAAACTCATAAGAAAAGCGGAAAGAGTCGCAAAACAAAACCATAAATGCCTAAAGCTGGCAAATAGAAATAAATAACTCAGCTTACTTAAGAAAAACAAATCGACTTGCGCACGGAGAAGGACTGCTCATTACATATCTTACACGCGGGCGGTAATTATACAATACATCACTTAGGATATGCGTACATAATCCTGACATGTTATTTAGGCTAGTGCACTTCTCCAGATCCTACATAATGCGCAAACAGGCTACTTCTCACAACCTACGTACATATCTTACAAAGCGGTGCAATACACGGCAGCTAAGCGTACTCAGGCAGAGATGTTGACGACCTCCTTTGCCCTGCCGAGGGCGAGGCGTAGCGAGGTTGGGGACTCGAATTCCTCCTCGCTAATAGGCTCCATACGTGTAGTGTTGCGCAGAGTGGACGGAGCGGTTGCCAGGGGCGGAGAAACACGTACAGGAGTGGGCGCGAAGGGTGGTGCAGTGCGCGCTGAAGTGGGTGCAATGACTTGGTTGAATTCTTCGGTAGAAGGCAGGCGACGAGTAGGCGTAAAAGATGCTGAGGACGAGACCAAAGTCAGTGGCAGTGCGATGGGTAGGAGCTCCCTCCTGTTGGCAGCACAGCCATGGACTGAGTCCATGCGGGTAGCTACGAAGTCGTCCACCTGGTTGTCGAAGGCTGCCTCCAGGGCCCGGAGATACTCAATGAGCATCTCAAAAGCCTCGTCTCGTTCTCCTCTAGGGCAGGAGTATACGTAGTGACAGGTGTAAGGCACATGGCACGGAAGATAACGGTAACGACGAGTCTTCATCACGGGAAGGACATCCCTGAGATGAGCTATCGCCTCACGGGCTGCCATCTGCATAGCATGCCTCTCCGTAGGCATTGCTCTTCCCACGAACCGGAAGCGGCGTAACTCACCACGCCCTCCCTTGAACTGTACCGCGGCCTGGTGCATGGTCAGACTGTCGTTGACTCGGTGCTGGCAGAGTGTGAAGACTGGGCGCACGGATGGCCCCATCGCGACCTGAACGATGAAAGAAAGAAGCTTGACGAACCCATCGGGCACGTTGGCGAAGGTCTGAGACTCGCAGCTGTTGTCAGCCATCTACAAAAGTAGGCAAAAATTCTGCAGGGTCAGATCATAAATTTATGCTGACTGACAGAAAATGACTACAATTGCAAAAATATAAATTAGCTCTATCATGCTAATAACTAATTAGCAATCGCACCTAGTGGCTTCCTACAATCAGCCTGGCTCTGGTACCAAGCTTGTCACGACCGGTTTTCGAATAAAAATATTTATTGAGAAACCAATCTTTTGAGTCCAGTATGAGAGAAATAGATATTATCTTATCCTAATCAAATGTCAGTTTTGATGACAGAAACTCCGGTGATTCACATGAGTGCTAAATTCCGGTTAAATGATTGTTCCTGTGGATGGACTAACCCATTTATTCTTATGAATTAAATGTTTATTATGAGTATATTTACTTGTGAATAAAGCCCTTTCTGTGATGTCGCCCCGACGTCCGACTGTGGCATTTCTTTTAAAGCCCTTTCTGTGATGTCGCCCCGACGTCCGACTGTGGCATTTCTTTTAAAGCCCTTTTTGTGATGTCACCCCGACGTCCGA
>NC_041386.1:130919445-130947964 GCF_002162155.2 Triticum dicoccoides | reverse complement strand
TTATGAATTAAATGTTTATTATGAGTATATTTACTTGTGAATAAAGCCCTTTCTGTGATGTCGCCCCGACGTCCGACTGTGGCATTTCTTTTAAAGCCCTTTCTGTGATGTCGCCCCGACGTCCGACTGTGGCATTTCTTTTAAAGCCCTTTCTGTGATGTCGCCTCGACGTCCGACTGTGGCATTTCTTTTAAAGCCCTTTCTGTGATGTCGCCCCAACGTCCGACTGTGGCATTTCTTTTAAAGCCCTTTATGTGGTGTCGCTAAGACGCTCGACTGTGGCATCAATTCCTTATATTTATTTGTTCACCTTTCGAGGCGTCGCTTCAGACACCCGATCGGTATTTAATTGCGTTTTGTTGGGATTTCAGGCGGACTACCGCCGTTTCCCTTTTACTTACCTTGTTAAGCTAATTTTTGACTGTACATTGGTGAATTAATCATGACGCATCCATGCATGCATTTGTTATATCTTACGTCCGAACTGTCTTGCGAGTACTTTCAAAGTACTCACTGGCTTGTTGATTTGGCCAGATGCTGACGAAGGCGATCTCATGGATGAAGAGTTTGATAGCGAGTCTGACACCTAGAGGAGTCCCAGTCAGTCTCGTGCGACCCTAGATTTGGTCACTGTTTTATATCCGCTTCCGCTACCAAATAAATTCATCGAGCCTCACCTCGACGCTCGATGAGATGATAGACTTAGAGTCTTGTATTTCTCTCCCCGCTGTGTTTTTCCACCACCACCCTATCCTCGAGTCAGTAGTATGCCTCCATACCACTGTGTCATGTCCGCCATTATGTATAATTATTGGCGTGCTGGTAATAATTTGGTTGAGCAACCGTAGTTCAACCCTGTAATATATTTTATGCTACTGGCTTATTGTATCGAGAAATTGTCTACCAGTGAGGAGGATTTCTCTCATACTGGACTCAAAAGATTGGTTTCTCAATAAATATTTTTATTGGAAAACCGGTCGTGACATGTGTCCTTCTTCGTTCCTGTGTCTGTCCCTTCGGGGAAATGTCACGCGATGAATACCGGAGTCCTGTTAGCCCGCTACAGCCCGGTTCACCGGAGTCCTGCTAGCCCAGTGCTACAGCCTGGATTCACTCGCTGATGACCGACACGTTCGTTGCTGGGTCATGTATGCCTGTCCCTGTAAGTTAGTGCCACTTTGGGTTCACGACTAGCCATGTCAGCCCGGGTTCTTTGTCATATGGATGCTAGCGGCACTGTCATATACGTGAGCCAAAAGGCGCAAACGGTCCCGGGCCAGGTAAGGTGGCACCCGTGGGAATACCGTGCGTGAGGCCGCAAAGTGATATGATGTGTTACATGCTAGATCGGTGTGACTCAGGATCGGGGTCCTGACAGCTTTGGTATCAGAGCTTGACTGCCTGTCGGATTACCAAGCCAAACTGGTCGAAGTTGAGTCTAGAAATTCTCTAGTTATATAAGGGAATTGATTGTGGGATGGAACGTAAGGCTCTTTTTACTCCTTATACCTCATGGCCTTCTGAACTGAGTCAACCTCTTCTCTTCCACGGGGATTAAGAACTAGGCTATCTCTTCTTTCTATCAGGATCACGTGTTACTAATCCGTAGACTTATAAGATTGTTGGATTTAAGCTTGAGTTCAGTTCCTACGACTTCCGTATGTTAATTATTGATCTCGAGACCTTGATATTGTGCTTCTGGGTGGTTATGCCACCATTTTTGTGAATGTCTCAAATCTTTTCTGAGCATTTACAGCCGTTATGCTGTCCGAGTCATCCCAGGTTTCTAAATAGTCTGAAGCAATTTGCAAATTCCTTCCTCCCGTTTCGATGTTCCTTTGGGCCAGATTAACCACACTAATCGGTGAGTTGAGGTGCTTTATTGCCTTGACATATATGTTGGAGCTGGTATTATGACCCTAGGTGTCTTAGGGGATCATCTAGTAATTTAGCCATGATTTGTGTGCCAGTGTGATGATTCTGGCCATCATTCTCGTAAGCATCCCGTGATGCCACTTAGTTAGTAGGCATTTCACTTCTGGGTTTTCTAACCGAGATTCACCCTACTTACTTCATGTTGATAGTGTTTGCTAGTTCCCTTTTGGATATTAGTAACCTTGCGATAGTCCTCGAGGTTCATGGTACATCCTTCTTCCAAATACCATGAACTACTTATGGAAGAAGTTCCTTGTTGAACTGAACAATCACAACCAGAGTGCTCTTGATGAGTTCTCCATTATATATTGTGGCTCTGCCAGTTCTACCTTTCTGCATGGGTTATCCGGAAGAAATATGTTGAACTTCGTTCGACATGCTAAACCATGCATCCACAACTCAGAAAACCGTATGTTCTTTTGAGTTGTCCCTCTTTAGTTGTCTTCTGACCCTCGTCTATCAATTGATAGTCAAGAGTATGCGTGCATTCGTTCATCGATGCCTATTACTCTTGTGGTCCGTCAAGCCATTTTGTCCTGAATAACTTGGAGAAACAAACTCCAGTACCTCATCCATATCTAGGATTGGGTCAAAGCATTTGTATTCCGCAGATCAAATGCCAATCCAGCTTTTGGTTCTGTTCTACCTTGGAGTATTACCCCCTTTATGTCAGAATTGTCATGAGAACTGCACCAACTCTCATGAATTTTGACGTAGTGATACTTCTCACCATCATTAGTCATTCCTCGGTCTTCGTGTTGATGCAACCGGAATACCGACAAATGAATTGTGATGTGTGAAATCAATACTCCTAGCAACCTCGTTGCTTGGTAGTTAAAGGACAATAATTTCATTCTTAGCGTGTTGGTTTTTGAATCATCCTTCTAAGACTGATCGTGCTACCTAGTCCTTATTCCGGTGCACCTTTCGGTCAATGAGTTGGGGCTATGCCAATCCCTTGCTCATTTGATCATATCGTCTTGCCCTGAAAAGCAAGATTGTTCTCGAGCTTAGTAACATATCGGTGGTTCGTGATTTTCCTAATATCTTCTCGGAAGTATTACCAGGTTGTCACCTGACTGTTATGTTGAGCTCGTGATCAAGTTGGTTTATCCTGTAAACCACCCTTTCTCCAAGAATCCGTGTTGGATACCCCTGAGCTAGTTGGTTAAGCTATGCATCAACTTGGAGAGTTGGAAGATAGAAGCTTGTCCGATATAGTTCATTATAAGGGATGCCTTGTATGTGTTGAAGAAAGTTGATATTTCATCGACTGATTGGAGTATGGGCTATCATCCAATCAGACCAGAACCAACGATATTCGTAATGTTGTCTTACTCGTGGTTGATCCCTCGAGCATACACCATTATATCTTTTGGGTCTGACCAATGCTATCACTTGTTCACTTAACTATGGAATTCCTTTTAAAGGGAAACCCGGATGAATTGTTGTTGAGCCCATTGACAACATCCTTATCTCCTCCATGATTTTGTTGAACATTAAGCTAGTGTTGGAAACTTTTGAAAGCATTTCTTCATGCTAGTTCATGAAGCATATGTTCGGATGTAAGTAGTGACTTCTTTTAATCCATGTGCATCTGATGCAAGTTGCCGCCGTGGATTCGAGAAAGTCAATGTTGTTTCCTTTGGAATCATCCCAAATCAGTCATGCATACGTGCGAAGATGTGGTTCGGAGACTTGCAACCTCCATTCTATATGTGTCCCTAGCACACCAAGCCACTGATTGATTTGTTCAAGGTTAATAAGTTCTAAGTGCTAGTCCCGAAGGTACCAGATGGATTTGTACAAAACTTCGATATCCTCGCTGATGGTTCCCCCTCCTGAACTCGGTAGTGTTTTATTATAAGACTACTTTGTGGTCATGCTTGTCTAGGATAACGTGTTCACATGTTTGTAGCAGAACCAGCTCATGTTTTGGAGCTTACTATCGTAGTTCATTTCCCGAGAATCTCGCAACGTCATCTCGTCGATTTGTGTTGCAAACTTTCGTTTTTCTTCCTAGACTCGATGAGTCTGGAATATCCTGACACCAACCAGATCTGAATCTCAGGCAGATATGATGGGTTGGAACATTTCCCAAGAACTATAATATTGGTCTCGCGATAACCGGTAAAGTGGATGTCGTGGCCAACACACCCCGCCGGAAGACCTGTTATTATAATATCTTGATTGAGGAAGTTGGCCACCTCCCCATAAGGATCTCGTAGAACTTATTCTAGTAGTTGTTCCTTATGGATTTTTGTGTTTCCGAAGTCCGACATTTTACTTGATGTTCTAGATATCAAACCATATCTTGGGTGGAATACGCTAGCACATCAAGGAGAACATTAGAAGTGGAGTGCTAAATGTCTCTCGGTTGATCGTCCAGATTTGCCCCTTGGCCTCGCTAAGATGAAATCTGAGAAGGTGTTATCTTCTTTTGCATCCGCATCGTCCGTCAGTATTCATCATGGTAGCAAGTTGTGTTGCCAGGATCCTTGACATGGATGTTGGTAAAACCCTGATGATTATGGAAATGCTCAAGTTCTTGAGAGCACGCGCAAGTGCTAGGTTTGATCGTCGGCATTAACTGTATAGTGCTCTCAGTTTCCTCGGCAATGCTATGACCTTTTCAAACAGTGAATTCACTCTCTATTGTTGGGTTCTTCCCCAGTTATCAGAATCATTCCCAGCATTTGCATTTTGTTCCTAGCTTGCACCGCCAATGTGCCATTCTACCATGGGTCTCTTCCATTCCCGGTGGTAAGCAAATTCATCCATTACGTTGTCTTCAACAAGGTAATCCACATCATCCATGTCCGAGTATGCCATTCTACCGACCCCCTCCAAACGATCGCTCGAGAATTGCCTTAGGCTGGTATAAAGAGTTTCAATGATCTTTGAATCAAAGGTAATTCTTTTTGCCACTTAAGGGGATATATCTACGAGTCACCATCCCTAAGGTGTCTTGTTGTGGTATCATGGCAACTATTTCTCCTTGCTACTTTGAAAACCTCATCAATTGTTTTCTTCCGTCCTTCATGATGTGCGTTTTGCCTCTCAGCTCAAGAGGTGTTTTACATCTCATTTCATGAGTTGATCTTGTGTTTATTAAGGTGATCCATCCTTGTAGAGTGTCTCTGTCCTCATGTTGGATGAAGATCTCAAAAGCAAAGACATCAAGATCAATCGGAGCACTGAATTAGCATCCTCGAGAAGGACATCTGGATCGTGAAGATTGTGCTAGTTTGCGTTCCCCCTTCACCTTACCCTACGCTTGAATCTCGGGACGAGATTTTTGTTTAGTGGGGGTGAGTTGTCACAGCCCTAGAGCTTGCTTGTAACTAGTGGCTTTGCATCCATGCATCATGTCTAAATTTCTTTAAATTTGAATTGGGGAATTGGAGAGCCTCAGAAATCATTTTAAAAAAAATGATCAACATTAAAAATTGCTTCAAATGTTTCCAAGGAAATGTTCCTTTTCAGCTTTGAAAAATATTGGCAAGAATAAAATGCAACCCAATATTTTTGGAGTGACTGAAACATTTATTTTGGGCCTTTGAATTAATTCAATAACTATTTGCATTGGATATATATTTGATATATAAATAATATATGTCCAATAATACTGGAACATTTTATGTGGTTTGGTATATTTTAGTCCTAGCCACATAACTATTTTCAGGATTTTATAAAATGGTTTAGTATTTTGCTAAACTAAAACAACACAGAACAATATTAAAAAAAAACAACAGAAATAGGAAAAGCAGAGAGGAGAGAAATCTTACCTGGCGCTCACCTCTCAGCCCACCTGGCCCAGCACGGCCCAGCCCACCGCCGCTTCCCCCCCTGTCGTCTTCCTCCCTCGCCAGAAGGACACGGCGCACGTGCCCGAGCTCGCCACGCCACCAGGCTGCCTGCCTGTGTCGCCTGGCCACCGCGACGCCGCGCGTCATCTCCTCGGCGCCGCCCCAACCCCCTGGACCCCCTCGCTCTCTCCCCCTCCGTCGTTTCTCTCCTCTGCTTCCTCTCTCTCACTCGCCCAAACGCAGTGGCCGCCGCCGACGAGCATCGCCGTGGCCACAGCCACTGGCTCGCCTCGTCGTTGCGCCCAGAGGCTCCGCCTCAACCCCCTCTTCCTCTCCACCAACCCATGCCCCGCCGGACGCCCTGCATCACCGCCCACGCCATCTTCCCCATCTCCGGCCTCCCGAGATCGCCGGTGCCCGCCCGCCACCTCCGAAGCCTCCCCGAGCTCGCCGACCAGCCCTACACGATCCCCGTGAGCTTCTACACAGTTTTCCCTTTGTCTCCGTGACGTTTGCCAGTTCTAGTCGCCGTTTTGCCGATGACCGAAACCCGCCGCCGCCTGTGACCGCCGCCGACGTGCCTCCGGCCACCTAGCGGCCCGGCTGTCATGCTCAGCTTCCTCCCCGCGCTGCCTAGAGCACGTAGGTGCCTCGCACGAGCCTCCCCGGCCACCGTAGCATCGACCCCGAGCTCGCCCGAGCTCCGGCGACCGCCACGGTCGATGCCGGTGACGACTCCGGCCATCTTAGGCCCAGCCGCTGCCATTACTCGACGCGGACGAGTGCCTGCGTCACATAGACGCCTCCGCCGACCATTTGGTCGCCGGAGGAGGAAACCCGCACCCCTCCGCCGTCTCTGGCTCCGCCGGCGACGATCCGCGGGTCAACTCCGGCGAGTTGACCCGGGTTTGACCTTCCCCGTGTGTCACTGACGTGTGGGCCACCCCCTGACATTTTTAGTTAGTATTAATTTAACACTAATTAACCTAGGTTAGTTAGCTGATTAGTCGCTGACTAGTGGGCCCCGGCCCCACAAACAGTTTAGTTAGAATTAACTTAAGGCTAATTAACTTGGTTAATTAGTTGTGTCACTGACCAGTGGACCCCGCTGGTCAGGTTTGACCTGGACCTGGCGTGTTGACTCTGCTGACGTCACCCCGACGTCATGCTGACGCAATTAACAATTTTCTGGATTTAAAATAAATGCAGGAAATTCCAGAAAATTGTATAAACTTCTAAAATTCATAGAAATTCAACCGTAACTCCAAATTAAATAAATTATATATGAAAAATTATCAGAAAAATTCAAGGAATCCATCTGTACCATTTTCATGCATGTTTGAGCAATGTTTGTCCTCTGTTTTGGACAAAACAAATAAAGGACATTTAAATAACCATATATGGAGTTGGAATTTGAATCATGTATTCAAACCAACTTCATTTAAATCATAGGTAGGTGCATTAGCCCAAAACACATTCATATTGCCATGTCATAGCATGCATCATATTGTGCATTGCATTGATCGTGTTTCTTCTGTGTTTGCCGGTGTTGTTCCCCCTCGGTAGACGTTGTACCGACGATGTGATCGTTGACACTGATGAAGACTCAATGTTATCTTCAGAAGTGCCAGGCAAGCAAAACCCCCTTGTTCATTCCGATACAATCCCACTCTCTCGCTCCTGCTCTCTTTTACTGCATTAGGACAACAACGATTCATCTGTTACTTGCTGCGGTAGCTGAACCCCTTTATCCTTTGCATGACCTGTCATTCCACAGTAAATAGATGAAACCCACTAGTATGAGTAGGAGTTGTTTGAGCCCTGTTGTGCCTACTCATTCATGTTTGTTTGTCATGCCTGCTACTGCTTAGAGTTGAGTCAGGTCTGATTCATTGGGGATGAATCAGAGGTGTGTGAACATGTCCTACTGTGTGTGAGCTAAGTGTGTGAACACGATTTGGTAAAGGTAGCGGTGAGAGGCCATGTAGGAGTACATGGTGGGTTGTCTCATTGAAGCCGTCCTTAGGAACTAAGTTCTGTGTTTGTGATCCATGATTCAGCTACTACCATACATTGGGCCCTGAAATATGACCCCGCTCGACTTCTTATTCACCCAAGTCCTCTGTCCAGGAGTTGCAAGTAGTTTCTGGTGTTTGTAGTATGCTGGAGGCCGTGCACAGCGCTGACCGGTGGGGTGGGCTGTGATGCGGTAGGCACGTGGCCGGGTATACCGGGCGCCCGTTTGGTGTCATGGAACCCTGTTCACATCGTTTGGGGCTGTGAGCGAAACTCCGGCCGGATCTCCTCATGGATGGAACCCGAATAGGCGATAAACCTGGACTAGAGACTTGAGTGTTTAGGTAGGTCGTGGTCTACACCCACGTCGGCTTTCGCTTGAAGTCTGCCGAGCACATGTCGTGTGCAGACGCTAAGTGGTGGAAACATGTATGAAGAAGTACACCCCTGCAGGGTTAACATCATCTATTCGAATAGCCGTGTCCGCGGAAAAGGACTTCTGGGTTGCCTGTACAGTTCATAGACAAGTGAAAGTGGATACTCTAAAATACGCAAGATAAGCGTGAGTGCTATGGATGGCGTTCTCGTAGGGAGACGGAAGCGGATCCGTAGTGGTGTATTGGTTGGTGAATATGTGGACTCGTGTGCGCCACCTCAAAAGAGTTACTTGCAGTCGTAGTTCAGGATAGCCACCGAGTCAAAGCTGGCTTGCTGCAGTTAAACCCCACCATCCCCTTTGTTGATAATGATGCATATGTAGTTAGTTCTGATGTAAGTCTTGCTGGGTACATTTGTACTCACGTTTGCCTATTTTATGTTTTGCAGAGAGACTTCGGTCTCGCTAGTAGTTCCGCGTGGACTTCGACGTTTAGCTTGTTACGTCAGCTACGATCTTGTGCCCTCGGCAGGATCTGGTAGATAGTCAGGCTTTCAAGCCTTTTTCATTTATAGGTGTCTGTACTCAGACATGATAGCTTCCGCTTGTGCTTTGATTTGTATGCTCTGAATGTTGGGTCGTGAGACCCCTGTTTGTAATATCTCGCTCCTCGGAGCCTATTGATTAAATACTTGAGTTGTAGAGTCATGTTGTGATGCCATGTTGTATTTGCACATATCGAGCATATTGTGTGTATGTTATTGAAATGCTTGGTATGTGTGGGATCTGACTATCTAGTTGTTTATCCTTAGTAGCCTCTCTTACCGGGAAATGTCTCCTAGTGTTCCACTGAGCCATGGTAGCTTGCTACTGCTCCGGAACACTTAGGCTGGTCGGCATGTGTCCTTCTTCGTTCCTGTGTCTGTCCCTTCGGGGAAATGTCACGCGATGAATACCGGAGTCCTGTTAGCCCGCTACAGCCCGGTTCACCGGAGTCCTGCTAGCCCAGTGCTACAGCCTGGATTCACTCGCTGATGACCGACAGGTTCGTTGCTGGGTCATGTATGCCTGTCCCTGTAAGTTAGTGCCACTTTGGGTTCACGACTAGCCATGTCAGCCCGGGTTCTTTGTCATATGGATGCTAGCGGCACTGTCATATACGTGAGCCGAAAGGCGCAAACGGTCCCGGGCCAGGTAAGGTGGCACCCGTGGGAATACCGTGCGTGAGGCCGCAAAGTGATATGATGTGTTACATGCTAGATCGGTGTGACTCAGGATCGGGGTCCTGACAGGAATCGCCATGGCCTCGTCCTCTATCTTCGGCCGAAGCCCCGCCCACCACGGCCATGTTCCTGTCCTGCCCGTTGCTCCCTGGCCTTCGAACGATCGGAGAATGGTTGCGCCTCGCCGCCCTGAATGCTCTAGTGGTCCGAGCTCCACCGGAGGCGGCCGGAGCTGGCCAGGCAAGCACCGGCGCTGGTGGCTCGTCTCTGTTCTGCGGGCGCGGGTCGAGGGAAGAAGATGGAGGCGAGAGGAGAGAGAAGAGCTATGGTGGGCCCCACCTATAAGCTCCACAAGGCCCGACCCTGCCCTCGCCGTCGTGGTTAAGTGGAGACTGAGGGAGTCCTGGATTAGGGGGTCTCCGGTTAGCCGGACTATATCCTTTGGCCGGACTGTTGGACTATGAAGATACGAGATTGAAGACTCCGTCCCGTGTCCAGATGGGAATCTACTTGGCGTGGAAGGCAAGCTAGGCAATACAAATATGTATATCTCCTCCTTTGTAACTGACCTTGTGTAACCCTAGCCCCCTCCGGTGTCTATATAAACCGGAGGGTTTAGTCCGTAGGACAACATACAATCATACCATAGGCTAGCTTCTAGGGTTTAGCCTCTCTGATCTCGTGGTAGATCAACTCTTGTAATACTCATATCATCAAGAACAATCAAGCAGGACATAGGGTATTACCTCCATCAAGAGGGCCCGAACCTTGGTAAACATCGTGTCCCCTGCCTCTTGTTACCATCCGCCTTAGACGCACAGTTCGGGACCCCCTACCCAAGATCCGCCGGTTTTGACACAGACAGAGACGAACTCCATGGAGTACGCCTTCCCTTAACCGAAAGTGTATTCGCTTCTTCTTTGGGCCAAAATGTGCTTTCCTCTCTGGAAAGCGTATTTCAGAGAATGCGCGTTCTCTTTAAACTGCCAGGGACCTGTTTGTAGCAGCTATTTTTGCAGATTAGTCCCTGAACTTTAAACGGTTGTATCTTTTTACCCGTAACTCCAAATGAGGTGAATCCAAATCCCACTTCTTCGTATCGTCGAGCCCGTTCTGTTGGTCACACTTTCACCATGTTTGCACATTCTGAAAATGAGCACTTTGCCCTTGCACATAAACAGCCCCTCCGAGAGAGATCTTTTTCTGCAAACTCTTTCCGCGATCGTTCCGCACTTTTTTCCGGAGTAATCCTCGACCCCCAGGCAAGCCAACCTCTTATCATGAGCCTTGACCTTGCATGTTGACTTTGCTTGCACCTCATGTGTGTGTTTAGTTGCAGTAGTTTTCTTGTTTGTTTCGTCTGCGGTTGTTTTGGTCATGCTATATGTTTTGCTATCTGTTTTGCATGCTCATGAAATAAGTTGACATGCTAGTTTGCTGTTGTGACTGATAATATCATGCCTCCGTCTAGTTTAGTTTCATGTTAGTAGTATCGATGTTATGATAATTCTGTTGCACTGATAAGTTTGCTAGTACCTTGGATTGCCATGTTTCGCATGCTATCACTGCTCTTTTGAAATGCTTGATGTTTTGTTACTGCATCAGTATGTTGCATATTAGTTATTGCATTCCTGTTAATAATGCTCGCATGATGATTGATGATGGAGAAGTTAATAATATGACTTAATAACAAACCTCCTCCGTCATCACTGGGATATCATAGTGCCACCCAAGTCGAGCTTTCTCCATGTTTTTCCATGATGGTGGCCGTTGGTGTCTTTGGTAGACATGGGGCCACCCAGGACTGAACCCCAACGGGGTGTTGGTCGGAGTGGCCAGGAGAGTGTCATGGTAGTAGCTCAGTTTTGTTGGAACGCTTTGGTTCGCATGTATGGGAGTGCGAGGCTCGGGTTCCGTGGTGTGGGTAAAGTGCGCTACCTCTGCAGAGTGTATTCAATCTATCGATAGCCGCATCCTCGGTCATGGGAAAAAGTTCGTAGTAGGTCACACTATCGGATCTTGGTCGAAATGGAGGACAAACCTGCAAATAACTTGTGTGATAATTAAAATGTGATAAATCATCTGATGACTTGGACTATGGGAAAATTGTGAGAAGCCACGATGATGTGTTGATATGACCCCGAGACGAGGTCTCGGTAAGTCATGCGTGTGCTCGGAGGAGCCGCGGTAGAGTATGTCATGTTGCATAAGGTTAATACATCATGCCTTCACGGGAGGTAACTGATAGTTTATTTTAAGCACAGTTTCATGATGCCATGCCATGTTTTGATATGCTATGCTTTGTTGTTGATATGGTAGGAGTAAATTTGATATGCCATGCTAGTAGATGCTATGATGTTGTTCATGCTTAGTTGATTTATGGTTCTAGTTAATATCATGCCATGCTTAGAAGTTGTGTTGAAGTAGACTGTTGCATATGCTTGGTTCTTGCTTAGTCATCTGTTTGTTTGGATGCTATGTATTTGGTTGTCTTGCAAGTACATTCAATGTACTGACCTGGCGTTTCATGCCAGTTTTGTAGGTCGTGCCCTACTTGTTTGCTTGTTTCGTCGTGCTAGGCCATAATCTTGCCAATCCTGTGAGTTGTGCAGGCCAGCCAGAGTCGATGAGCTGCCAAACCAAGACTTCCAATGCCATTTAAATAGACTTCCGCTGCCTTTTAAATAGCCTTAGGGCTATGCCAGATAATTGTATTCATGAATGATGTAATCCTATACACATGTATTTTATGAATATTATTATACCTAGAATGCTGTATCATGGACCTGTCGTGCGTCAAGTGTTATCCTGGGCTGACGTTCGAAGGCCCCTACCCCTTGCGGATCGGGGTGCTACAAGGAATGCAGTTTACTTGTAAGTTTTGGAATCAGTTAAACCAAAGTTTGGGTACGAGGCTAGAGTTCAGTACAGCCTTTCATCCGCAGATAGATGGGTAGACCGAGAGAGTCAATCAGATTTTGGAGGACATGTTGAGAGCTTGTGTTCTAGATTATGGATCTAGTTGGGATGATAATTTGCCTTACGCAGAGTTCTCGTATAACAACAGCTACGAAGCTAGTTTGAAGATGGCCCCTTTTGAAGCTTTGTATGGAAGGAGGTGTAGGATACTATTGATGTGGGATGAAGTTGGAGACCAACAATTGTTCGAACCAGATTTAATCAGAGAGTCTGAGTAGAAGGTCAAGTTGATTCATGATACACTCAAGATAGCCCCAGTCCAGACAAAAGAGTTATGCCGATACTAAACGCAAGGAGGTAACAATTGAAGTCGGAGACATAGCATACCTTTGTGTGTCACCACTTCGAGGAGTTAAACGGTTGGAGTCAAAGGAATGTAGACGCCACGATTTGTGGGACCATATAGATTCTGGGAACGTATGGGTGAATTTGCCTACCAGTTGGAATTACCTGAATGTTTGTCAAGAGTTCATGATGTGTTTCATGTCTCCCAGTTGAAGAAGTGCCATGCAGCGATGGCTGATATTCCTCTGAGAGATATGGTGCCCCTATAAGCAATTCAGTTGGAGAGTGATCTGACTTATGAGGATAAACCCGTCAAGATTCTCGAGTTCGCCAACCGAGTTACTCGAAGCAAGGTCATCAAGTTTTGCAAAGTTCAGTGCAGTCACCATGCCGAGGAGGAAGCCACCTAGGAACGAGAAGAAGACCTCCGGAAGGACCACCCACACCTTTTTACTAGCCAACCCGAATCGCGAGGGCGAGATTCATCTTGGGGGTAGGTTTGTAACATCCCAATTCTCAATTTGGATGTTATTTAGATCATTCACATGCATTTATGATTTGAGAAAATTTGGAATTCGTTTCATTTGAATTTTGATCATAGAAACATTAAGCAACTCAAGGACCAATTGAGAGAGTTGGAGCTTTTCTCAAAAATCCATTTTTTTGTTTTCAAAATTGGCAAATTGGATCAAAGAGATTTATTCAAAATATTATTCCAATAATTTCAAATAAATAAAATAATGAGAGAAGATAATATGAATTCTTCAAAAACAGTAAAGAAATGTTGGAAATTTATTTTGAATAAATATTTATTTTATTTTATTTTATTGCGTGTTTATTTATTTCTTTGTACTAAACAGTTTATTTTATTTTTAGCAATTTAGGTCCAGAAAAAAGTTCATATTAGTCCAAATATTAGGAGGGAATTATGTGAATTTTTATGGAATTTTTAAAAATAATTTTGTTATTTTTTTCGTATTTTTTCGTCTCTGGAAATATTGTTTAAAGAAATATTTTTGGACTAAACTGGGCCGAAGCCCAGCCGGCCTAAGCCACTGCCGCCCTCGTCCCCGTCGCCGAGCCAGCCTCCGGCTGGAGTCCGAGCTGCTCCCGCCCCGACCTCCCCTTCCCCAAGGCAAGCCCCCCCCTTGGGCCTTTATAAGCTGTCGCCCCACCGCCTCCTCCTCATCAGCCACCGCCGCCGCGACCGCCCGCCGCCGACGCCCGCGCCGCTGAAAGCCGCTGCCGCCGCCGCCGCCGACATCTCACCCCGCCTCGCCTCGCCATCATTGGACAGTCGTCGTCACCGCCGACGTTGAGCTGTCCGAACCGGTAAAAGCCGCCACCGGTCCAGTTTTATTTTAGTTTACTGTTTTTTTGTTCTCGTTTCTCTTTTCTTTTCAGTTCGATCTACTTAGCGAACGCTCGCCGGTTTAGATCTGTTAACAAACGGTTTCGTTCGGTAGTCTCTCGTAGCAGACGTTCGTCCAATAGATTTTTGTTTTTCCGTTTATTTTTGGCCAGGGACCCGTCCATAATTATTTTCTTTGCAGATTAGTCCCTGTTGTTCAAATGGTTACAACTTTTTGCTCGTTTATCCGAATCCAATGAAACCAACTCCAAATGCTTCGTTATGATCCCCTCTATTCAAATAACCAACTTAAACATGTTTTTGAAAGATTAAAATTTGGTTTCAAACAGATTTTAATTAGAACTTCTTTTGATCGTCACTTGAGTTTCGTAATTCCGATTTAGTTGATTCTTTTTGCAAATCGAAGTTCTTGACCAAAACTTTCTGTTAAGATCTTTTTATTTGGTTTTCTTTTCATCTTCATGCTTGAGTGCTTATGTATGCTATTGTTTGTCTATGATAGATTTTCTGATGTGCGAAGCTTGCTACTACGAAACTCTAGGGTTTTCCGATCATCAGCAAGGCTAGTTACACTTTGATCATACCCTTTTATTACCCGGTTTTTATGCATTAGTTACACCCTCAAACATTGCATGAGTAGGACTGGGAACATGTGGTTATTGATATGTAGTTCATGAGGTGGGAACCTATGATCCTTGAAACACCTGAGAATATACGTTATGCTCATATTGCTTAGCCATGCTCTTAGATGGGGATTGGTATGTGAGAATCATGCAAGTTGTGAGAGATAATAACTAAGGGAAACTTAAGGTGGCTACTTTAATACACATCTGGGTGGATTGGTTGTGGGTACCTGGGGAATCCAGTGTTGTCCTAGGAGATCCCGGGGTACCCGTGTGATCATCCTATGGAATGCCACCCAGGCTCAAAGGGATCATAAGATTATTCATGCTTAGAAACTTCCATGTGCAGCCACAAGCCATTATGGGCTCTGGCATAGCTAAGTAAGTTGTGGGAAACCTTTCCATGATGGGCTAGCAGATGTAGGGGAATTGTAGGTGTACCGGCTTATCTATCGGTTAAGGGGACCTCTTCAGAAAGGCTATAGGTCTCGATCTTCCGATCATGGATGCGGTCGAGTCTTGTGGGGAAAAGTGCGCAAACCTCTGTAGAGTGTACAAACTAATCATGATTAGTCGTGTCCCTGGTTATGGACATTTTGATTATCTAGTATTTGAGTTATTGGTTCATCTCATCACTTTACTTAATAACTTTTTGGGTTATTATTACTACTGTTACCTGATAATTTTGGGATTGAGTTGGGGTTACCTTCTCAATATTGGCATAAAATTGGTAGTATATAAAATCTATTCTTTTTTGTAGGAAAAAATTAGCTTTATGCAAATGTTAAACTTAGAGCCTCCACGAGCCAAATATGCATGTAGTGATAGCTATTATTCATCATTGTTCTATAGTGTGATCTTGCCAGCATATTTCATGTGCTGACCTGCACGGCTGCAACGTCTCATGTTATAGATTTTTTAGACGAGGATTAAGGTGCGATAGGTCGTCGTCTAGCACTTAGTTTTGTCGTGGAGTTGGATGGGCTCATTTACCTTCGAAGCTTCCGAAGTTATTTTATTAGATGGCCTTCAGCCATATTATTTTAATAATCACTCTTTATGAGTACCATGATGTAATAAGTGTGTGATTGAACTCTGTTATAATTCATCGAGTATTGTGTGTAGGTCAGCATACCGTTCTAGGGATGACACTTAAGCACAGAGACTTCGATCCATTGGGATCGGGTCGCTACATGGTGGTTCACACTTTATTCATGGTGCTTTCCGTAAAATGCTTGCCAAGTATGATGTTAGCCATAGAATTGCATCACCTTATCATCCTCAGTCTAGTGGTCAAGTTGAACTTAGCAATAGAGAAATAAAATTAATCTTGCAAAATACTGTAAATAGGCCCCGAAAGAATTGGTCTAAGAAATTAGATGATGCACTTTGGGCTTATAGAACAGCATATAAAAATCCCATGGGTATGTCTCCTTATAAAAATGGTTTATAGAAAAGCTTGTCATTTGCCTCTTGAATTAGAACATAAAGCATATTGGGCAATCAAAGAACTCAACTATGATTTCAATCTTGTCATTAAGAATAGGTTTGATGTTGCTTAAAGCTACGTCGGTATTTCCTCAAAGAGGAAGGGATGATGCAGCACAGCGGTGGTAGGTATTTCTGTCAAATATGAAACCAAGGTTATCGAACCAGTAGGAGAACCAAGAAACACAATGTAAACAGCACCTGCACACAAATAACAAATACTCGCAACCCGATGTGTAAAAGGGGTTGTCAATCCCTTTCGGGTAGCGGTGCCATAAATTGGCACATGGATGGGAAAAAGTTTTAAATATCGATATATTGAACGCCAAATAAAATAAATTGCAGCAAGGTATTTTTGTATTTTTGGTTTAGTAGATCTGAAAGTAAAATCAAAGGAAAAATAGATTGCGAAGGTAAATAATATGAGAAAGAGACCCGGGGGCCATAGGTTTCCCTGGTGGCTTCTCTCAAGAAAAATAGCAAATTGAGGGTAAGCAAATTACTATTGGGCAATTGATAGACCTTCAAATAATCATGAAGATATCCAGGCAATGATCATTATATAGGCATCACGTCCAAGATTAGTAGACCGACTCCTACCTGCATGTACTACTATTACGCCACACATTGATCGCTATCCAGCATGCATCTAGTGTATTAAGTTCATGGAAAAACAGAGTAATGCAATAAGAACAATGACACGATGTAGTCAAGATTTATCTATGTAGAGATAGACCCCATCGTTTTATCCTTAGTAGCAACGATACATACATGTCGGTTCCCCTTCTGTCAGAGGGATCAAGCACCGTAAGATCGAACCCACTACAAAGCACCTCTTCCCATTGCAAGGTAAATAGATCAAGTTGGCCAAACCAAACCCAAATATCGGAGGAGAAATACGCGGTTATCAGAAATCATGCATATAAGAGATCAAAGAAACTAAAATAACTTTCATGGATATAAAAAGATAGATCTGATCATAAACTCAAAGTTCATCTGATCCCAACAAACACACCACAAAAAGAGTTACATCATATGGATCTCCAAGAGACCATTGTATTGAGAATGAAAAGAGAGAGAGGAAGCCATCTAGTTACTAACTACGGACCCAAAGGTATACAAAGAACTACTCACGCATCATCGGAGAGGCACCAATGGAAGTGGTGAACCCCTCCATGATGGTGTCTACATTGGGACTGGTGGTTATATTCTCTACGGCGACTGGAATTGATTTTTGTCGACTCCCCTAGGGTTTCTAGAATATTGGGGTATTTATAGAGCAAAGAGGCGGTCCGGGGCACCCAAGGTGGGCACAACCCACCAGGGCATGCCTGGCCTCCTGGCGCGCCCTGGTGGGTTGTGCTCTCCTCGGAGCACCCCCCAGGCGCAGCCTTGGCCCATTAGGTGTCTTCCGATCCATAAAAAATCTCCGTAAAGTTTAGGTGTATTTGGAATCCGTTTGGTATTGATTTTCTGTGATGTAAAAAAACATGCAAAAAACAGCAACCGGCACTTGGCACTATGTCAATAGGTTAGTACCAAAAAATGATATAAAATGACTATAAAATGATTATAAAACATCCAAGATTGATAATATAATAGCATGGAACAATAAAAAATTATAGATACGTTGGAGACGTATAAGCATCCCCAACCTTAACTCCTACTCGTCCTCGAGTAGATAAGTGATAAAAACAGAATTTTTGATGTCGAATGCTGCCTATCATGTCATATCTTATTTCTTTTCTTTATAGCATGGACAATTGGACTTTTATATTGTTCAAAGAAATAGTCTAGTTTTGACATGATAACTTAAATACTCAATCATATCAACAATCAACTACGTCTTTCAAAATATCAATGCTAAAATAAGCTATCCCTAGCCCATCATGCTCAAGCATTGATCCATTCATGAAACACACTCGCATATTAAGTACACTCAATGCTCAAGTGCGATCATAGTGCCTCCTAGTTGGTGCTTTTATAAGAGGAGATGGAGACTCAAATTCAAAATAAAAATTGCATAAAGTAACAGAAAGGCCCTTCGTAGAGGCAAGTTGGGATTTGTAGAGGTGCCAGAGCTCAAAGCGAAAAACTTAGAGATAAAATCATTTCGGGAGGTGTGTCCTTCCCACCAACGAAAACGACTTAGAGTTCCCAACACTTTCCATGCTAGATATATCATAGGCGGTTCCCAAACAGAAAATAAAGTTTATTCCTTTTTCCACCATACTTTCACTTTCCATCGCTAACTGTATCCACGGGTGCCTTCCATACCAACACTTTCCAAAGAATTTATTATTTGAGAACATAAAGTAAATTCATTTTTCATTTCAATACTGGGCATCCCTAATACCTTTGCCTTACTCTCGTGCAATGACAAGTGAATAAACACTCATCGTGAGAATAACACATCTAGCATGGAAAATATTAGCCACCCCTTGCTGCTCCGCGAGTGAAACGAACACACAAAAGAGAAGTTTAGTTTGAAAATTAAAGATGGCACATACAAATTTTCTTACAACAGCAAAAGAATACCTCATATAGGTAGATATAGTGGACTCATGTGGCAAAACTGGTTTAAAGGTTTTGGATGCACAAGTAGTGATCATACTTAGTGCAAAATGAAGGCTAGCAAAAGATTGAGAAGCGACCAACCAAGAAAAGAATAATCTCATAAGCGAGCATTAAGCATAATTAACACCGAATAATGCACCAAAAGTAGGATATAATTTCATTTCATAATTATTGACTTTCGTGCTTGCATAGGGAATCACAAACTTTAACGCCAATGTTCTTACTAAAGCATAATTACTCATCAACATAACTCACATATCACATCATCATACCTCAAAACTATTACTAAGAATCAAGTTTATTTTGTCCAATGATCTTCATGAAAGTTTTTATTATATCCTTCTTAGATATCTATCACTTCGGTACTAATTTTCATACGTTGCTTTTGATAAGCTCAAACAAATATAAGTGAAGATCATGAGCATAAACTTTCTTTCTCTCAAATTAATTTAAGTGAAGCAAGAGAGAATTCCTTCAATTTTTTAGTAACTCTCAAATAAATCTAAGTGAATCAAGAGAGCATTTATTCAAAAATAGTAAAGCACACCATGTTCAAAAAGATATAAGTGAAGCACTGGAGCAAGTGCATAGTTCATAAAAATTTAACTGAAGCATAGAGAGCAATTCTAACAAGTCATGACATAATTTTGGCTCTCTCAAATAGGTGTGTCCAGCAAGAAATCAAGACTAAAAACACAAAATATAACAAGCAAAGACTCATATCATACAAGACACTCCAAGCAAAACACATAGTATGTGACAAATAAAAATATAGCTTCGAGTCAAATATCGATGGTCGTTAGAAGAAAGATTGGATGCCACTCGAGGGCATCCCCAAACTTAGTTGCTTGCTCTCTTTTGGATAATAGCTTGGGATGTCGGGGCATCCCCAAGCTTAGGCTCTTCTTACCCCTTATTCCTTCATCCATCATAAGATAACCCAAAACTTGAAAACTTCAATCACACAAAAGTCAACAAAAACTTTCATGAGATCCGTTAGTATAAGAAAACAAATCACTACTATAAGTGCTGTAGTAAACCAATTCATATTTTGTTATTGCATTATATCTACTGTATTCCAACTTTTCTATGGCAAAAACTCATCAAAGAAATCTATAAAGCCATCAAAACAAATACACAACACAAAGAAAATAGAATCTGTCAAAAATAGAATAGTCTGTAGAATCTGGGTATTTCGAATACTTCTGCAACTCCAAAAGCTGTGAAAAATTAGGATGGCCTGAGAAATTTGTACATTGAACTACTGCAAAAGTATTGGGTATTTTTATCACTCTCTGATTAAAAATGATAATTATTTTTGCGAGCGCAAAAGTTTCTGTTTTTTCAACAAGATCAAACAATTGTCACCCAAGAAGATCCTAAAGGCTTTATTTGGCACAAACACAATCATAACAGTAGCATAATTGTGCAAACACTCAAGAAAAGGAAGCAAAAAGCAAAAATAAATTATATTCATTGGGTTGCCTCGCAACAAGCGCTATAGTTTTACGCCCTTAGCTAGGCATAAGGTAAGGATCTACGTTTTATCATCCTTCTTCTTAATTCCCTTAGAGTTATTTTCATCATGGGGCTTTGCAAAAACAACATAAAACATAGTGTCCATAGAAACCTTAGCATTATTAAGTTTCCCATTATTGGAGATATGACCTAGAGGTAATCATGTATGATGATATTTCCTATGTGTTTATGAATAAAGATAGTCCTTGGACATTATCAATGATGTGTATCAGCAAGTACGTGACTTGTTTGTGGGACTATGCATTGTATGATGAATGTCCTAAAAGGTCCATGGTCGAAAGGGCTGTGTGGACGTGCAACTGACTAGACTAGCATATGACACAGTCGATGGCTTGGTCTCACTAGCCATCGAGCACTGGATGCTAATCGGATAATGGACTCGGAAGGATCTGGTTGGATTCGACGTAGTCGGATCCGAGCTGAGATAAGGTCCAAGTCGGATAGACCCAACTATGAGATGCAGCGATATGTCATCTATGAGTCTCTAGTACAGTGTATGTTCTATGTCCTAAGACCTGAGCTGGCGCATGTACCCGGGATGGTGACAGACATGCTTTGGGCCAACCAAATGCTACTCCATGACTGGGTAGTTTCAAAGGTAGGTTTCGAGCTTGTCTAGACCCATGCTGCGAGACATGGTCGACCAAGATGGGATTTGCCCATCTGATCAGGAGAGATATACTCTGGGCCCCTCGTGTGATCCGACCAAGATAAGCATGGCCATGCGATTAGGATTATGAGATAATCCGGTTTGTGGTCGACATCACTGGAACGAGAAAGAGGTCGGGCTAGCACAAGGATGACATACTCGCCTTGAGCCCAACAATATATATCGTGTGGCAAAGGGAACAGATGTGTGATGTATGGCTTCATCTAACCAGCTTCATTGGACACTTGGAGTCGGCATGCTTTGCTAGAGGCCACTACCGACCAGTTGAGTCAGTTGTGATATGACCCGCGACCAAGTGAACAATAACCTAATGGGTCGCGCGCTTAAGGGAAGGAACTTGTGAGGCCCGGTCCGACTCCATGAGTCAGAAGTGATCCTACTCGGACTCAGATCCAGGCCGAACAGATTTTGGGCTTTAGGCTCCCTGCGAGGCCAAAGTGTTGAGCCCGTGACAGACGCCTATATAAAGTAGGGGTGCGGCACACTCATGAGATTGATCGCTTCGGTGCTGTCACTAGGGTTTGCATGTGTTGCGAATAGCCACCTCCACTCGCTGCCGACTGTGTGATCGGACCTAGCAGTCCACCGCATGGTGCTCCTCCTACATGCGTGGATACCGTTAGAGGCAGTGCACTTGTGCCACTCCGGTGAACCTGTATGTGGGAACCGATGACCGGCTGTTCAAGGGAGATCAGACAAGGAGGAGAAGATCCACGCGGACGTGCTGCCCCAACTCTTCTTCCGCTGCATAGCACTACACGTCTAGTGGTAACGATCCATGATCCATCTCCCGTAGCATGTTCCTGTTGTTCCGTGCATAGGAATTTTTTAATTTTCAGTCGATGCACCCTACCATAGAACCCAACAGTGGTATCGGAGCCTCTACTATAGGATTTGAATTCGGATTGTATGCATATTAGATATGTGGAGGCGATAGATGAGATCTGTTGTCATTGATGAGACTGGATGTGTGCACGGTTGATGAGATCAATTGCACATGGGGATCGATGTGGCTATGTTTTCTGATGATCGGAGTCGATGAGGTCATGACACAACCTACCCCTACCGGTCGGTATCCACCATCGGGGTTAACAGTGAAACGTAAATCCGAATCGGAGTCACGATGATCGATAAGATCGGTCAGATCGAAAAATTCGGTGTGATCGGAGTTCAGGTGTGATCGAGACCGCCGTGTGCGTAGTGCCTTGTATCTCGTACACGATCACTCAAACTGGTAAAATGCGATTCTATGCGTAACTTTGTTTTGCAGGTTTGATGTGAATAGTATGGCTCATGTGTATGTGATGCATGTGTGTAAATTATACATGGACTGCATGTCATGTTTGTCAGCCGGCAGGAGCCAAAGTGCTGTCATTATATTGTATAACAACCTGCGTGTCGACTTGTGACTCTATGTAAAATTCATTACTAGTTGTAGTAGTTGGATAATAGAGATCAGGTTGGTGGCTTGGAGTCCCGGCGTGGCAAACAAGATGGAGTTCCTAGATGGTCATCGGAGTCAGAGCCAACCCGGAAGAACATCCATGAAGGAGCCATGCTATTTCACAGTATATGTTTATTTGCGATTGTTATGCTTCTTTTTTATATGCATGTTAGAATGGTAGAAAGATCCCTCGTTAATATCAAGCAATTTGCCATCCCCGATTTTGCACCTTCGCACGTCAAGTACGTCTACTAGTGGACTCATAAAATTGGGGTGCTGCTAGGTGTCCTTCAACTGAAGGGTTCGTGTTGGACACGGACATGCACTACATCGGGTTAACTTGACAAGGCTATCAAAACGGTTTTGGGCCTTGTGGCAAAGAAGGTTGGGGCTGGGGTATGAGATACCTAACTTGACAAGGCTATAAAACGGTTTTGGGCCTTGTGGCAAAGAAGGATGGGGCCGGGGTATGAGATACCTAACTTGACAAGGCTATCAAAACGGTTTTGGGCCTTGTTGCAAAGAAGGTTGGGGCCGGGATTCATGGAACAAAAAATATACTACTGCCCCAATTACTAATGTAAACTGAAGAAAGACTTAACTTGCTGACATACATGAGAGGGATTCTAGAACAAAAAATTAGTACTGCTCCAAATACTACTGTAAACTAAAAGAAATACTTAATTTGCAAACATACATGAGAGGGATTCAGGGAAGAAGCACAACTTGCACACCCATGTATAGGAACACCAGTCGTACATGAGAGATTCAGGGAACAAAAAAACTCACGTTGAACGCTGGCTGTTTGTTGTGTTCATCACCTCCTTGGCAGCGTCATGGTCCTCTTATGGGCCTGCGCTCATCGACCGACACTTCGGTGCTGTCGTTCTCCAGGTCCTACGGTCAGCAACGCTATTGTAGGTCACGCCGCTCCGCATAGGTGTGCTCTGCATCGTAGCTCAGAGACTTGCGCCGCCCACTATTGTATCTGTGTTCGAGAAGAAGTCGAGGCGGAGGGTCGAGGGGATTTGGAGTTGGGCTGCGACTATACAATGGCGTTGAAAGCTGAAGTGTTGCATGCCTGCGCCATATGTAGAGGTAAAAGCTGGCGGTGCTGGAGGCTGCATCTAGGGTTGCGGTAGTAGTAGGCCGAGATGGAGATGGTCTGGTGATTAATGGTGAGTTGTTGAACGAGGAGATACAAAAAATGAGAAGAGGCAGAGTAAGTTACGATGGGGACTGGGGAGGGATTATACACTTTATCTTTTCCCTTTTTCTATAAATAAAAATCCATTGAAACATGGGATCGCGGGGATTACTGAATTTTTACACACATGTCATACTATCGGGTCGGGTTCGGGTATATCCATGGATACACAATTATATCCATGCCCTATCCACGAGTAATCAGGTCGGGTTTGCTGCCCATGGGCATAAAAACGTATCCAAATCCTACCCATTGAGGTCGGGTATCCATGTCCATGGATAAAATTGCCATCCTTAGATACCTTCCTGACTGACAGGAGTCGTATGGAGATAAGATTAGCAAGGAGTTGCTTACCGGATAGGCATGTTGTCTAGCAGTGATGCTAAAGCTCACTAGTCGCATGTGCTAGTCGGATCCTGAATCACTGAGAGTTTGCGGAGGGATGCCAACTTCAGTGGGAGTATTTCTGTTTAAGGCTAGAATTACTCTACATAAACACATTGGTTAGTGATTGCATATTTTCTACTGTAGATCAATGGCACCACCTGCTCAACCCAACTTTGCATTGAAATCAATTCTGGAAAAGGATAAACTTAATGGAACAAACTTTACCACTTGGTATGGAAATCTAAGAATTGTTCTCAAGCATGATAAAAAGGAACATGTTCTAGAGGATCCACTTCTAGAGGAACCTGCCGATAATGCTAGTGCCACAACTAAGAATGCCTACCAGAAACTCATTGATGAATCAACGGAGATTAGCTGTCTGATGCTGGCTTGTATGGAGCCTGATTTGCAATAGCATTTCGAAAATGTTGAGGCTTATGATATGATCGAGAGTCTCAAGAGCATGTTTTAGACATAGGCTAGGACCAAAAGGTTCAACGTCTAGCGATCCTTTATGGATTGCAAGCTGAAGGAAGGTGATCCACTGAGCCCACATGTGATCAAGATGATCGGATATGTGCAAGCTTTGGATTGGTTCAGCTTCCCGCTCTTGGATGAGCTGACTACTGATGCAGTTCTAGGTTCTCTTCTACCCAGCTATGGGACGTTCATCTCGAACTATCATATGCATGGCATGGATAAGAAGCTCACTGAATTGCATGGGATGCTTAAGGTGGCAGAGCAGGATATTAAGAAAGGCATGCATCAAGTGTTGATGGTGCAGAAATCGGCTAAGTTCAGAAATAGTTGGTCCAAGAAAAAGGCTAAGGCAAAGGGCACACAGACGGTAACCTCCGTTGCTGCGCCAAAGTCTAGACCGGACTCGAAGACCATTTTCTATCATTGCAAGGAAACCGGTCACTAGAAGAGGAACTGTAGCAAGTGGCTTGCAGAGCATGGCAAGAAGGCCGGAAATGCTTCTTCGGGCAAAGGTACAATTGTTGGATATGTTATAGACATTTACCTTGCTGACGTACCTATTAGCTCTTGGGTACTTGATACCGGATCGGTTGTTCATATTTGCACCTTGATGCTGGGGCCGGTAAGAACTAGGCATGTGGCACAAGGGGAAATTGACATCAGGGTCGGCAACAAAGCAAGAGTTGCTGCGTTGGAGGTCGGCACGATGCAGCTCGAGCTTCCTTTTGGATTTATTTTGGAATTGAATAATTCTTATTACATTCCTGCACTTAGTCAGAACATTATTTCTGCCTCATGCTTGATGAGTCACAGTTATGAGTTCAATTTAAAGGACAATGGTTGTTTGTTTTATTTGAATGGTATCTTCCATGGCTATGCACCCATTGTTGATGGGCTATTTACATTGAATCTAGAACAGGAACCGGTCTATAACGTGAATTTCAAGAGGCATATGCCTAATGAGATAAATCGAACATATTTCTGGCATTGCCAGCATGGACACATTAGTCTGAAACGCATGAAGAAGCTCCACGTCGTCCGACTTTGAGTCGTTCGAGACATGCGAAACATGCTTGCTGGGAAAAATGACTAAGTATCCGTTTGCAAAGAGTTACGAGAGGGCGTCCGAGCTATTTTAACTTATACATAGTGATGTGTGTGGTCCAATGAGCACAACTGCCAGAGGTGGCCATCAGTACTTCGTGACTTTTACCGACGCCTTGAATAGATATGGATATATCTATTTGATGAGGCACAAGTCGGAAACTTTTGAAAAGCTCAAAGATTTTCAGAACAAGGTTGAGAATCAGCTCGGCAAGACTATAAATTTTTTACAATCAGACCGTGGAGGTGAGTACATGAGCCATGAGTTTGATGATCATCTGAAAAGCTGAGGTATAGTACCTCAGCTCACACCTCCGGGTATAACATAAAGAAACGACATGTCGGAATGGAGGAATAGGACCTTGTTGGAAATAGTCTGGTCAATGATGAGCAAATCAGATTTACCCTTGTCATTTTGGGGATACTCTCTAGAAACTACAGCTTTCACACTTAACAGGGTACCATCAAAATCCATAGATAAGACACCACATGAGATGTGGACTGGGAAGTGTCCTAGTTTGTCTTTTCTAAAGATTTGGGGTTGTGAAGCATTTGTTAAGTGACTTATGTCAGGCAAGCTTACACCCAATTCAGATAAATGCATATTTGTGGGATATTCGAGGGAACCCTTGGGATATAGCTTCTACAACCGGGAAGACAACAAAGTGTTTGTTGCTCGAAACGGATTTTTCCTTGAGAAAGAGTTTGTCAGTCGGGAGGCCAGTGGGAGGATGGTATGACTCGAAGAAATTAGAGTACCACTCGGGGATGGCTCGGTGAGTGATATGATCATATCGGAGTTGGTCGGGAACCTGTAGTGGAAGCGGCACCGGAACCATGGTTGTCAGAAAGATTGTGCAGAGTGCGTGATGTGTTGTTGCTAGAAAGCGTCGAGCCGGCCACGTATGCGGAAGTGATGGTGAGCCCGGATTTCGAGGCACGGCTAGAGGCCGTGAGATCTGAGTTAAAGTATGGGACTTGGTTGATCGCCGCCTGCATAAAGTCCATTGGCTGCAAATGGGTCTTTAAGAAGAAAACCGATGTGGATGGAAATTGTCAGATCTAGAAAGCTCGGCTTGTCGCTAAAGGTTATGGACAAGTTCAAGCAATTGACTATGATGAGACTTACTCGCCGGTAGCAAAGCTGAAGACGGTGAGGATCTTACTAGCTATAGCTACATATTTCGATTACGAGATATGGCAGATGGATGTCAAAACGGCCCTCCTTCACGGAAATTTAACCGAGGACATGTATATGATATAGCCCGATGGTTTTGTCAATCCGACTAGCACTAGTAAGGTATGCAAGATCAAGAGATCCATTTGTGGGTTGAGGCAAGCATCTCGGAGTTGGAACATTCGTTTTGATGAGGTCATCACTGGTCTCGGTTTCATCAAAAGCGATGAGGAGGCTTGTTTATACAATTAGTTAAGTGGGACCTTGATTGTGTTTTTGATCTTGTATGTGGATGACATACTACTGATCAAAAATGATGTTTCGATGCTGAACTCGGTCAAGGAATCATTGAATGGCAAGTTTTCAATGAAGGACCTTGGTGAAGCAGTTTACATTTTAGGCATCAAGATCTATAGAGATAGATCAAGGAGGCTTCTTGGCTTGAGCCAAAGCACGTACATAGATAAAGTGTTGAAGCGGTTCAACATGAGTGAGGCCAAGAAAGGGTTCTTCCCTGTCTCACATGGTATAAGGCTAAGCGAGACTCAGAGTCCTTCAACATCTAATGAGCGAAGCAGGATGAGTCGGATTCCGTATGCCTCGGCAATTGGATCCATCATGTATGCCATGATATGTACACGGCCTAATGTTGCTTTTGCAATGAGCCTAACAAGTAGATACCAGGCCAACCCAGGTGAGTGTCACTGGCAGCGGTAAAGACTATTTTGAAGTACCTGAAAAGTACTAAAGAGATGTTCCTAGTTTATGGAGGTGAGGAAGAGCTCGTCGTAAGAGGTTACCCCGATGCTAGTTTCCAAACCGACAGAGATGATTGCCTATCATAGTACAGATTCATGTATGTCATGAACGGAGGAGCAACGAGCTCGATGAATTCCAAGCAAGATACAGTGGCCGATTCTACGACAGAAGCTAGATACATTGCGGCTTGTGAAGCTGCAAATGAAGGTGTTTGGATACAAAACTTTTTGGATGATCTTGGTATTTTCCCGGCATTGGTAAAACCGTTGCACCTTTATTGTGATAATTCTGGTGCCATCGCACAAGCCAAGGAGCCGAGGGATCACCACAAGACCAGACACATAGATCGGAAATATCACCTGATACAAAAGATCGTAAAGAATGGTGATGTTGAGTTATGCACAATTCACACGGATGCAAATGTTGAAGATCTATTGGCTAAGCCGCTTCCACAATCCTAGCACTAGCGGCACGTTAGATCTATGGGCATTCGATGTCTATTTGATTGACTCTAGTGCAAGTGGGAGACTGTTGGAGATATGCCATACACTACTGGAATTAGCTTATTGGCCGTCTACCCATTCTTTGCCATCCGCTTGCTGATGGCAAAGAAGGTCTTTGCCGTCAGCCACAAGAAAATGGACGGCAAAGATGTGGCTGATGCCAAACAAAGTCATTGCCATCAGCCCGTTCTTTGCCGTCCGCTGGCTGACGGCAAAGAATATTTGTCGTCCGCTAGCAGACGGCAAAGAGGTGGGTGGGTCCAGTTATTGTTTAACCAACTCAAGCCCACCGGCCCTACCTCTTTGTCGTCCGCAAGCAGATGGCAAACATGCGGGTACATTAACGGCCGTCCCGCCCCCCTCTCTTCTCTCCACTCTCTCATTCCTCCCCAATCACACCCGCGCCACCGCCGCCGACCCCGTCTGCCGTAGCCGACCGCCCCGCCCCCCCGCACTCCTCCCCTGCGGCCCCCCGACCTCCACCGCAGCCCCGCCGCCCCTTCCACGTCGCCCCACTCCCCCGCCCCTTCCTTCTCTGTCGCCATCCCCCACACACACCAGCCCGC
>NC_041386.1:130918606-130919282 GCF_002162155.2 Triticum dicoccoides | reverse complement strand
CGTCCCCGCCCCATCGTCGTCCCTACCGCGGCCGTCCGGCCTCCCCCTCCACCGGGTCGCCGCCTCCTCCAGCGGCCGCCGCAGCCGTCCGGCCTCCCCTCCACCAGGTGAGATCCTCCCCTTTTTTGTTTAATTAGTTTCTTTTTGTTTCTTTTAGTTTAGTTTCTGTTTTAGTTATAGTTTTAGTTTAGTTTTAGTTTTGTTTATTTTAGATTAGTTTTAGTTTAGTTTATTTTAGATTAGTATTTGTTTAGTTTATTTTAGTTTAGTTTATTTTAGATTAGTTTTAGTTTTATTTTAGAAGAAGGAGAGGAGGGAGGAACAGGAGGAGGGAGAAGAAGAAGAAAGACGAAAAGAAGAAGAAGAGGAAAAAGGAGAAGATGAAGATGAAGAAGAAGAAGAAGAAGCAGAGGAGCAGGAGTAGGAGGAGGAGAAAAAATAAGAAGAAGAAGAAGAAGACGAAGAAGAAGAAGAAGAAGAAGAAGAAGAAGAAGAAGAAAGAGGAGAGGAGGAGGAGGAGAAGAAGAAGAAAGAGGAGAGGAGGAGAAGAATAAGAAGAGAAGAAGAAAAGGAAAAAACAGACCCCGACCGAACCCCCGACACTGATCGACGTCCCGACACCTCAGCACGACAACCCGACCCCGACCCCCGACCCTAGACACCCTGACACCACACC